>NW_027478949.1:0-342514 GCF_051014685.1 Ptiloglossa arizonensis
TCTACTTTGAGATGCAACAGAAACTTTGCGGATTGGTCAATCCGTTCGCGAGATGTGGCAGTTTGGATGTAAGAAATGCTTGAGAAACACAAAATTTTCGCAGTTCTGATTCTCGAAACGAATAACTAGAACGGCCTAGGGGAAAACTACACCTACTGTTGTAATCGGGCGAGTTTCTACTTTCAGATGCAATAGAAATTTTGCGGATTGATCAATCCGTTCGCGAGATATGGCAGTTTGGAGATAAGAAACGCTTGAGAAACTCAAAATTTTCGCAGTTCTGATGCTCGAAACGAATAACTGGAACGGCCTAGGGGGAAACTACACATACAATTGTAATCGGGCGAGTTTCTACATTCAGATGCAACAGAAATTTTGCGGATTGGTCAATCCGTTCGCGAGATGTGGCAGTTTGGAAGTAAGAAACGCTTGAGAAACTCAAAATTTTCGCAGTTCTGATTCTCGAAACGAATAACTAGAACGGCCTAGGGGAAAACTACACCTACTGTTGTAATCGGGCGAGTTTCTACTTTCAGAAGCAACAGAAATTTTGCGGATTGGTCAATCCGTCCGCGAGATATGGCAGTTTGGAGGTAAGAAACGCTTGAGAAACTCAAAATTTTCGCAGTTCTGATGCTCGAAATGAATAACTGGGACGGCCTAGGGGAAAACTACACATACCGTTGTAATCGGGCGAGTTTCTACTTTCAGATGCAACAGAAATTTTGCGGACTGGTCGATCCGTTCGCGAGATGTGGCCGTTTGGAAGTAAGAAACGCTTGAGAAACTCAAAATTTTCGCTGTTCTGATGCGCGAAACGAATAACTAGCACGGCCTAGGGGAAAAGTACGCATACCGATGTAATCGGGCGAGTTTCTACTTTGAGATGCAACAGAAACTTTGCGGATTGGTCAATCCGTTCGCGAGATGTGGCAATTTGGATGTAAGAAATGCTTGAGAAACACAAAATTTTCGCAGTTCTGATTCTCGAAACGAATAACTAGAACGGCCTAGGGGAAAACTACACCTACTGTTGTAATCGGGCGAGTTTCTACTTTCAGATGCAATAGAAATTTTGCGGATTGATCAATCCGTTCGCGAGATATGGCCGTTTGGAGATAAGAAACGCTTGAGAAACTCAAAATTTTCGCAGTTCTGATGCTCGAAACGAATAACTGGAACGGCCTAGGGGGAAACTACACAGACGATTGTAATCGGGCGAGTTTCTACTTTCAGATGCAACAGAAATTTTGCGGATTGGTCAATCCGTTCGCGAGATGTGGCAGTTTGGAAGTAAGAAACGCTTGAGAAACTCAAAATTTTCGCAGTTCTGATTCTCGAAACGAATAACTAGAACGGCCTAGGGGAAAACTACACATACTGTTGTAATCGGGCGAGTTTCTACTTTCAGATGCAACAGAAATTTTGCGGATTGATCAATCCGATCGCGAGATATGGCAGTTTGGAGATAAGAAACGCTTGAGAAACTCAAAATTTTCGCAGTTCTGATGCTCGAAACGAATAACTGGAACGGCCTAGGGGGAAACTACACATACCATTGTAATCGGGCGAGTTTCTACTTTCAGATGCAACAGAAAGTTTGCGGATTGGTCAATCCGTTCGCGAGATGTGGCCGTTTGGAAGTAAGAAACGCTTGAGAAACTCAAAATTTTCGCTGTTCTGATGCGCGAAACGAATAACTAGCACGGCCTAGGGGAAAAGTACGCATACCGATATAATCGGGCGAGTTTCTACTTTCAGATGCAACAGAAATTTTGCGGATTGGTCAATCCGTTCGAGAGATATGGCAGTTTGGAAGTAAGAAACGCTTGAGAAACTCAAAATTTTCGCCGTTCTGATGCTCGAAACGAATAACTAGAACGGCCTAGGGGAAAAGTACGCATACCGTTTTAATCGGGCGAGTTTCTACTTTCAGATGCAGCAGAAATTTTGCGGATTGGTCAATCCGTTCGCGAGATATGGCAGTTTGGAGGTAAGAAACGCTTGAGAAACTCAAAATTATCGCAGTTCTGATGCTCGAAACGAATAACTGGAACGGCCTAGGGGGAAACTACGCATACCATTGTAATCGGGCGAGTTTCTACTTTCAGATGCAAAAGAAACTTTGCGGATTGGTCAATCCGTTCGCGAGATGTGGCAGTTTGGAAGTAGGAAACGCTTGAGAAACTCAAAATTTTCGCAGTTCTGATTCTCGAAACGAATAACTAGAACGGCCTAGGGGAAAAGTACGCATACCGTTTTAATCGGGCGAGTTTCTACTTTCAGATGCAACAGAAATTTTGCGGATTGGTCATTCCGTTCGCGAGATATGGCAGTTTTGAGATAAGAAACGCTTGAGAAACTCAAAATTTTCGCAGTTCTGATGCTCGAAACGAATAACTGGAACGGCCTAGGGGGAAACTACACATGCCATTGTAATCGGGCGAGTTTCTACTTTCAGATGCAACAGAAACTTTGCGGATTGGTCAATCCGTTCGCGAGATGTGGCCGTTTGGAAGTAAGAAACGCTTGAGAAACTCAAAATTGTCGCTGTTCTGATGCGCGAAACGAATAACTAGCACGGCCTAGGGGAAAAGTACGCATACCGATATAATCGGGCGAGTTTCTACTTTCAGATGCAACAGAAATTTTGCGGATTGGTCAATCCGTTCGAGAGATATGGCAGTTTGGAAGTAAGAAACGCTTGAGAAACTCAAAATTTTCGCCGTTCTGATGCGCGAAACGAATAACTAGCACGGCCTAGGGGAAAAGTACGCATACCGATGCAATCGGGCGAGTTTCTGCTTTCAGACGCAACAGAAATTTTGCGGATTGGTCGATCCGTTCGCGAGATATGGCAGTTTGGAAGTAAGAAACGATTGAGAAACTCAAAATTTTCGCAGTTCTGATGCTCGAAACGAGTAACTAGAACGGCCTAGGGGAAAAGTACGCATACCGTTTTAATCGGGCGAGCTTCTACTTTCAGATGCAACAGAAACTTTGCGGATTGGTCAATCCGTTCGCGAGATGTGGCAGTTTGGAAGTAGGAAACGCTTGAGAAACTCAAAATTTTCGCAGTTCTGATTCTCGAAACGAATAACTAGAACGGCCTAGGGGAAAAGTACGCATACCGTTTTAATCGGGCGAGTTTCTACTTTCAGATGCAACAGAAATTTTGCGGATTGGTCAATCCGTTCGCGAGATATGGCAGTTTGGAGATAAGAAACGCTTGAGAAACTCAAAATTTTCGCAGTTCTGATGCTCGAAACGAATAACTGGAACGGCCTAGGGGGAAACTACACATACCATTGTAATCGGGCGAGTTTCTACTTTCAGATGCAACAGAAACTTTGCGGATTGGTCAATCCGTTCGCGAGATGTGGCCGTTTGGAAGTAAGAAACGCTTGAGAAACTCAAAATTTTCGCTGTTCTGATGCGCGAAACGAATAACTAGCACGGCCTAGGGGAAAGGTACGCATACCGATATAATCGGGCGAGTTTCTACTTTCAGATGCAACAGAAATTTTGCGGATTGGTCAATCCGTTCGAGAGATATGGCAGTTTGGAAGTAAGAAACGCTTGAGAAACTCAAAATTTTCGCCGTTCTGATGCGCGAAACGAATAACTAGCACGGCCTAGGGGAAAAATACACATACCGATGTAATCGGGCGAGTTTCTACTTTCAGATGCAACAGAAATTTTGCGGATTGGTCGATCCGTTCGCGAGATATGGCAGTTTGGAAGTAAGAAACGCTTGAGAAACTCAAAATTTTCGCAGTTCTGATGCTCGAAACGAGTAACTAGAACGGCCTAGGGGAAAAGTACGCATTCCGTTGTAATCGGGCGAGTTTCTACTTTCAGATGCAACAGAAACTTTGCGGATTGGTCAATCCGTTCGCGAGATATGGCCGTTTGGATGTAAGGAACGCTTGAGAAACTCAAAATTTTCGAAGTTCTGATGCTCGAAACGAATAACTAGAACGGCCTAGGGGAAAAGTACGCATACCGTTGTAATCGGGCGAGTTTCTACTTTCAGATGCAACAGAAATTTTGCGGACTGGTCGATCCGTTCGCGAGATGTGGCCGTTTGGATGTAAGAAACGCTTGAGAAACTCAAAATTTTCGCTGTTCTGATGCGCGAAACGAATAACTAGCACGGCCTAGGGGAAAAGTACGCATACCGATGTAATCGGGCGAGTTTCTACTTTCAGATGCAACAGAAATTTTGCGGATTGGTCAATCCGTTCGAGAGATATGGCAGTTTGGACGTAAGAAACGCTTGAGAAACTCAACATTTTCGCAGTTCTGATGCTCGAAACGAATAACTAGAACGGCTTAGGGGAAGAGTGCGCATACCGATGTAATCGGGCGAGTTCCTACTTTCAGATGCAACAGAAATTTTGCGGATTGGTCGATCCGTTCGCGAGATATGGCAGTTTGGAAGTAAGAAACGCTTGAGAAACTCAAAATTTTCGCAGTTCTGATGCTCGAAACGAATAACTAGAACGGCCTAGGGGAAAAGTACGCATACCGTTGTAATCGGGCGAGTTTCTACGATTAGATGCAACAGAAATTTTGCGGATTGGTCAATCCGTTCGCGAGATATGGCAGTTTGTAGGTAAGAAACGCTTGAGAAACTCAAAATTTTCGCAGTTCTGATGCTCGAAACGAATAACTAGGGCGGCCTAGGGGAAAAGTACGCAGACCGTTGTAATCGGGCGAGTTTCTGCTTTCAGATGCATCAGAAATTTTGCGGATTGGTCAATCCGTTCACGAGATGTGGCAGTTTGTAGGTAAGAAACGATTGAGAAACTCAAAATTTTCGCAGTTCTGATGCTCGAAACGAATAACTAGAACGGTCTATGGGAAAAGTACACATACCGATGTAATCGGGCGAGTTTCTACTTTCAGATGCAAAAGAAATTTTGCGGATTGGTCGATCCGTTCGCGAGATATGGCAGTTTGGAAGTAAGAAACGCTTGAGAAACTCAAAATTTTCGCAGTTCTGATGCTCGAAACGAGTAACTAGAACGGCCTAGGGGAAAAGTACGCATTCCGTTGTAATCGGGCGAGTTTCTACTTTCAGATGCAACAGAAACTTTGCGGATTGGTCAATCCGTTCGCGAGATATGGCCGTTTGGATGTAAGGAACGCTTGAGAAACTCAAAATTTTCGAAGTTCTGATGCTCGAAACGAATAACTAGAACGGCCTAGGGGAAAAGTACGCATACCGTTGTAATCGGGCGAGTTTCTACTTTCAGATGCAACAGAAATTTTGCGGACTGGTCGATCCGTTCGCGAGATGTGGCCGTTTGGATGTAAGAAACGCTTGAGAAACTCAAAATTTTCGCTGTTCTGATGCGCGAAACGAATAACTAGCACGGCCTAGGGGAAAAGTACGCATACCGATGTAATCGGGCGAGTTTCTACTTTCAGATGCAACAGAAATTTTGCGGATTGGTCAATCCGTTCGAGAGATATGGCAGTTTGGACGTAAGAAACGCTTGAGAAACTCAACATTTTCGCAGTTCTGATGCTCGAAACGAATAACTAGAACGGCTTAGGGGAAGAGTGCGCATACCGATGTAATCGGGCGAGTTCCTACTTTCAGATGCAACAGAAATTTTGCGGATTGGTCGATCCGTTCGCGAGATATGGCAGTTTGGAAGTAAGAAACGCTTGAGAAACTCAAAATTTTCGCAGTTCTGATGCTCGAAACGAATAACTAGAACGGCCTAGGGGAAAAGTACGCATACCGTTGTAATCGGGCGAGTTTCTACGATTAGATGCAACAGAAATTTTGCGGATTGGTCAATCCGTTCGCGAGATATGGCAGTTTGTAGGTAAGAAACGCTTGAGAAACTCAAAATTTTCGCAGTTCTGATGCTCGAAACGAATAACTAGGGCGGCCTAGGGGAAAAGTACGCAGACCGTTGTAATCGGGCGAGTTTCTGCTTTCAGATGCATCAGAAATTTTGCGGATTGGTCAATCCGTTCACGAGATGTGGCAGTTTGTAGGTAAGAAACGATTGAGAAACTCAAAATTTTCGCAGTTCTGATGCTCGAAACGAATAACTAGAACGGTCTATGGGAAAAGTACACATACCGATGTAATCGGGCGAGTTTCTACTTTCAGATGCAAAAGAAATTTTGCGGATTGGTCGATCCGTTCGCGAGATATGGCAGTTTGGAAGTAAGAAACGCTTGAGAAACTCAAAATTTTCGCAGTTCTGATGCTCGAAACGAGTAACTAGAACGGCCTAGGGGAAAAGTACGCATTCCGTTGTAATCGGGCGAGTTTCTACTTTCAGATGCAACAGAAACTTTGCGGATTGGTCAATCCGTTCGCGAGATATGGCCGTTTGGATGTAAGGAACGCTTGAGAAACTCAAAATTTTCGAAGTTCTGATGCTCGAAACGAATAACTAGAACGGCCTAGGGGAAAAGTACGCATACCGTTGTAATCGGGCGAGTTTCTACTTTCAGATGCAACAGAAATTTTGCGGACTGGTCGATCCGTTCGCGAGATGTGGCCGTTTGGATGTAAGAAACGCTTGAGAAACTCAAAATTTTCGCTGTTCTGATGCGCGAAACGAATAACTAGCACGGCCTAGGGGAAAAGTACGCATACCGATGTAATCGGGCGAGTTTCTACTTTCAGATGCAACAGAAATTTTGCGGATTGGTCAATCCGTTCGAGAGATATGGCAGTTTGGACGTAAGAAACGCTTGAGAAACTCAAAATTTTCGCAGTTCTGATGCTCGAAACGAATAACTAGAACGGCCTAGGGGAAAAGTACGCATACCGTTGTAATCGGGCGAGTTTCTACGATTAGATGCAACAGAAATTTTGCGGATTGGTCAATCCGTTCGCGAGATATGGCAGTTTGTAGGTAAGAAACGCTTGAGAAACTCAAAATTTTCGCAGTTCTGATGCTCGAAACGAATAACTAGGGCGGCCTAGGGGAAAAGTACGCAGACCGTTGTAATCGGGCGAGTTTCTGCTTTCAGATGCATCAGAAATTTTGCGGATTGGTCAATCCGTTCACGAGATGTGGCAGTTTGTAGGTAAGAAACGATTGAGAAACTCAAAATTTTCGCAGTTCTGATGCTCGAAACGAATAACTAGAACGGTCTATGGGAAAAGTACGCAAACCGTTGAAATCGGGCGAGTTTCTACTTTCAGATGCAACAGAAATTTTGCGGATTGGTCAATCCGTTCGAGAGATATGGCAGTTTGGAAGTAAGAAACGCTTGAGAAACTCAAAATTTTCGCAGTTCTGATGCTCGAAACGAATAACTAGAACGGCCTAGGGGAAAAGTACGCATACCGTTGTAATCGGGCGAGTTTCTACGATTAGATGCAACAGAAATTTTGCGGATTGGTCAATCCGTTCGCGAGATATGGCAGTTTGTAGGTAAGAAACGCTTGAGAAACTCAAAATTTTCGCAGTTCTGATGCTCGAAACGAATAACTAGGGCGGCCTAGGGGAAAAGTACGCAGACCGTTGTAATCGGGCGAGTTTCTGCTTTCAGATGCATCAGAAATTTTGCGGATTGGTCAATCCGTTCACGAGATGTGGCAGTTTGTAGGTAAGAAACGATTGAGAAACTCAAAATTTTCGCAGTTCTGATGCTCGAAACGAATAACTAGAACGGTCTATGGGAAAAGTACGCAAACCGTTGAAATCGGGCGAGTTTCTACCTTCAGATGCAACAGAAATTTTGCGGATTGGTCAATCCGTTCGCGAGATATGGCAGTTTGGAAGTAAGAAACGCTTGAGAAACTCAAAATTTTCGCAGTTCTGATGCTCGAAACGAGTAACTGGAACGGCCTAGGGGGAAACTACGCATACCATTGTAATCGGGCGAGTTTCTACTTTCAGATGCAACAGAAATTTTGCGGACTGGTCGATCCGTTCGCGAGATATGGCAGTTTGGAGGTAAGAAACGCTTGGGAAACTCAAAATTTTCGCAGTTCTGATGCTCGAAACGAATAACTAGAACGGCCTAGGGGAAAAGTACGCATACCGTTGTAATCGGGCGAGTTTCTACCTTCAGATGCAACAGAAATTTTGCGGATTGGTCAATCCGTTCGCGAGATATGGCAGTTTGGAAGTAAGAAACGCTTGAGAAACTCAAAATTTTCGCAGTTCTGATGCTCGAAACGAATAACTAGAACGGCCTAGGGGAAAAGTACGCATACCGTTGTAATCGGGCGAGTTTCTACTTTTAGATGCAACAGAAATTTTGCGGATTGGTCAATCCGTTCGCGAGATATGGCAGTTTGTAGGTAAGAAACGCTTGAGAAACTCAAAATTTTCGCAGTTCTGATGCTCGAAACGAATAACTAGGGCGGCCTAGGGGAAAAGTACGCAGACCGTTGTAATCGGGCGAGTTTCTGCTTTCAGATGCATCAGAAATTTTGCGGATTGGTCAATCCGTTCACGAGATGTGGCAGTTTGTAGGTAAGAAACGATTGAGAAACTCAAAATTTTCGCAGTTCTGATGCTCGAAACGAATAACTAGAACGGTCTAGGGGAAAAGTACGCAAACCGTTGTAATCGGGCGAGTTTCTACCTTCAGATGCAACAGAAATTTTGCGGATTGGTCAATCCGTTCGCGAAATATGGCAGTTTGGAAGTAAGAAACGCTTGAGAAACTCAAAATTTTCGCAGTTCTGATGCTCGAAACGAATAACTAGAACGGCCTAGGGGAAAAGTACGCATACCGTTGTAATCGGGCGAGTTTCTACTTTCAGATGCAACAGAAATTTTGCGGATTGGTCAATCCGTTCGCGAGATATGGCAGCTTGGAGGTAAGCAACGCTTGAGAAACTCAAAATTTTCGCAGTTCTGTTGCTCGACACGAATAACTAGAACGGCCTAGGGGAAAAGTACGCATCCAGTTGTAATCGGGCGAGTTTCTACTTTCAGATGCAACAGAAATTTTGCGGATTGGTCAATCCGTTCGCGAGATATGGCAGTTTGGAGGTAAGAAACGCTTGAGAAACTCAAAATTTTCGCAGTTCTGATGTTCGACAAGCATAACTAGAACGGCCTAGGGGAAAAGTACGCATACCGTTGTAATCGGGCGAGTTTCTACTTTCAGATGCAACAGAAATTTTGCGGATTGGTCAATCCGTTCGCGAGATATGGCAGTTTGGAGGTAAGACACGCTTGAGAAACTCAAAATTTTCGCAGTTCTCATGCTCGAAACGAATAACTACAACGGACTAGGGGAAAAGTACGCATAGTGTTGTAATCGGGCGAGTTTCTACTTTCAGATGCAACAGAAATTTTGCGGATTGGTCAATCCGTTCGCGAGATATGGCAGTTTGGAGGTAAGAAACGCTCGAGAAACTAAAAATTTTCGCAGTTCTGATGCTCGACAAGCATAACTAGAACGGCCTAGGGGAAAAGTACGTATACCGTTGTAATCGGGCGAGTTTCTACTTTCAGATGCAACAGAAATTTTGCGGATTGGTCAATCCGTTCGCGAGATGTGGCAGTTTGGAAGTATGAAACGCTTGAGAAACTCAAAATTTTCCCAGTTCTGATGCTCGAAACGAATAACTAGAACGGCCTAGGGGAAAAGTACGCATACTGTTGTAATCGGGCGAGTTTCTACTTTCAGATGCAACAGAAATTTTGCGGATTGGTCAATCCGTTCGCGAGATATGGCAGTTTGTAGGTAAGAAACGCTTGAGAAAATCAAAATTTTCGCAGTTCTGATGCTCGAAACGAATAACTAGAACGGCCTAGGGGAAAAGTACGCATACCGTTGTAATCGGGCGAGTTTCTACTTTCAGATGCAACAGAAATTTTGCGGATTGGTCAATCCGTTCGCGAGATATGGCAGCTTGGAGGTAAGCAACGCTTGAGAAACTCAAAATTTTCGCAGTTCTGTTGCTCGACACGAATAACTAGAACGGCCTAGGGGAAAAGTACGCATCCAGTTGTAATCGGGCGAGTTTCTACTTTCAGATGCAACAGAAATTTTGCGGATTGGTCAATCCGTTCGCGAGATATGGCAGTTTGGAGGTAAGAAACGCTTGAGAAACTCAAAATTTTCGCAGTTCTGATGTTCGACAAGCATAACTAGAACGGCCTAGGGGAAAAGTACGCACACCGTTGTAATCGGGCGAGTTTCTACTTTCAGATGCAACAGAAATTTTGCGGATTGGTCAATCCGTTCGCGAGATATGGCAGTTTGGAGGTAAGGAACGCTTGAGAAACTCAAAATTTTCGCAGTTCTCATGCTCGAAACGAATAACAACAACGGACTAGGGGAAAAGTACGCATAGTGTTGTAATCGGGCGACTTTCTACTTTCAGATGCAACAGAAATTTTGCGGATTGGTCAATCCGTTCGCGAGATATGGCAGTTTGGAGGTAAGAAACGCTCGAGAAACTCAAAATTTTCGCAGTTCTGATGCTCGACAAGCATAACTAGAACGGCCTAGGGGAAAAGTACGTATACCGTTGTAATCGGGCGAGTTTCTACTTTTACATGCAACAGAAATTTTGCGGATTGGTCAATCCGTTCGCGAGATGTGGCAGTTTGGAAGTATGAAACGCTTGAGAAACTCAAAATTTTCCCAGTTCTGATGCTCGAAACGAATAACTAGAACGGCCTAGGGGAAAAGTACGCATACCGTTGTAATCGGGCGAGTTTCTACTTTCAGATGCAACAGAAATTTTGCGGATTGGTCAATCCGTTCGCGAGATATGGCAGTTTGTAGGTAAGAAACGCTTGAGAAACTCAAAATTTTCGCAGTTCTGATGCTCGAAACGAATAACTAGAACGGTCTAGGGGAAAAGTACGCAAACCGTTGTAATCGGGCGAGTTTCTACCTTCAGATGCAACAGAAATTTTGCGGATTGGTCAATCCGTTCGCGAGATATGGCAGTTTGGAAGTAAGAAACGCTTGAGAAACTCAAAATTTTCGCAGTTCTGATGCTCGAAACGAATAACTAGAACGGCCTAGGGGAAAAGTACGCATACCGTTGTAATCGGGCGAGTTTCTACCTTCAGATGCAACAGAAATTTTGCGGATTGGTCAATCCGTTCACGAGATGTGGCAGTTTGTAGGTAAGAAACGATTGAGAAACTCAAAATTTTCGCAGTTCTGATGCTCGAAACGAATAACTAGAACGGTCTATGGGAAAAGTACGCAAACCGTTGTAATCGGGCGAGTTTCTACTTTCAGATGCATCAGAAATTTTGCGGATTGGTCAATCCGTTCGCGAGATATGGCAGTTTGGAGGTAAGAAACGCTTGAGAAACTCAAAATTTTCGCAGTTCTGATGTTCGACAAGCATAACTAGAACGGTCTAGGGGAAAAGTACGCAAACCGTTGTAATCGGGCGAGTTTCTACCTTCAGATGCAACAGAAATTTTGCGGATTGGTCAATCCGTTCGCGAGATATGGCAGTTTGGAAGTAAGAAACGCTTGAGAAACTCAAAATTTTCGCAGTTCTGATGTTCGACAAGCATAACTAGAACGGCCTAGGGGAAAAGTACGCACACCGTTGTAATCGGGCGAGTTTCTACTTTCAGATGCAACAGAAATTTTGCGGATTGGTCAATCCGTTCGCGAGATATGGCAGTTTGGAGGTAAGGAACGCTTGAGAAACTCAAAATTTTCGCAGTTCTCATGCTCGAAACGAATAACAACAACGGACTAGGGGAAAAGTACGCATAGTGTTGTAATCGGGCGACTTTCTACTTTCAGATGCAACAGAAATTTTGCGGATTGGTCAATCCGTTCGCGAGATATGGCAGTTTGGAGGTAAGAAACGCTCGAGAAACTCAAAATTTTCGCAGTTCTGATGCTCGACAAGCATAACTAGAACGGCCTAGGGGAAAAGTACGTATACCGTTGTAATCGGGCGAGTTTCTACTTTTAGATGCAACAGAAATTTTGCGGATTGGTCAATCCGTTCGCGAGATGTGGCAGTTTGGAAGTATGAAACGCTTGAGAAACTCAAAATTTTCCCAGTTCTGATGCTCGAAACGAATAACTAGAACGGCCTAGGGGAAAAGTACGCATACCGTTGTAATCGGGCGAGTTTCTACTTTCAGATGCAACAGAAATTTTGCGGATTGGTCAATCCGTTCGCGAGATATGGCAGTTTGTAGGTAAGAAACGCTTGAGAAACTCAAAATTTTCGCAGTTCTGATGCTCGAAACGAATAACTAGAACGGTCTAGGGGAAAAGTACGCAAACCGTTGTAATCAGGCGAGTTTCTACCTTCAGATGCAACAGAAATTTTGCGGATTGGTCAATCCGTTCGCGAGATATGGCAGTTTGGAAGTAAGAAACGCTTGAGAAACTCAAAATTTTCGCAGTTCTGATGCTCGAAACGAATAACTAGAACGGCCTAGGGGAAAAGTACGCATACCGTTGTAATCGGGCGAGTTTCTACCTTCAGATGCAACAGAAATTTTGCGGATTGGTCAATCCGTTCACGAGATGTGGCAGTTTGTAGGTAAGAAACGATTGAGAAACTCAAAATTTTCGCAGTTCTGATGCTCGAAACGAATAACTAGAACGGTCTATGGGAAAAGTACGCAAACCGTTGTAATCGGGCGAGTTTCTACTTTCAGATGCATCAGAAATTTTGCGGATTGGTCAATCCGTTCGCGAGATATGGCAGTTTGGAGGTAAGAAACGCTTGAGAAACTCAAAATTTTCGCAGTTCTGATGTTCGACAAGCATAACTAGAACGGTCTAGGGGAAAAGTACGCAAACCGTTGTAATCGGGCGAGTTTCTACCTTCAGATGCAACAGAAATTTTGCGGATTGGTCAATCCGTTCGCGAGATATGGCAGTTTGGAAGTAAGAAACGCTTGAGAAACTCAAAATTTTCGCAGTTCTGATGCTCGAAACGAATAACTAGAACGGCCTAGGGGAAAAGTACGCATACCGTTGTAATCGGGCGAGTTTCTACTTTTAGATGCAACAGAAATTTTGCGGATTGGTCATTCCGTTCGCGAGATATGGCAGTTTGTAGGTAAGAAACGCTTGAGAAACTCAAAATTTTCGCAGTTCTGATGCTCGAAACGAATAACTAGGGCGGCCTAGGGGAAAAGTACGCAGACCGTTGTAATCGGGCGAGTTTCTGCTTTCAGATGCATCAGAAATTTTGCGGATTGGTCAATCCGTTCACGAGATGTGGCAGTTTGTAGGTAAGAAACGATTGAGAAACTCAAAATTTTCGCAGTTCTCATGCTCGAAACGAATAACTACAACGGACTAGGGGAAAAGTACGCATAGTGTTGTAATCGGGCGAGTTTCTACTTTCAGATGCAACAGAAATTTTGCGGATTGGTCAATCCGTTCGCGAGATATGGCAGTTTGGAGGTAAGAAACGCTTGAGAAACTCAAAATTTTCGCAGTTCTGATGTTCGACAAGCATAACTAGAACGGCCTAGGGGAAAAGTACGCATACCGTTGTAATCGGGCGAGTTTCTACTTTCAGATGCAACAGAAATTTTGCGGATTGGTCAATCCGTTCGCGAGATATGGCAGTTTGGAGGTAAGAAACGCTTGAGAAACTCAAAATTTTCGCAGTTCTCATGCTCGAAACGAATAACTACAACGGACTAGGGGAAAAGTACGCATAGTGTTGTAATCGGGCGAGTTTCTACTTTCAGATGCAACAGAAATTTTGCGGATTGGTCAATCCGTTCGCGAGATATGGCAGTTTGGAGGTAAGAAACGCTCGAGAAACTCAAAATTTTCGCAGTTCTGATGCTCGACAAGCATAACTAGAACGGCCTAGGGGAAAAGTACGTATACCGTTGTAATCGGGCGAGTTTCTACTTTCAGATGCAACAGAAATTTTGCGGATTGGTCAATCCGTTCGCGAGATGTGGCAGTTTGGAAGTATGAAACGCTTGAGAAACTCAAAATTTTCCCAGTTCTGATGCTCGAAACGAATAACTAGAACGGCCTAGGGGAAAAGTACGCATACCGTTGTAATCGGGCGAGTTTCTACTTTCAGATGCAACAGAAATTTTGCGGATTGGTCAATCCGTTCGCGAGATATGGCAGTTTGTAGGTAAGAAACGCTTGAGAAACTCAAAATTTTCGCAGTTCTGATGCTCGAAACGAATAACTAGAACGGCCTAGGGGAAAAGTACGCATACCGTTGTAATCGGGCGAGTTTCTACCTTCAGATGCAACAGAAATTTTGCGGATTGGTCAATCCGTTCACGAGATGTGGCAGTTTGTAGGTAAGAAACGATTGAGAAACTCAAAATTTTCGCAGATCTGATGCTCGAAACGAATAACTAAAACGGTCTATGGGAAAAGTACGCAAACCGTTGTAATCGGGCGAGTTTCTACCTTCAGATGCAACAGAAATTTTGCGGATTGGTCAATCCGTTCACGAGATGTGGCAGTTTGTAGGTAAGAAACGATTGAGAAACTCAAAATTTTCGCAGTTCTGATGCTCGAAACGAATAACTAAAACGGTCTATGGGAAAAGTACGCAAACCGTTGTAATCGGGCGAGTTTCTACCTTCAGATGCAACAGAAATTTTGCGGATTGGTCAATCCGTTCGCGAGATATGGCAGTTTGGAAGTAAGAAACGCTTGAGAAACTCAAAATTTTCGCAGTTCTGATGCTCGAAACGAATAACTAAAACGGTCTATGGGAAAAGTACGCAAACCGTTGTAATCGGGCGAGTTTCTACTTTCAGATGCAACAGAAATTTTGCGGATTGGTCAATCCGTTCACGAGATGTGGCAGTTTGTAGGTAAGAAACGATTGAGAAACTCAAAATTTTCGCAGTTCTCATGCTCGAAACGAATAACTACAACGGACTAGGGGAAAAGTACGCATAGTGTTGTAATCGGGCGAGTTTCTACTTTCAGATGCAACAGAAATTTTGCGGATTGGTCAATCCGTTCGCGAGATATGGCAGTTTGTAGGTAAGAAACGCTTGAGAAACTCAAAATTTTCGCAGTTGTGATGCTCGAAACGAATAACTCGGGCGGCCTAGGGGAAAAGTACGCATACCGTTGTAATCGAACGAGTTTCTGCTTTCAGATGCAACAGAAATTTTGCGGATTGGTCAATCCGTTCGCGAGATATGGCAGTTTGGAGATAAGAAACGCTTGAGAAACTCAAAATTTTCGCAGTTCTGATGCTCGAAACGAATAACTGGAACGGCCTAGGGGGAAACTACACATACCATTGTAATCGGGCGAGTTTCTACTTTCAGATGCAACAGAAACTTTGCGGATTGGTCAATCCGTTCGCGAGATGTGGCCGTTTGGAAGTAAGAAACGCTTGAGAAACTCAAAATTTTCGCTGTTCTGATGCGCGAAACGAATAACTAGCACGGCCTAGGGGAAAAGTACGCATACCGTTGTAATCGGGCGAGTTTCTACCTTCAGATGCAACAGAAATTTTGCGGATTGGTCAATCCGTTCACGAGATGTGGCAGTTTGTAGGTAAGAAACGATTGAGAAACTCAAAATTTTCGCAGTTCTGATGCTCGAAACGAATAACTAAAACGGTCTATGGGAAAAGTACGCAAACCGTTGTAATCGGGCGAGTTTCTACCTTCAGATGCAACAGAAATTTTGCGGATTGGTCAATCCGTTCGCGAGATATGGCAGTTTGGAAGTAAGAAACGCTTGAGAAACTCAAAATTTTCGCAGTTCTCATGCTCGAAACGAATAACTACAACGGACTAGGGGAAAAGTACGCATAGTGTTGTAATCGGGCGAGTTTCTACTTTCAGATGCAACAGAAATTTTGCGGATTGGTCAATCCGTTCGCGAGATGTGGCAGTTTGGAAGTATGAAACGCTTGAGAAACTCAAAATTTTCCCAGTTCTGATGCTCGAAACGAATAACTAGAACGGCCTAGGGGAAAAGTACGCATACCGTTGTAATCGGGCGAGTTTCTACTTTCAGATGCAACAGAAATTTTGCGGATTGGTCAATCCGTTCGCGAGATATGGCAGTTTGTAGGTAAGAAACGCTTGAGAAAATCAAAATTTTCGCAGTTCTGATGCTCGAAACGAATAACTAGAACGGCCTAGGGGAAAAGTACGCATACCGTTGTAATCGGGCGAGTTTCTACTTTCAGATGCAACAGAAATTTTGCGGATTGGTCAATCCGTTCGCGAGATATGGCAGCTTGGAGGTAAGCAACGCTTGAGAAACTCAAAATTTTCGCAGTTCTGTTGCTCGACACGAATAACTAGAACGGCCTAGGGGAAAAGTACGCATCCAGTTGTAATCGGGCGAGTTTCTACTTTCAGATGCAACAGAAATTTTGCGGATTGGTCAATCCGTTCGCGAGATATGGCAGTTTGGAGGTAAGAAACGCTTGAGAAACTCAAAATTTTCGCAGTTCTGATGTTCGACAAGCATAACTAGAACGGCCTAGGGGAAAAGTACGCACACCGTTGTAATCGGGCGAGTTTCTACTTTCAGATGCAACAGAAATTTTGCGGATTGGTCAATCCGTTCGCGAGATATGGCAGTTTGGAGGTAAGGAACGCTTGAGAAACTCAAAATTTTCGCAGTTCTCATGCTCGAAACGAATAACAACAACGGACTAGGGGAAAAGTACTCATAGTGTTGTAATCGGGCGACTTTCTACTTTCAGATGCAACAGAAATTTTGCGGATTGGTCAATCCGTTCGCGAGATATGGCAGTTTGGAGGTAAGAAACGCTCGAGAAACTCAAAATTTTCGCAGTTCTGATGCTCGACAAGCATAACTAGAACGGCCTAGGGGAAAAGTACGTATACCGTTGTAATCGGGCGAGTTTCTACTTTTAGATGCAACAGAAATTTTGCGGATTGGTCAATCCGTTCGCGAGATGTGGCAGTTTGGATGTATGAAACGCTTGAGAAACTCAAAATTTTCCCAGTTCTGATGCTCGAAACGAATAACTAGAACGGCCTAGGGGAAAAGTACGCATACCGTTGTAATCGGGCGAGTTTCTACTTTCAGATGCAACAGAAATTTTGCGGATTGGTCAATCCGTTCGCGAGATATGGCAGTTTGTAGGTAAGAAACGCTTGAGAAACTCAAAATTTTCGCAGTTCTGATGCTCGAAACGAATAACTAGAACGGTCTAGGGGAAAAGTACGCAAACCGTTGTAATCGGGCGAGTTTCTACCTTCAGATGCAACAGAAATTTTGCGGATTGGTCAATCCGTTCGCGAGATATGGCAGTTTGGAAGTAAGAAACGCTTGAGAAACTCAAAATTTTCGCAGTTCTGATGCTCGAAACGAATAACTAGAACGGCCTAGGGGAAAAGTACGCATACCGTTGTAATCGGGCGAGTTTCTACCTTCAGATGCAACAGAAATTTTGCGGATTGGTCAATCCGTTCACGAGATGTGGCAGTTTGTAGGTAAGAAACGATTGAGAAACTCAAAATTTTCGCAGTTCTGATGCTCGAAACGAATAACTAGAACGGTCTATGGGAAAAGTACGCAAACCGTTGTAATCGGGCGAGTTTCTACTTTCAGATGCATCAGAAATTTTGCGGATTGGTCAATCCGTTCGCGAGATATGGCAGTTTGGAGGTAAGAAACGCTTGAGAAACTCAAAATTTTCGCAGTTCTGATGTTCGACAAGCATAACTAGAACGGTCTAGGGGAAAAGTACGCAAACCGTTGTAATCGGGCGAGTTTCTACCTTCAGATGCAACAGAAATTTTGCGGATTGGTCAATCCGTTCGCGAGATATGGCAGTTTGGAAGTAAGAAACGCTTGAGAAACTCAAAATTTTCGCAGTTCTGATGCTCGAAACGAATAACTAGAACGGCCTAGGGGAAAAGTACGCATACCGTTGTAATCGGGCGAGTTTCTACTTTTAGATGCAACAGAAATTTTGCGGATTGGTCATTCCGTTCGCGAGATATGGCAGTTTGTAGGTAAGAAACGCTTGAGAAACTCAAAATTTTCGCAGTTCTGATGCTCGAAACGAATAACTAGGGCGGCCTAGGGGAAAAGTACGCAGACCGTTGTAATCGGGCGAGTTTCTGCTTTCAGATGCATCAGAAATTTTGCGGATTGGTCAATCCGTTCACGAGATGTGGCAGTTTGTAGGTAAGAAACGATTGAGAAACTCAAAATTTTCGCAGTTCTCATGCTCGAAACGAATAACTACAACGGACTAGGGGAAAAGTACGCATAGTGTTGTAATCGGGCGAGTTTCTACTTTCAGATGCAACAGAAATTTTGCGGATTGGTCAATCCGTTCGCGAGATATGGCAGTTTGGAGGTAAGAAACGCTTGAGAAACTCAAAATTTTCGCAGTTCTGATGTTCGACAAGCATAACTAGAACGGCCTAGGGGAAAAGTACGCATACCGTTGTAATCGGGCGAGTTTCTACTTTCAGATGCAACAGAAATTTTGCGGATTGGTCAATCCGTTCGCGAGATATGGCAGTTTGGAGGTAAGAAACGCTTGAGAAACTCAAAATTTTCGCAGTTCTCATGCTCGAAACGAATAACTACAACGGACTAGGGGAAAAGTACGCATAGTGTTGTAATCGGGCGAGTTTCTACTTTCAGATGCAACAGAAATTTTGCGGATTGGTCAATCCGTTCGCGAGATATGGCAGTTTGGAGGTAAGAAACGCTCGAGAAACTCAAAATTTTCGCAGTTCTGATGCTCGACAAGCATAACTAGAACGGCCTAGGGGAAAAGTACGTATACCGTTGTAATCGGGCGAGTTTCTACTTTCAGATGCAACAGAAATTTTGCGGATTGGTCAATCCGTTCGCGAGATGTGGCAGTTTGGAAGTATGAAACGCTTGAGAAACTCAAAATTTTCCCAGTTCTGATGCTCGAAACGAATAACTAGAACGGCCTAGGGGAAAAGTACGCATACCGTTGTAATCGGGCGAGTTTCTACTTTCAGATGCAACAGAAATTTTGCGGATTGGTCAATCCGTTCGCGAGATATGGCAGTTTGTAGGTAAGAAACGCTTGATAAACTCAAAATTTTCGCAGTTCTGATGCTCGAAACGAATAACTAGAACGGCCTAGGGGAAAAGTACGCATACCGTTGTAATCGGGCGAGTTTCTACCTTCAGATGCAACAGAAATTTTGCGGATTGGTCAATCCGTTCACGAGATGTGGCAGTTTGTAGGTAAGAAACGATTGAGAAACTCAAAATTTTCGCAGTTCTGATGCTCGAAACGAATAACTAAAACGGTCTATGGGAAAAGTACGCAAACCGTTGTAATCGGGCGAGTTTCTACCTTCAGATGCAACAGAAATTTTGCGGATTGGTCAATCCGTTCACGAGATGTGGCAGTTTGTAGGTAAGAAACGATTGAGAAACTCAAAATTTTCGCAGTTCTGATGCTCGAAACGAATAACTAAAACGGTCTATGGGAAAAGTACGCAAACCGTTGTAATCGGGCGAGTTTCTACCTTCAGATGCAACAGAAATTTTGCGGATTGGTCAATCCGTTCGCGAGATATGGCAGTTTGGAAGTAAGAAACGCTTGAGAAACTCAAAATTTTCGCAGTTCTGATGCTCGAAACGAATAACTAAAACGGTCTATGGGAAAAGTACGCAAACCGTTGTAATCGGGCGAGTTTCTACTTTCAGATGCAACAGAAATTTTGCGGATTGGTCAATCCGTTCACGAGATGTGGCAGTTTGTAGGTAAGAAACGATTGAGAAACTCAAAATTTTCGCAGTTCTCATGCTCGAAACGAATAACTACAACGGACTAGGGGAAAAGTACGCATAGTGTTGTAATCGGGCGAGTTTCTACTTTCAGATGCAACAGAAATTTTGCGGATTGGTCAATCCGTTCGCGAGATATGGCAGTTTGTAGGTAAGAAACGCTTGAGAAACTCAAAATTTTCGCAGTTGTGATGCTCGAAACGAATAACTCGGGCCGCCTAGGGGAAAAGTACGCATACCGTTGTAATCGAACGAGTTTCTGCTTTCAGATGCATAAGAAATTTTGCGGATTGGTCAATCCGTTCGCGAGATGTGGCAGTTTGTAGGTAAGAAACGATTGAGAAACTCAAAATTTTCGCAGTTCTGATGCTCGAAACGAATAACTAGAACGGTCTAGGGGAAAAGTACGCAAACCGTTGTAATCGGGCGAGTTTCTACCTTCAGATGCAACAGAAATTTTGCGGATTGGTCAATCCGTTCGCGAGATATGGCAGTTTGGAAGTAAGAAACGCTTGAGAAACTCAAAATTTTCGCAGTTCTGATGCTCGAAACGAATAACTAGAACGGCCTAGGGGAAAAGTACGCATACCGTTGTAATCGGGCGAGTTTCTACCTTCAGATGCAACAGAAATTTTGCGGATTGGTCAATCCGTTCACGAGATGTGGCAGTTTGTAGGTAAGAAACGATTGAGAAACTCAAAATTTTCGCAGTTCTGATGCTCGAAACGAATAACTAAAACGGTCTATGGGAAAAGTACGCATAGTGTTGTAATCGGGCGAGTTTCTACCTTCAGATGCAACAGAAATTTTGCGGATTGGTCAATCCGTTCGCGAGATATGGCAGTTTGGAAGTAAGAAACGCTTGAGAAACTCAAAATTTTCGCAGTTCTGATGCTCGAAACGAGTAACTGGAACGGCCTAGGGGGAAACTACGCATACCATTGTAATCGGGCGAGTTTCTACTTTCAGATGCAACAGAAATTTTGCGGACTGGTCGATCCGTTCGCGAGATATGGCAGTTTGGAGGTAAGAAACGCTTGGGAAACTCAAAATTTTCGCAGTTCTGATGCTCGAAACGAATAACTAGAACGGCCTAGGGGAAAAGTACGCATACCGTTGTAACCGGGCGAGTTTCTACCTTCAGATGCAACAGAAATTTTGCGGATTGGTCAATCCGTTCGCGAGATATGGCAGTTTGGAAGTAAGAAACGCTTGAGAAACTCAAAATTTTCGCAGTTCTGATGCTCGAAACGAATAACTAGAACGGCCTAGGGGAAAAGTACGCATACCGTTGTAATCGGGCGAGATTCTACTTTTAGATGCAACCGAAATTTTGCGGATTGGTCAATCCGTTCGCGAGATATGGCAGTTTGTAGGTAAGAAACGCTTGAGAAACTCAAAATTTTCGCAGTTCTGATGCTCGAAACGAATAACTAGGGCGGCCTAGGGGAAAAGTACGCAGACCGTTGTAATCGGGCGAGTTTCTGCTTTCAGATGCATCAGAAATTTTGCGGATTGGTCAATCCGTTCACGAGATGTGGCAGTTTGTAGGTAAGAAACGATTGAGACACTCAAAATTTTCGCAGTTCTGATGCTCGAAACGATTAACTAGAACGGTCTAGGGGAAAAGTACGCAAACCGTTGTAATCGGGCGAGTTTCTACCTTCAGATGCAACAGAAATTTTGCGGATTGGTCAATCCGTTCGCGAGATATGGCAGTTTGGAAGTAAGAAACGCTTGAGAAACTCAAAATTTTCGCAGTTCTGATGCTCGAAACGAATAACTAGAACGGCCTAGGGGAAAAGTACGCATACCGTTGTAATCGGGCGAGTTTCTACTTTCAGATGCAACAGAAATTTTGCGGATTGGTCAATCCGTTCGCGAGATATGGCAGCTTGGATGTAAGCAACGCTTGAGAAACTCAAAATTTTCGCAGTTCTGTTGCTCGACACGAATAACTAGAACGGCCTAGGGGAAAAGTACGCATCCAGTTGTAATCGGGCGAGTTTCTACTTTCAGATGCAACAGAAATTTTGCGGATTGGTCAATCCGTTCGCGAGATATGGCAGTTTGGAGGTAAGAAACGCTTGAGAAACTCAAAATTTTCGCAGTTCTGATGTTCGACAAGCATAACTAGAACGGCCTAGGGGAAAAGTACGCATACCGTTGTAATCGGGCGAGTTTCTACTTTCAGATGCAACAGAAATTTTGCGGATTGGTCAATCCGTTCGCGAGATATGGCAGTTTGGAGGTAAGAAACGCTTGAGAAACTCAAAATTTTCGCAGTTCTCATGCTCGAAACGAATAACTACAACGGACTAGGGGAAAAGTACGCATAGTGTTGTAATCGGGCGAGTTTCTACTTTCAGATGCAACAGAAATTTTGCGGATTGGTCAATCCGTTCGCGAGATATGGCAGTTTGGAGGTAAGAAACGCTCGAGAAACTCAAAATTTTCGCAGTTCTCATGCTCGAAACGAATAACTACAACGGACTAGGGGAAAAGTACGCATAGTGTTGTAATCGGGCGAGTTTCTACTTTCAGATGCAACAGAAATTCTGCGGATTGGTCAATCAGTTCGCGAGATGTGGCAGTTTGGAAGTAAGAAACGCTTGAGAAACTCAAAATTTTCGCAGTTCTGATGCTCGAAACGAATAACTAGAACGGCCTAGGGGAAAAGTACGCATACCGTTGTAATCGGGCGAGTTTCTACTTTCAGATGCAACAGAAATTTTGCGGATTGGTCAATCCGTTCGCGAGATATGGCAGTTTGTAGGTAAGAAACGCTTGAGAAACTCAAAATTTTCGCAGTTCTGATGCTCGAAACGAATAACTAGGGCGGCCTAGGGGAAAAGTACGCATACCGTTGTAATCGGGCGAGTTTCTGCTTTCAGATGCATCAGAAATTTTGCGGATTGGTCAATCCGTTCGCGAGATGTGGCAGTTTGTAGGTAAGAAACGCTTGAGAAACTCAAAATTTTCGCAGTTCTGATGCTCGAAACGTATAACTAGAACGGCCTAGGGGAAAAGTACGCACACCGTTGTAATCGGGCGAGTTTCTACCTTCAGATGCAACAGAAATTTTGCGGATTGGTCAATCCGTACGCGAGATATGGCAGTTTGGAAGTAAGAAACGCTTGAGAAACTCAAAATTTTCGCAGTTCTGATGCTCGAAACGAATAACTAGGGCGGCCTAGGGGAAAAGTACGCATACCGTTCTAATCGGGCGAGTTTCTGCTTTCAGATGCATCAGAAATTTTGCGGATTGGTCAATCCGTTCGCGAGATGTGGCAGTTTGTAGGTAAGAAACGCTTGAGAAACTCAAAATTTTCGCAGTTCTGATGCTCGAAACGAATAACTAGAACGGCCTAGGGGAAAAGTACGCACACCGTTGTAATCGGGCGAGTTTCTACCTTCAGATGCAACAGAAATTTTGCGGATTGGTCAATCCGTTCGCGAGATATGGCAGTTTGGAAGTAAGAAACGCTTGAGAAACTCAAAATTTTCGCAGTTCTGATGCTCGAAACGAATAACTAGAACGGCCTAGGGGAAAAGTACGCATACCGTTGTAATCGGGCGAGTTTCTACTTTCAGATGCAACAGAAATTTTGCGGATTGGTCAATCCGTTCGCGAGATGTGGCAGTTTGTAGGTAAGAAACGCTTGAGAAACTCAAAATTTTCGCAGTTCTAATGCTCGAAACGAATAACTAGAACGGTCTAGGGGAAAAGTACGCACACCGTTGTAATCGGGCGAGTTTCTACCTTCAGATGCAACAGAAATTTTGCGGATTGGTCAATCCGTTCGCGAGATATGGCAGTTTGGAAGTAAGAAACGCTTGAGAAACTCAAAATTTTCGCAGTTCTGATGCTCGAAACGAATAACTAGAACGGCCTAGGGGAAAAGTACGCATACCGTTGTAATCGGGCGAGTTTCTACTTTCAGATGCAACAGAAATTTTTCGGATTGGTCAATCCGTTCGCGAGATGTGGCAGTTTGTAGGTAAGAAACGCTTGAGAAACTCAAAATTTTCGCAGTTCTGATGCTCGAAACGAATAACTAGGACGGCCTAGGGGAAAAGTACGCATAGCGTTGTAATCGGGCGAGTTTCTACCTTCTGATGCAACAGAAATTTTGCGGATTGGTCAATCCGTTCGCGAGATGTGGCAGCTTGGAAGTAAGAAACGCTTGAGAAACTCCAAATTTTCGCAGTTCTCATGCTCGAAACGAATAACTAGAACGGCCTAGGGGAAAAGTACGCATCCAGTTGTAATCGGGCGAGTTTCTACTTTCAGATGCAACAGAAATTTTGCGGATTGGCCAATCCGTTCGCGAGATATGGCAGTTTGGAGGTAAGAAACGCTTGAGAAACTCAAAAGTTTCGCAGTTCTCATGCTCGAAACGAATAACTACAACGGACTAGGGGAAAAGTACGCATACCGTTGTAATCGGGCGAGTTTCTACTTTCAGATGCGCCAGAAATTATGCGGATTGGTCAATCCGTTCGCGAGATGTGGCAGTTTGTAGGTAAGAAACGCTTGAGAAACTCAAAATTTTCGCAGTTCTCATGCTCGAAACGAATAACTACAACGGACTAGGGGAAAAGTACGCTAACCGTTGTAATCGCGCGAGTTTCTACCTTCAGATGCAACAGAAATTTTGCGGATTGGTCAATCCGTTCGCGAGATATGGCAATTTGGAAGTAAGAAACGCTTGAGAAACTCAAAATTTTGGCAGTTCTGATGCTCGAAACGAATAACTAGGGCGGCCTAGGGGAAAAGTACGCATACCGTTGTAATCGGGCGAGTTTCAGCTTTCAGATGCATCAGAAATTTTGCGGATTGGTCAATCCGTTCGCGAGATGTGGCAGTTTGTAGGTAAGAAACGCTTGAGAAACTCAAAATTTTCGCAGTTCTGATGCTCGACAAGCATAACTAGAACGGCCTAGGGGAAAAGTACGTATACCGTTGTAATCGGGCGAGTTTCTACTTTCAGATGCAACAGAAATTTTGCGGATTGGTCAATCCGTTCGCGAGATGTGGCAGTTTGGAAGTATGAAACGCTTGAGAAACTCAAAATTTTCCCAGTTCTGATGCTCGAAACGAATAACTAGAACGGCCTAGGGGAAAAGTACCTATACCGTTGTAATCGGGCGAGTTTCTACTTTCAGATGCAACAGAAATTTTGCGGATTGGTCAATCCGTTCGCGAGATATGGCAGTTTGTAGGTAAGAAACGCTTGAGAAACTCAAAATTTTCGCAGTTCTGATGCTCGAAACGAATAACTAGGGCGGCCTAGGGGAAAAGTACGCATACCGTTGTAATCGGACAAGTTTCTGCTTTCAGATGCATCAGAAATTTTGCGGATTGGTCAATCCGTTCGCGAGATGTGGCAGTTTGTAGGTAAGAAACGCTTGAGAAACTCAAACTTTTCGCAGTTCTGATGCTCGAAACGAATAACTAGAACGGCCTAGGGGAAAAGTACGCACACCGTTGTAATCGCGCGAGTTTCTACCTTCAGATGCAACAGAAATTTTGCGGATTGGTCAATCCGTTCGCGAGATATGGCAGTTTGTAGGTAAGAAACGCTTGAGAAACTCAAAATTTTGGCAGTTCTGATGCTCGAAACGAATAACTAGGGCGGCCTAGGGGAAAAGTACGCATTCCGTTGTAATCGGGCGAGTTTCAGCTTTCAGATGCATCAGAAATTTTGCGGATTGGTCAATCCGTTCGCAAGATATGGCAGTTTGGATGTAAGAAACGCTTGAGAAACTCAAAATTTTCGCTGTTCTGATTCTCGAAACGAATAACTAGAACGGTCTAGGGGAAAAGTACGCATAGTGTTGTAATCGGGCGAGTTTCTACCTTTAGATGCAACAGAAATTTTGCGGATTGGTCAGTCCGTTCGCGAGATGTGGCAGTTTGGAAGTAAGAAACGCTTGAGAAACTCAAAATTTTCGCAGTTCTGATGCTCGAAACGAATAACTAGAACGGCCTAGGGGAAAAGTACGCATACCGTTGTAATCGGGCGAGTTTCTACTTTCAGATGCAACAGAAATTTTGCGGATTGGTCAATCCGTTCGCGAGATATGGCAGTTTGGATGTAAGAAACGCTTGAGAAACTCAAAATTTTCGCAGTTCTGATGCTCGAAACGATTAACTAGAACGGCCTCGGTGAAAAGTACGTATACCGTTGTAATCGGGCGAGTTTCTACTTTCAGATGCAACAGAAATTTTGCGGATTGGTCAATCCGTTCGCGAGATATGGCAGTTTGGAGGTAAGAAGCGCTTGAGAAACTCAAAATTTTCGCAGTTCTGATGTTCGACAAGCATAACTAGAACGGCCTAGGGGAAAAGTACGCATAGTGTTGTAATCGGGCGAGTTTCTACTTTCAGATGCAACAGAAATTTTGCGGATTGGTCAATCCGTTCGCGAGATATGGCAGTTTGGAGGTAAGAAACGCTTGAGAAACTCAAAATTTTCGCAGTTCTCATGCTCGAAACGAATAACTACAACGGACTAGGGGAAAAGTACGCATAGTGTTGTAATCGGGCGAGTTTCTACTTTCAGATGCAACAGAAATTCTGCGGATTGGTCAATCCGTTCGCGAGATATGGCAGTTTGGAGGTAAGAAACGCTCGAGAAACTCAAAATTTTCGCAGTTCTGATGCTCGACAAGCATAACGAGAACGGCCTAGGGGAAAAGTACGTATACCGTTGTAATCGGGCGAGTTTCTACTTTCAGATGCAACAGAAATTTTGCGGATTGGTCAATCCGTTCGCGAGATATGGCAGTTTGTAGGTAAGAAACGCTTGAGAAACTCAAAATTTTCGCAGTTCTGATGCTCGAAACGAATAACTAGGGCGGCCTAGGGCAAAAGTACGCATACCGTTGTAATCGGGTGAGTTTCTGCTTTCAGATGCATCAGAAATTTTGCGGATTGGTCAATCCGTTCGCGAGATGTGGCAGTTTGTAGGTAAGAAACGCTTGAGAAACTCAAAATTTTCGCAGTTCTGATGCTCGAAACGTATAACTAGAACGGCCTAGGGAAAAGTACGCACACCGTTGTAATCGGGCGAGTTTCTACCTTCAGATGCAACAGAAATTTTGCGGATTGGTCAATCCGTACGCGAGATATGGCAGTTTGGAAGTAAGAAACGCTTGAGAAACTCAAAATTTTCGCAGTTCTGATGCTCGAAACGAATAACTAGGGCGGCCTATGGGAAAAGTACGCATACCGTTCTAATCGGGCGAGTTTCTGCTTTCAGATGCATCAGAAATTTTGCGGATTGGTCAATCCGTTCGCGAGATGTGGCAGTTTGTAGGTAAGAAACGCTTGAGAAACTCAAAATTTTCGCAGTTCTGATGCTCGAAACGAATAACTAGAACGGCCTAGGGGAAAAGTACGCACACCGTTGTAATCGGGCGAGTTTCTACCTTCAGATGCAACAGAAATTTTGCGGATTGGTCAATCCGTTCGCGACATATGGCAGTTTGGAAGTAAGAAACGCTTGAGAAACTCAAAATTTTCGCAGTTCTGATGCTCGAAACGAATAACTAGAACGGCCTAGGGGAAAAGTACGCATACCGTTGTAATCGGGCGAGTTTCTACTTTCAGATGCAACAGAAATTTTGCGGATTGGTCAATCCGTTCGCGAGATGTGGCAGTTTGTAGGTAAGAAACGCTTGAGAAACTCAAAATTTTCGCAGTTCTAATGCTCGAAACGAATAACTAGAACGGTCTAGGGGAAAAGTACGCACACCGTTGTAATCGGGCGAGTTTCTACCTTCAGATGCAACAGAAATTTTGCGGATTGGTCAATCCGTTCGCGAGATATGGCAGTTTGGAAGTAAGAAACGCTTGAGAAACTCAAAATTTTCGCAGTTCTGATGCTCGAAACGAATAACTAGAACGGCCTAGGGGAAAAGTACGCATACCGTTGTAATCGGGCGAGTTTCTACTTTCAGATGCAACAGAAATTTTGCGGATTGGTCAATCCGTTCGCGAGATGTGGCAGTTTGTAGGTAAGAAACGCTTGAGAAACTCAAAATTTTCGCAGTTCTGATGCTCGACAAGCATAACTAGAACGGCCTAGGGGAAAAGTACGTATACCGTTGTAATCGGGCGAGTTTCTACTTTCAGATGCAACAGAAATTTTGCGGATTGGTCAATCCGTTCGCGAGATATGGCAGTTTGGAAGTAAGAAACGCTTGAGAAACTCAAAATTTTCGCAGTTCTGATGCTCGAAACGAATAACTAGAACGGCCTAGGGGAAAAGTACGCATACCGTTGTAATCGGGCGAGTTTCTACTTTCAGATGCAACAGAAATTTTGCGGATTGGTCAATCCGTTCGCGAGATGTGGCAGTTTGTAGGTAAGAAACGCTTGAGAAACTCAAAATTTTCGCTGTTCTGATTCTCGAAACGAATAACTAGAACGGTCTAGGGGAAAAGTACGCATAGTGTTGTAATCGGGCGAGTTTCTACCTTCAGATGCAACAGAAATTTTGCGGATTGGTCAATCCGTTCGCGAGATGTGGCAGTTTGGAAGTAAGAAACGCTTGAGAAACTCAAAATTTTCGCAGTTCTGATGCTCGAAACGAATAACTAGAACGGCCTAGGGGAAAAGTACGCATACCGTTGTAATCGGGCGAGTTTCTACTTTCAGATGCAACAGAAATTTTGCGGATTGGTCAATCCGTTCGCGAGATATGGCAGTTTGGATGTAAGAAACGCTTGAGAAACTCAAAATTTTCGCAGTTCTGATGCTCGAAACGATTAACTAGAACGGCCTCGGTGAAAAGTACGTATACCGTTGTAATCGGGCGAGTTTCTACTGTCAGATGCAACAGAAATTTTGCAGATTGGTCAATCCGTTCGCGAGATATGGCAGTTTGGAGGTAAGAAACGCTTGAGAAACTCAAAATTTTCGCAGTTCTGATGTTCGACAAGCATAACTAGAACGGCCTAGGGGAAAAGTACGCACACCGTTGTAATCGCGCGAGTTTCTACCTTCAGATGCAACAGAAATTTTGCGGATTGGTCAATCCGTTCGCGAGATATGGCAGTTTGGAAGTAAGAAACGCTTGAGAAACTCAAAATTTTGGCAGTTCTAATGCTCGAAACGAATAACTAGAACGGTCTAGGGGAAAAGTACGCACACCGTTGTAATCGGGCGAGTTTCTACCTTCAGATGCAACAGAAATTTTGCGGATTGGTCAATCCGTTCGCGAGATATGGCAGTTTGGAAGTAAGAAACGCTTGAGAAACTCAAAATTTTCGCAGTTCTGATGCTCGAAACGAATAACTAGAACGGCCTAGGGGAAAAGTACGCATACCGTTGTAATCGGGCGAGTTTCTACTTTCAGATGCAACAGAAATTTTGCGGATTGGTCAATCCGTTCGCGAGATGTGGCAGTTTGTAGGTAAGAAACGCTTGAGAAACTCAAAATTTTCGCAGTTCTGATGCTCGAAACGAATAACTAGGACGGCCTAGGGGAAAAGTACGCATACCGTTGTAATCGGGCGAGTTTCTACCTTCAGATGCAACAGAAATTTTGCGGATTGGTCAATCCGTTCGCGAGATGTGGCAGCTTGGAAGTAAGAAACGCTTGAGAAACTCCAAATTTTCGCAGTTCTGATGCTCGAAACGAATAACTAGAACGGCCTAGGGGAAAAGTACGCATCCAGTTGTAATCGGGCGAGTTTCTACTTTCAGATGCAACAGAAATTTTGCGGATTGGCCAATCCGTTCGCGAGATATGGCAGTTTGGAGGTAAGAAACGCTTGAGAAACTCAAAAGTTTCGCAGTTCTCATGCTCGAAACGAATAACTACAACGGACTAGGGGAAAAGTACGCATACCGTTGTAATCGGGCGAGTTTCTACTTTCAGATGCGCCAGAAATTATGCGGATTGGTCAATCCGTTCGCGAGATGTGGCAGTTTGTAGGTAAGAAACGCTTGAGAAACTCAAAATTTTCGCTGTTCTGATTCTCGAAACGAATAACTAGAACGGTCTAGGGGAAAAGTACGCATAGTGTTGTAATCGGGCGAGTTTCTACCTTCAGATGCAACAGAAATTTTGCGGATTGGTCAATCCGTTCGCGAGATGTGGCAGTTTGGAAGTAAGAAACGCTTGAGAAACTCAAAATTTTCGCAGTTCTGATGCTCGAAACGAATAACTAGAACGGCCTAGGGGAAAAGTACGCATACCGTCGTAATCGGGCGAGTTTCTACTTTCAGATGCAACAGAAATTTTGCGGATTGGTCAATCCGTTCGCGAGATGTGGCAGTTTGTAGGTAAGAAACGCTTGAGAAACTCAAAATTTCCGCAGTTCTGATGCTCGGAACGAATAACTAGGACGGCCTAGGGGAAAAGTACGCATACCGTTGTAATCGGGCGAGTTTCTACCTTCAGATGCAACAGAAATTTTGCGGATTGGTCAATCCGTTCGCGAGATGTGGCAGCTTGGAAGTAAGAAACGCTTGAGAAACTCCAAATTTTCGCAGTTCTGATGCTCGAAACGAATAACTAGAACGGCCTAGGGGAAAAGTACGCATCCAGTTGTAATCGGGCGAGTTTCTACTTTCAGATGCAACAGAAATTTTGCGGATTGGCCAATCCGTTCGCGAGATATGGCAGTTTGGAGGTAAGAAACGCTTGAGAAACTCAAAATTTTCGCAGTTCTCATGCTCGAAACGAATAACTACAACGGACTAGGGGAAAAGTACGCACACCGTTGTAATCGCGCGAGTTTCTACCTTCAGATGCAACAGAAATTTTGCGGATTGGTCAATCCGTTCGCGAGATATGGCAATTTGGAAGTAAGAAACGCTTGAGAAACTCAAAATTTTGGCAGTTCTGATGCTCGAAACGAATAACTAGGGCGGCCTAGGGGAAAAGTACGCATACCGTTGTAATCGGGCGAGTTTCAGCTTTCAGATGCATCAGAAATTTTGCGGATTGGTCAATCCGTTCGCGAGATGTGGCAGTTTGTAGGTAAGAAACGCTTGAGAAACTCAAAATTTTCGCAGTTCTGATGCTCGACAAGCATAACTAGAACGGCCTAGGGGAAAAGTACGTATACCGTTGTAATCGGGCGAGTTTCTACTTTCAGATGCAACAGAAATTTTGCGGATTGGCCAATCCGTTCGCGAGATGTGGCAGTTTGGAAGTATGAAACGCTTGAGAAACTCAAAATTTTCCCAGTTCTGATGCTCGAAACGAATAACTAGAACGGCCTAGGGGAAAAGTACCTATACCGTTGTAATCGGGCGAGTTTCTACTTTCAGATGCAACAGAAATTTTGCGGATTGGTCAATCCGTTCGCGAGATATGGCAGTTTGTAGGTAAGAAACGCTTGAGAAACTCAAAATTTTCGCAGTTCTGATGCTCGAAACGAATAACTAGGGCGGCCTAGGGGAAAAGTACGCATACCGTTGTAATCGGACAAGTTTCTGCTTTCAGATGCATCAGAAATTTTGCGGATTGGTCAATCCGTTCGCGAGATGTGGCAGTTTGTAGGTAAGAAACGCTTGAGAAACTCAAACTTTTCGCAGTTCTGATGCTCGAAACGAATAACTAGAACGGCCTAGGGGAAAATTACGCACACCGTTGTAATCGCGCGAGTTTCTACCTTCAGATGCAACAGAAATTTTGCGGATTGGTCAATCCGTTCGCGAGATATGGCAGTTTGTAGGTAAGAAACGCTTGAGAAACTCAAAATTTTGGCAGTTCTGATGCTCGAAACGAATAACTAGGGCGGCCTAGGGGAAAAGTACGCATTCCTTTGTAATCGGGCGAGTTTCAGCTTTCAGATGCATCAGAAATTTTGCGGATTGGTCAATCCGTTCGCAAGATATGGCAGTTTGGAAGTAAGAAACGCTTGAGAAACTCAAAATTTTCGCTGTTCTGATTCTCGAAACGAATAACTAGAACGGTCTAGGGGAAAAGTACGCATAGTGTTGTAATCGGGCGAGTTTCTACCTTCAGATGCAACAGAAATTTTGCGGATTGGTCAGTCCGTTCGCGAGATGTGGCAGTTTGGAAGTAAGAAACGCTTGAGAAACTCAAAATTTTCGCTGTTCTGATTCTCGAAACGAATAACTAGAACGGTCTAGGGGAAAAGTACGCATAGTGTTGTAATCGGGCGAGTTTCTACCTTCAGATGCAACAGAAATTTTGCGGATTGGTCAGTCCGTTCGCGAGATGTGGCAGTTTGGAAGTAAGAAACGCTTGAGAAACTCAAAATTTTCGCAGTTCTGATGCTCGAAACGATTAACTAGAACGGCCTCGGTGAAAAGTACGTATACCGTTGTAATCGGGCGAGTTTCTACTTTCAGATGCAACAGAAATTTTGCGGATTGGTCAATCCGTTCGCGAGATATGGCAGTTTGGAGGTAAGAAGCGCTTGAGAAACTCAAAATTTTCGCAGTTCTGATGTTCGACAAGCATAACTAGAACGGCCTAGGGGAAAAGTACGCATAGTGTTGTAATCGGGCGAGTTTCTACTTTCAGATGCAACAGAAATTTTGCGGATTGGTCAATCCGTTCGCGAGATATGGCAGTTTGGAAGTAAGAAACGCTTGAGAAACTCAAAATTTTCGCAGTTCTCATGCTCGAAACGAATAACTACAACGGACTAGGGGAAATGTACGCATAGTGTTGTAATCGGGCGAGTTTCTACTTTCAGATGCAACAGAAATTCTGCGGATTGGTCAATCCGTTCGCGAGATATGGCAGTTTGGAGGTAAGAAACGCTCGAGAAACTCAAAATTTCGCAGTTCTGATGCTCGACAAGCATAACGAGAACGGCCTAGGGGAAAAGTACGTACACCGTTGTAATCGGGCGAGTTTCTACTTTCAGATGCAACAGAAATTTTGCGGATTGGTCAATCCGTTCGCGAGATGTGGCAGTTTGGAAGTAAGAAACGCTTGAGAAACTCAAAATTTTCGCAGTTCTGATGCTCGAAACGAATAACTAGAACGGCCTAGGGGAAAAGTACGCATACCGTTGTAATCGGGCGAGTTTCTACTTTCAGATGCAACAGAAATTTTGCGGATTGGTCAATCCGTTCGCGAGATGTGGCAGTTTGTAGGTAAGAAACGCTTGAGAAACTCAAAATTTTCGCAGTTCTGATGCTCGAAACGTATAACTAGAACGGCCTAGGGGAAAAGTACGCACACCGTTGTAATCGGGCGAGTTTCTACCTTCAGATGCAACAGAAATTTTGCGGATTGGTCAATCCGTACGCGAGATATGGCAGTTTGGAAGTAAGAAACGCTTGAGAAACTCAAAATTTTCGCAGTTCTGATGCTCGAAACGAATAACTAGGGCGGCCTAGGGGAAAAGTACGCATACCGTTCTAATCGGGCGAGTTTCTGCTTTCAGATGCATCAGAAATTTTGCGGATTGGTCAATCCGTTCGCGAGATGTGGCAGTTTGTAGGTAAGAAACGCTTGAGAAACTCAAAATTTTCGCAGTTCTGATGCTCGAAACGAATAACTAGGGCGGCCTAGGGGAAAAGTACGCATAGTGTTGTAATCGGGCGAGTTTCTACTTTCAGATGCAACAGAAATTTTGCGGATTGGTCAATCCGTTCGCGAGATATGGCAGTTTGGAAGTAAGAAACGCTTGAGAAACTCAAAATTTTCGCAGTTCTCATGCTCGAAACGAATAACTACAACGGACTAGGGGAAAAGTACGCATAGTGTTGTAATCGGGCGAGTTTCTACTTTCAGATGCAACAGAAATTCTGCGGATTGGTCAATCCGTTCGCGAGATATGGCAGTTTGGAGGTAAGAAACGCTCGAGAAACTCAAAATTTCGCAGTTCTGATGCTCGACAAGCATAACGAGAACGGCCTAGGGGAAAAGTACGTACACCGTTGTAATCGGGCGAGTTTCTACTTTCAGATGCAACAGAAATTTTGCGGATTGGTCAATCCGTTCGCGAGATGTGGCAGTTTGGAAGTAAGAAACGCTTGAGAAACTCAAAATTTTCGCAGTTCTGATGCTCGAAACGAATAACTAGAACGGCCTAGGGGAAAAGTACGCATACCGTTGTAATCGGGCGAGTTTCTACTTTCAGATGCAACAGAAATTTTGCGGATTGGTCAATCCGTTCGCGAGATGTGGCAGTTTGTAGGTAAGAAACGCTTGAGAAACTCAAAATTTTCGCAGTTCTGATGCTCGAAACGTATAACTAGAACGGCCTAGGGGAAAAGTACGCACACCGTTGTAATCGGGCGAGTTTCTACCTTCAGATGCAACAGAAATTTTGCGGATTGGTCAATCCGTACGCGAGATATGGCAGTTTGGAAGTAAGAAACGCTTGAGAAACTCAAAATTTTCGCAGTTCTGATGCTCGAAACGAATAACTAGGGCGGCCTAGGGGAAGAGTACGCATACCGTTCTAATCGGGCGAGTTTCTGCTTTCAGATGCATCAGAAATTTTGCGGATTGGTCAATCCGTTCGCGAGATGTGGCAGTTTGTAGGTAAGAAACGCTTGAGAAACTCAAAATTTTCGCAGTTCTGATGCTCGAAACGAATAACTAGGGCGGCCTAGGGGAAAAGTACGCATTCCGTTGTAATCGGGCGAGTTTCAGCTTTCAGATGCATCAGAAATTTTGCGGATTGGTCAATCCGTTCGCAAGATATGGCAGTTTGGAAGTAAGAAACGCTTGAGAAACTCAAAATTTTCGCTGTTCTGATTCTCGAAACGAATAACTAGAACGGTCTAGGGGAAAAGTACGCATAGTGTTGTAATCGGGCGAGTTTCTACCTTCAGATGCAACAGAAATTTTGCGGATTGGTCAGTCCGTTCGCGAGATGTGGCAGTTTGGAAGTAAGAAACGCTTGAGAAACTCAAAATTTTCGCAGTTCTGATGCTCGAAACGATTAACTAGAACGGCCTCGGTGAAAAGTACGTATACCGTTGTAATCGGGCGAGTTTCTACTTTCAGATGCAACAGAAATTTTGCGGATTGGTCAATCCGTTCGCGAGATATGGCAGTTTGGAGGTAAGAAGCGCTTGAGAAACTCAAAATTTTCGCAGTTCTGATGTTCGACAAGCATAACTAGAACGGCCTAGGGGAAAAGTACGCATAGTGTTGTAATCGGGCGAGTTTCTACTTTCAGATGCAACAGAAATTTTGCGGATTGGTCAATCCGTTCGCGAGATATGGCAGTTTGGAGGTAAGAAACGCTTGAGAAACTCAAAATTTTCGCAGTTCTCATGCTCGAAACGAATAACTACAACGGACTAGGGGAAAAGTACGCATAGTGTTGTAATCGGGCGAGTTTCTACTTTCAGATGCAACAGAAATTCTGCGGATTGGTCAATCCGTTCGCGAGATATGGCAGTTTGGATGTAAGAAACGCTCGAGAAACTCAAAATTTCGCAGTTCTGATGCTCGACAAGCATAACGAGAACGGCCTAGGGGAAAAGTACGTACACCGTTGTAATCGGGCGAGTTTCTACTTTCAGATGCAACAGAAATTTTGCGGATTGGTCAATCCGTTCGCGAGATGTGGCAGTTTGGAAGTAAGAAACGCTTGAGAAACTCAAAATTTTCGCAGTTCTGATGCTCGAAACGAATAACTAGAACGGCCTAGGGGAAAAGTACGCATACCGTTGTAATCGGGCGAGTTTCTACCTTCAGATGCAACAGAAATTTTGCGGATTGGTCAATCCGTTCGCGAGATGTGGCAGTTTGGAAGTAAGAAACGCTTGAGAAACTCAAAATTTTCGCAGTTCTGATGCTCGAAACGAATAACTAGAACGGCCTAGGGGAAAAGTACGCATACCGTTGTAATCGGGCGAGTTTCTACTTTCAGATGCAACAGAAATTTTGCGGATTGGTCAATCCGTTCGCGAGATATGGCAGTTTGGATGTAAGAAACGCTTGAGAAACTCAAAATTTTCGCAGTTCTGATGCTCGAAACGATTAACTAGAACGGCCTCGGTGAAAAGTACGTATACCGTTGTAATCGGTCGAGTTTCTACTTTCAGATGCAACAGAAATTTTGCGGATTGGTCAATCCGTTCGCGAGATATGGCAGTTTGGAGGTAAGAAACGCTTGAGAAACTCAAAATTTTCGCAGTTCTGATGTTCGACAAGCATAACTAGAACGGCCTAGGGGAAAAGTACGCACACCGTTGTAATCGCGCGAGTTTCTACCTTCAGATGGAACAGAAATTTTGCGGATTGGTCAATCCGTTCGCGAGATATGGCAGTTTGGAAGTAAGAAACGCTTGAGAAACTCAAAATTTTGGCAGTTCTGATGCTCGAAACGAATAACTAGGGCGGCCTAGGGGAAAAGTACGCATAGTGTTGTAATCGGGCGAGTTTCTACTTTCAGATGCAACAGAAATTCTGCGGATTGGTCAATCCGTTCGCGAGATATGGCAGTTTGGAGGTAAGAAACGCTCGAGAAACTCAAAATTTTCGCAGTTCTGATGCTCGACAAGCATAACGATAACGGCCTAGGGGAAAAATACGTATACCGTTGTAATCGGGCGGGTTTCTACTTTCAGATGCAACAGAAATTTTGCGGATTGGTCAATCCGTTCGCGAGATGTGGCAGTTTGGAAGTAAGAAACGCTAGAGAAACTCAAAATTTTCGCAGTTCTGATGCTCGAAACGAATAACTAGAACGGCCTAGGGGAAAAGTACGCATACCGTTGTAATCGGGCGAGTTTCTACTTTCAGATGCAACAGAAATTTTGCGGATTGGTCAATCCGTTCGCGAGATATGGCAGTTTGGATGTAAGAAACGCTTGAGAAACTCAAAATTTTCGCAGTTCTGATGCTCGAAACGATTAACTAGAACGGCCTCGGTGAAATGTACGTATACCGTTGTAATCGGGCGAGTTTCTACTTTCAGATGCAACAGAAATTTTGCGGATTGGTCAATCCGTTCGCGAGATGTGGCAGTTTGGAAGTAAGAAACGCTTGAGAAACTCAAAATTTTCGCAGTTCTGATGTTCGACAAGCATAACTAGAACGGCCTAGGGGAAAAGTACGCACACCGTTGTAATCGCGCGAGTTTCTACCTTCAGATGCAACAGAAATTTTGCGGATTGGTCAATCCGTTCGCGAGATATGGCAGTTTGGAAGTAAGAAACGCTTGAGAAACTCAAAATTTTGGCAGTTCTGATGCTCGAAACGAATAACTAGGGCGGCCTAGGGGAAAAGTACGCATACCGTTGTAATCGGGCGAGTTTCTACTTTCAGATGCAACAGAAATTTTGCGGATTGGTCAATCCGTTCGCGAGATATGGCAGTTTGGAGGTAAGAAACGCTTGAGAAACTCAAAATTTTCGCAGTTCTCATGCTCGAAACGAATAACTACAACGGACTAGGGGAAAAGTACGCATAGTGTTGTAATCGGGCGAGTTTCTACTTTCAGATGCAACAGAAATTCTGCGGATTGGTCAATCCGTTCGCGAGATATGGCAGTTTGGAGGTAAGAAACACTCGAGAAACTCAAAATTTTCGCAGTTCTGATGCTCGACAAGCATAACGAGAACGGCCTAGGGGAAAAATACGTATACCGTTGTAATCGGGCGAGTTTCTACTTTCAGATGCAACAGAAATTTTGCGGATTGGTCAATCCGTTCGCGAGATGTGGCAGTTTGGAAGTAAGAAACGCTTGAGAAACTCAAAATTTTCGCAGTTCTGATGCTCGAAACGAATAACTAGAACGGCCTAGGGGAAAAGTACGCATACCGTTGTAATCGGGCGAGTTTCTACCTTCAGATGCAAGAGAAATTTTGCGGATTGGTCAATCCGTTCGCGAGATATGGCAGTTTGGAAGTAAGAAACGCTTGAGAAACTCAAAATTTTCGCAGTTCTGATGCTCGAAACGAATAACTAGGGCGGCCTAGGGGAAAAGTACGCATACCGTTCTAATCGGGCGAGTTTCTGCTTTCAGATGCATCAGAAATTTTGCGGATTGGTCAATCCGTTCGCGAGATGTGGCAGTTTGTAGGTAAGAAACGCTTGAGAAACTCAAAATTTTCGCAGTTCTAATGCTCGAAACGAATAACTAGAACGGTCTAGGGGAAAAGTACGCACACCGTTGTAATCGGGCGAGTTTCTACCTTCAGATGCAACAGAAATTTTGCGGATTGGTCAATCCGTTCGCGAGATATGGCAGTTTGTAGGTAAGAAACGCTTGAGAAACTCAAAATTTTCGCAGTTCTGATGCTCGAAACGAATAACTAGGGCGGCCTAGGGGAAAAGTACGCATACCGTTCTAATCGGGCGAGTTTCTGCTTTCAGATGCATCAGAAATTTTGGGGATTGGTCAATCCGTTCGCGAGATGTGGCAGTTTGTAGGTAAGAAACGCTTGAGAAACTCAAAATTTTCGCAGTTCTGATGCTCGAAACGAATAACTAGAACGGCCTAGGGGAAAAGTACGCACACCGTTGTAATCGGGCGAGTTTCTACCTTCAGATGCAACAGAAATTTTGCGGATTGGTCAATCCGTTCGCGAGATATGGCAGTTTGGAAGTAAGAAACGCTTGAGAAACTCAAAATTTTCGCAGTTCTGATGCTCGAAACGAATAACTAGAACGGCCTAGGGGAAAAGTACGCATACCGTTGTAATCGGGCGAGTTTCTACTTTCAGATGCAACAGAAATTTTGCGGATTGGTCAATCCGTTCGCGAGATGTGGCAGTTTGTAGGTAAGAAACGCTTGAGAAACTCAAAATTTTCGCAGTTCTAATGCTCGAAACGAATAACTAGAACGGTCTAGGGGAAAAGTACGCACACCGTTGTAATCGGGCGAGTTTCTACCTTCAGATGCAACAGAAATTTTGCGGATTGGTCAATCCGTTCGCGAGATATGGCAGTTTGGAAGTAAGAAACGCTTGAGAAACTCAAAATTTTCGCAGTTCTGATGCTCGAAACGAATAACTAGAACGGCCTAGGGGAAAAGTACGCATACCGTTGTAATCGGGCGAGTTTCTACTTTCAGATGCAACAGAAATTTTGCGGATTGGTCAATCCGTTCGCGAGATGTGGCAGTTTGTAGGTAAGAAACACTTGAGAAACTCAAAATTTTCGCTGTTCTGATTCTCGAAACGAATAACTAGAACGGTCTAGGGGAAAAGTACGCATAGTGTTGTAATCGGGCGAGTTTCTACCTTCAGATGCAACAGAAATTTTGCGTATTGGTCAATCCGTTCGCGAGATGTGGCAGTTTGGAAGTAAGAAACGCTTGAGAAACTCAAAATTTTCGCAGTTCTGATGCTCGAAACGAATAACTAGAACGGCCTAGGGGAAAAGTACGCATACCGTTGTAATCGGGCGAGTTTCTACTTTCAGATGCAACAGAAATTTTGCGGATTGGTCAATCCGTTCGCGAGATATGGCAGTTTGGATGTAAGAAACGCTTGAGAAACTCAAAATTTTCGCAGTTCTGATGCTCGAAACGATTAACTAGAACGGCCTCGGTGAAAAGTACGTATACCGTTGTAATCGGGCGAGTTTCTACTTTCAGATGCAACAGAAATTTTGCGGATTGGTCAATCCGTTCGCGAGATATGGCAGTTTGGAGGTAAGAAACGCTTGAGAAACTCAAAATTTTCGCAGTTCTGATGTTCGACAAGCATAACTAGAACGGCCTAGGGGAAAAGTACGCACACCGTTGTAATCGCGCGAGTTTCTACCTTCAGATGCAACAGAAATTTTGCGGATTGGTCAATCCGTTCGCGAGATATGGCAGTTTGGAAGTAAGAAACGCTTGAGAAACTCAAAATTTTGGCAGTTCTGATGGTCGAAACGAATAACTAGGGCGGCCTAGGGGAAAAGTACGCATAGTGTTGTAATCGGGCGAGTTTCTACTTTTAGATGCAACAGAAATTCTGCGGATTGGTCAATCCGTTCGCGAGATATGGCAGTTTGGATGTAAGAAACGCTTGAGAAACTCAAAATTTTGGCAGTTCTGATGCTCGAAACGAATAACTAGGGCGGCCTAGGGGAAAAGTACGCATACCGTTGTAATCGGGCGAGTTTCTACTTTCAGATGCAACAGAAATTTTGCGGATTGGTCAATCCGTTCGCGAGATATGGCAGTTTGGATGTAAGAAACGCTTGAGAAACTCAAAATTTTCGCTGTTCTGATGCTCGAAACGATTAACTAGAACGGCCTCGGTGAAAAGTACGTATACCGTTGTAATCGGGCGAGTTTCTACTTTCAGATGCAACAGAAATTTTGCGGATTGGTCAATCCGTTCGCGAGATATGGCAGTTTGGAGGTAAGAAACGCTTGAGAAACTCAAAATTTTCGCAGTTCTGATGTTCGACAAGCATAACTAGAACGGCCTAGGGGAAAAGTACGCACACCGTAGTAATCGCGCGAGTTTCTACCTTCAGATGCAACAGAAATTTTGCGGATTGGTCAATCCGTTCGCGAGATATGGCAGTTTGGATGTAAGAAACGCTTGAGAAACTCAAAATTTTGGCAGTTCTGATGCTCGAAACGAATAACTAGGGCGGCCTAGGGGAAAAGTACGCATACCGTTGTAATCGGGCGAGTTTCTACTTTCAGATGCAACAGAAATTTTGCGGATTGGTCAATCCGTTCGCGAGATATGGCAGTTTGGAGGTAAGAAACGCTTGAGAAACTCAAAATTTTCGCAGTTCTCATGCTCGAAACGAATAACTACAACGGACTAGGGGAAAAGTACGCATAGTGTTGTAATCGGGCGAGTTTCTACTTTCAGATGCAACAGAAATTCTGCGGATTGGTCAATCCGTTCGCGAGATATGGCAGTTTGGAGGTAAGAAACACTCGAGAAACTCAAAATTTTCGCAGTTCTGATGCTCGACAAGCATAACGAGAACGGCCTAGGGGAAAAATACGTATACCGTTGTAATCGAGCGAGTTTCTACTTTCAGATGCAACAGAAATTTTGCGGATTGGTCAATCTGTTCGCGAGATGTGGCAGTTTGGAAGTAAGAAACGCTTGAGAAACTCAAAATTTTCGCAGTTCTGATGCTCGAAACGAATAACTAGAACGGCCTAGGGGAAAAGTACGCATACCGTTGTAATCGGGCGAGTTTCTACCTTCAGATGCAACAGAAATTTTGCGGATTGGTCAATCCGTTCGCGAGATATGGCAGTTTGGAAGTAAGAAACGCTTGAGAAACTCAAAATTTTCGCAGTTCTGATGCTCGAAACGAATAACTAGAACGGCCTAGGGGAAAAGTACGCATACCGTTGTAATCGGGCGAGTTTCTACTTTCAGATGCAACAGAAATTTTGCGGATTGGTCAATCCGTTCGCGAGATGTGGCAGTTTGTAGGTAAGAAACGCTTGAGAAACTCAAAATTTTCGCAGTTCTGATGCTCGAAACGAATAACTAGAACGGCCTAGGGGAAAAGTACGCATCCAGTTGTAATCGGGCGAGTTTCTACTTTCAGATGCAACAGAAATTTTGCGGATTGGCCAATCCGTTCGCGAGATATGGCAGTTTGGAGGTAAGAAACGCTTGAGAAACTCAAAATTTTCGCAGTTCTCATGCTCGAAACGAATAACTACAACGGACTAGGGGAAAAGTACGCATACCGTTATAATCGGGCGAGTTTCTACTTTCAGATGCGCCAGAAATTATGCGGATTGGTCAATCCGTTCGCGAGATATGGAAGTTTGGAGGTAAGAAACGCTCGAGAAACTCAAAATTTTCGCAGTTCTGATGCTCGGCAAGCATAACTAGAACGGCCTAGGGGAAAAGTACCTATACCGTTGTAATCGGGCGAGTTTCTACTTTCTGATGCAACAGAAATTTTGCGGATTGGTCAATCCGTTCGCGAGATATGGCAGTTTGGAACTAAGAAACGCTTGAGAAACTCAAAATTTTCGCAGTTCTGATGCTCGAAACGAATAACTAGAACGGCCTAGGGGAAAAGTACGCATCCAGTTGTAATCGGGCGAGTTTCTACTTTCAGATGCAACAGAAATTTTGCGGATTGGCCAATCAGTTCGCGAGATATGGCAGTTTGGAGGTAAGAAACGCTTGAGAAACTCAAAATTTTCGCAGTTCTCATGCTCGAAACGAATAACTACAACGGACTAGGGGAAAAGTACGCATACCGTTGTAATCGGGCGAGTTTCTACTTTCAGATGCGCCAGAAATTATGCGGATTGGTCAATCCGTTCGCGAGATATGGCAGTTTGGAGGTAAGAAACGCTCGAGAAACTCAAAATTTTCGCAGTTCTGATGCTCGGCAAGCATAACTAGAACGGCCTAGGGGAAAAGTACCTATACCGTTGTAATCGGGCGAGTTTCTACTTTCAGATGCAACAGAAATTTTGCGGATTGGTCAATCCGTTCGCGAGATGTGGCAGTTTGGAAGTAAGAAACGCTTGAGAAACTCAAAATTTTCGCAGTTCTGATGCTCGAAACGAATAACTAGAACGGCCTAGGGGAAAAGTACGCACACCGTTGTAATCGGTCGAGTTTCTACCTTCAGATGCAACAGAAATTTTGCGGATTGGTCAATCCGTTCGCGAGATGTGGCAGTTTGGAAGTAAGAAACGCTTGAGAAACTCAAAATTTTCGCAGTTCTGATGCTCGAAACGAATAACTAGAACGGCCTAGGGGAAAAGTACGCATACCGTTGTAATCGGGCGAGTTTCTACTTTCAGATGCAACAGAAATTTTGCGGATTGGTCAATCCGTTCGCGAGATATGGCAGTTTGGAGGTAAGAAACGCTTGAGAAACTCAAAATTTTCGCAGTTCTGATGCTCGAAACGAATAACTAGAACGGCCTCGGTGAAAAGTACGTATACCGTTGTAATCGGGCGAGTTTCTGCTTTCAGATGCAACAGAAATTTTGCCGATTGGTCAATCCGTTCGCGAGATATGGCAGTTTGGAAGTAAGAAACGCTTGAGAAACTCAAAGTTTTTGCAGTTCTGATGCTCGAAACGAATAACTAGAACGGCCTAGGGGAAAAGTACGCATACCGTTGTAATCGGGCGAGTTTCTACTTTCAGATGCAACAGAAATTTTGCGGATTGGTCAATCCGTTCGCGAGATATGGCAGTTTGGAGGTAAGAAACGCTTGAGAAACTCAAAATTTTCGCAGTTCTCATGCTCGAAACGAATAACTACAACGGACTAGGGGAAAAGTACGCATACCGTTGTAATCGGGCGAGTTTCTACTTTCAGATGCAACAGAAATTTTGCGGATTGGTCAATCCGTTCGCGAGATGTGGCAGTTTGTAGGTAAGAAACGCTTGAGAAACTCAAAATTTTCGCAGTTCTAATGCTCGAAACGAATAACTAGAACGGTCTAGGGGAAAAGTACGCACACCGTTGTAATCGGGCGAGATTCTACCTTCAGATGCAACAGAAATTTTGCGGATTGGTCAATCCGTTCGCGAGATATGGCAGTTTGTAGGTAAGAAACGCTTGAGAAACTCAAAATTTTCGCAGTTCTGATGCTCGAAACGAATAACTAGGGCGGCCTAGGGGAAAAGTACGCACACCGTTGTAATCGGTCGAGTTTCTACCTTCAGATGCAACAGAAATTTTGCGGATTGGTCAATCCGTTCGCGAGATGTGGCAGTTTGGAAGTAAGAAACGCTTGAGAAACTCAAAGTTTTTGCAGTTCTGATGCTCGAAACGAATAACTACAACGGACTAGGGGAAAAGTACGCATACCGTTGTAATCGGGCGAGTTTCTACTTTCAGATGCAGCAGAAATTTTGCGGATTGGTCAATCCGTTCGCGAGATGTGGCAGTTTGTAGGTAAGAAACGCTTGAGAAACTCAAAATTTTCGCAGTTCTGATGCTCGAAACGAATAACTAGAACGGCCTAGGGGAAAAGTACGCATACCGTTGTAATCGGGCGAGTTTCTACTTTCAGATGCAACAGAAATTTTGCGGATTGGTCAATCCGTTCGCGAGATATGGCAGTTTGGAGGTAAGAAGCGCTTGAGAAACTCAAAATTTTCGCAGTTCTGATGCTCGAAACGAATAACTAGAACGGCCTCGGTGAAAAGTACGTATACCGTTGTAATCGGGCGAGTTTCTGCTTTCAGATGCAACAGAAATTTTGCCGATTGGTCAATCCGTTCGCGAGATATGGCAGTTTGGAAGTAAGAAACGCTTGAGAAACTCAAAGTTTTTGCAGTTCTGATGCTCGAAACGAATAACTAGAACGGCCTAGGGGAAAAGTACGCATACCGTTGTAATCGGGCGAGTTTCTACTTTCAGATGCAACAGAAATTTTGCGGATTGGTCAATCCGTTCGCGAGATATGGCAGTTTGGAGGTAAGAAACGCTTGAGAAACTCAAAATTTTCGCAGTTCTCATGCTCGAAACGAATAACTACAACGGACTAGGGGAAAAGTACGTATACCGTTGTAATCGGGCGAGTTTCTACTTTCAGATGCAACAGAAATTTTGCGGATTGGTCAATCCGTTCGCGAGATGTGGCAGTTTGTAGGTAAGAAACGCTTGAGAAACTCAAAATTTTCGCAGTTCTAATGCTCGAAACGAATAACTAGAACGGTCTAGGGGAAAAGTACGCACACCGTTGTAATCGGGCGAGATTCTACCTTCAGATGCAACAGAAATTTTGCGGATTGGTCAATCCGTTCGCGAGATATGGCAGTTTGTAGGTAAGAAACGCTTGAGAAACTCAAAATTTTCGCAGTTCTGATGCTCGAAACGAATAACTAGGGCGGCCTAGGTGAAAAGTACGCATACCGTTGTAATCGGGCGAGTTTCTACTTTCAGATGCAACAGAAATTATGCGGATTGGTCAATCCGTTCGCGAGATATGGCAGTTTGGAGGTAAGAAACGCTCGAGAAACTCAAAATTTTCGCAGTTCTGATGCTCGGCAAGCATAACTAGAACGGCCTAGGGGAAAAGTACCTATACCGTTGTAATCGGGCGAGTTTCTACTTTCTGATGCAACAGAAATTTTGCGGATTGGTCAATCCGTTCGCGAGATATGGCAGTTTGGAAGTAAGAAACGCTTGAGAAACTCAAAATTTTCGCAGTTCTGATGCTCGAAACGAATAACTAGAACGGCGTAGGGGAAAAGTACGCATCCAGTTGTAATCGGGCGAGTTTCTACTTTCAGATGCAACAGAAATTTTGCGGATTGGCCAATCCGTTCGCGAGATATGGCAGTTTGGAGGTAAGAAACGCTTGAGAAACTCAAAATTTTCGCAGTTCTCATGCTCGAAACGAATAACTACAACGGACTAGGGGAAAAGTACGCATACCGTTATAATCGGGCGAGTTTCTACTTTCAGATGCGCCAGAAATTATGCGGATTGGTCAATCCGTTCGCGAGATATGGCAGTTTGGAGGTAAGAAACGCTCGAGAAACTCAAAATTTTCGCAGTTCTGATGCTCGGCAAGCATAACTAGAACGGCCTAGGGGAAAAGTACCTATACCGTTGTAATCGGGCGAGTTTCTACTTTCTGATGCAACAGAAATTTTGCGGATTGGTCAATCCGTTCGCGAGATATGGCAGTTTGGAACTAAGAAACGCTTGAGAAACTCAAAATTTTCGCAGTTCTGATGCTCGAAACGAATAACTAGAACGGCCTAGGGGAAAAGTACGCATCCAGTTGTAATCGGGCGAGTTTCTACTTTCAGATGCAACAGAAATTTTGCGGATTGGCCAATCCGTTCGCGAGATATGGCAGTTTGGAGGTAAGAAACGCTCGAGAAACTCAAAATTTTCGCAGTTCTGATGCTCGGCAAGCATAACTAGAACGGCCTAGGGGAAAAGTACCTATACCGTTGTAATCGGGCGAGTTTCTACTTTCAGATGCAACAGAAATTTTGCGGATTGGTCAATCCGTTCGCGAGATGTGGCAGTTTGGAAGTAAGAAACGCTTGAGAAACTCAAAATTTTCGCAGTTCTGATGCTCGAAACGAATAACTAGAACGGCCTAGGGGAAAAGTACGCACACCGTTGTAATCGGTCGAGTTTCTACCTTCAGATGCAACAGAAATTTTGCGGATTGGTCAATCCGTTCGCGAGATGTGGCAGTTTGGAAGTAAGAAACGCTTGAGAAACTCAAAATTTTCGCAGTTCTGATGCTCGAAACGAATAACTAGAACGGCCTAGGGGAAAAGTACGCATACCGTTGTAATCGGGCGAGTTTCTACTTTCAGATGCAACAGAAATTTTGCGGATTGGTCAATCCGTTCGCGAGATATGGCAGTTTGGAGGTAAGAAACGCTTGAGAAACTCAAAATTTTCGCAGTTCTGATGCTCGAAACGAATAACTAGAACGGCCTCGGTGAAAAGTACGTATACCGTTGTAATCGGGCGAGTTTCTGCTTTCAGATGCAACAGAAATTTTGCCGATTGGTCAATCCGTTCGCGAGATATGGCAGTTTGGAAGTAAGAAACGCTTGAGAAACTCAAAGTTTTTGCAGTTCTGATGCTCGAAACGAATAACTAGAACGGCCTAGGGGAAAAGTACGCATACCGTTGTAATCGGGCGAGTTTCTACTTTCAGATGCAACAGAAATTTTGCGGATTGGTCAATCCGTTCGCGAGATATGGCAGTTTGGAGGTAAGAAACGCTTGAGAAACTCAAAATTTTCGCAGTTCTCATGCTCGAAACGAATAACTACAACGGACTAGGGGAAAAGTACGCAGACCGTTGTAATCGGGCGAGTTTCTACTTTCAGATGCAACAGAAATTTTGCGGATTGGTCAATCCGTTCGCGAGATGTGGCAGTTTGTAGGTAAGAAACGCTTGAGAAACTCAAAATTTTCGCAGTTCTAATGCTCGAAACGAATAACTAGAACGGTCTAGGGGAAAAGTACGCACACCGTTGTAATCGGGCGAGATTCTACCTTCAGATGCAACAGAAATTTTGCGGATTGGTCAATCCGTTCGCGAGATATGGCAGTTTGTAGGTAAGAAACGCTTGAGAAACTCAAAATTTTCGCAGTTCTGATGCTCGAAACGAATAACTAGGGCGGCCTAGGGGAAAAGTACGCACACCGTTGTAATCGGTCGAGTTTCTACCTTCAGATGCAACAGAAATTTTGCGGATTGGTCAATCCGTTCGCGAGATGTGGCAGTTTGGAAGTAAGAAACGCTTGAGAAACTCAAAATTTTCGCAGTTCTGATGCTCGAAACGAATAACTAGAACGGCCTAGGGGAAAAGTACACATACCGTTGTAATCGGGCGAGTTTCTACTTTCAGATGCAACAGAAATTTTGCGGATTGGTCAATCCGTTCGCGAGATATGGCAGTTTGGAGGTAAGAAACGCTTGAGAAACTCAAAATTTTCGCAGTTCTCATGCTCGAAACGAATAACTACAACGGACTAGGGGAAAAGTACGCATACCGTTGTAATCGGGCGAGTTTCTACTTTCAGATGCAACAGAAATTTTGCGGATTGGTCAATCCGTTCGCGAGATGTGGCAGTTTGTAGGTAAGAAACGCTTGAGAAACTCAAAATTTTCGCAGTTCTAATGCTCGAAACGAATAACTAGAACGGTCTAGGGGAAAAGTACGCACACCGTTGTAATCGGGCGAGATTCTACCTTCAGATGCAACAGAAATTTTGCGGATTGGTCAATCCGTTCGCGAGATATGGCAGTTTGTAGGTAAGAAACGCTTGAGAAACTCAAAATTTTCGCAGTTCTGATGCTCGAAACGAATAACTAGGGCGGCCTAGGGGAAAAGTACGCATACCGTTGTAATCGGGCGAGTTTCTGCTTTCAGATGCATCAGAAATTTTGCGGATTGGTCAATCCGTTCGCGAGATGTGGCAGTTTGTAGGTAAGAAACGCTTGAGAAACTCAAAATTTTCGCAGTTCTGATGCTCGAAACGAATAACTAGAACGGCCTAGGGGAAAAGTACGCACACCGTTGTAATCGGGCGTGTTTCTCCCTTCAGATGCAACAGAAATTTTGCGGATTGGTCAATCCGTTCGCGAGATATGGCAGTTTGGAAGTAAGAAACGCTTGAGAAACTCAAAATTTTCGCAGTTCTGATGCTCGAAACGTATAACTAGAACGGCCTAGGGGAAAAGTACGCACACCGTTGTAATCGGGCGTGTTTCTCCCTTCAGATGCAACAGAAATTTTGCGGATTGGTCAATCCGTTCGCGAGATATGGCAGTTTGGAAGTAAGAAACGCTTGAGAAACTCAAAATTTTCGCAGTTCTGATGCTCGAAACGAATAACTAGAACGGCCTAGGGGAAAAGTACGCATACCGTTGTAATCGGGCGAGTTTCTACTTTCAGATGCAACAGAAATTTTGCGGATTGGTCAATCCGTTCGCGAGATGTGGCAGTTTGTAGGTAAGAAACGCTTGAGAAACTCAAAATTTTCGCAGTTCTGATGCTCGAAACGAATAACTAGGACGGCCTAGGGGAAAAGTACGCATACCGTTGTAATCGGGCGAGTTTCTACCTTCAGATGCAACAGAAATTTTGCGGATTGTTCAATCCGCTCGCGAGATGTGGCAGCTTGGAAGTAAGAAACGCTTGAGAAACTCAAAATTTTCGCAGTTCTGATGCTCGAAACGAATAACTAGAACGGCGTAGGGGAAAAGTACGCATCCAGTTGTAATCGGGCGAGTTTCTACTTTCAGATGCAACAGAAATTTTGCGGATTGGCCAATCCGTTCGCGAGATATGGCAGTTTGGAGGTAAGAAACGCTTGAGAAACTCAAAATTTTCGCAGTTCTCATGCTCGAAACGAATAACTACAACGGACTAGGGGAAAAGTACGCATACCGTTATAATCGGGCGAGTTTCTACTTTCAGATGCGCCAGAAATTATGCGGATTGGTCAATCCGTTCGCGAGATATGGCAGTTTGGAGGTAAGAAACGCTCGAGAAACTCAAAATTTTCGCAGTTCTGATGCTCGGCAAGCATAACTAGAACGGCCTAGGGGAAAAGTACCTATACCGTTGTAATCGGGCGAGTTTCTACTTTCAGATGCAACAGAAATTTTGCGGATTGGTCAATCCGTTCGCGAGATGTGGCAGTTTGGAAGTAAGAAACGCTTGAGAAACTCAAAATTTTCGCAGTTCTGATGCTCGAAACGAATAACTAGAACGGCCTAGGGGAAAAGTACGCACACCGTTGTAATCGGTCGAGTTTCTACCTTCAGATGCAACAGAAATTTTGCGGATTGGTCAATCCGTTCGCGAGATGTGGCAGTTTGGAAGTAAGAAACGCTTGAGAAACTCAAAATTTTCGCAGTTCTGATGCTCGAAACGAATAACTAGAACGGCCTAGGGGAAAAGTACGCATACCGTTGTAATCGGGCGAGTTTCTGCTTTCAGATGCATCAGAAATTTTGCGGATTGGTCAATCCGTTCGCGAGATGTGGCAGTTTGTAGGTAAGAAACGCTTGAGAAACTCAAAATTTTCGCAGTTCTGATGCTCGAAACGTATAACTAGAACGGCCTAGGGGAAAAGTACGCATACCGTTCTAATCGGGCGAGTTTCTGCTTTCAGATGCATCAGAAATTTTGCGGATTGGTCAATCCGTTCGCGAGATGTGGCAGTTTGTAGGTAAGAAACGCTTGAGAAACTCAAAATTTTCGCAGTTCTGATGCTCGAAACGAATAACTAGGACGGCCTAGGGGAAAAGTACGCATACCGTTGTAATCGGGCGAGTTTCTACCTTCAGATGCAACAGAAATTTTGCGGATTGGTCAATCCGCTCGCGAGATGTGGCAGCTTGGAAGTAAGAAACGCTTGAGAAACTCAAAATTTTCGCAGTTCTGATGCTCGAAACGAATAACTAGAACGGCGTAGGGGAAAAGTACGCATCCAGTTGTAATCGGGCGAGTTTCTACTTTCAGATGCAACAGAAATTTTGCGGATTGGCCAATCCGTTCGCGAGATATGGCAGTTTGGAGGTAAGAAACGCTTGAGAAACTCAAAATTTTCGCAGTTCTCATGCTCGAAACGAATAACTACAACGGACTAGGGGAAAAGTACGCATACCGTTATAATCGGGCGAGTTTCTACTTTCAGATGCGCCAGAAATTATGCGGATTGGTCAATCCGTTCGCGAGATATGGCAGTTTGGAGGTAAGAAACGCTCGAGAAACTCAAAATTTTCGCAGTTCTGATGCTCGGCAAGCATAACTAGAACGGCCTAGGGGAAAAGTACCTATACCGTTGTAATCGGGCGAGTTTCTACTTTCAGATGCAACAGAAATTTTGCGGATTGGTCAATCCGTTCGCGAGATGTGGCAGTTTGGAAGTAAGAAACGCTTGAGAAACTCAAAATTTTCGCAGTTCTGATGCTCGAAACGAATAACTAGAACGGCCTAGGGGAAAAGTACGCACACCGTTGTAATCGGTCGAGTTTCTACCTTCAGATGCAACAGAAATTTTGCGGATTGGTCAATCCGTTCGCGAGATGTGGCAGTTTGGAAGTAAGAAACGCTTGAGAAACTCAAAATTTTCGCAGTTCTGATGCTCGAAACGAATAACTAGAACGGCCTAGGGGAAAAGTACGCATACCGTTGTAATCGGGCGAGTTTCTACTTTCAGATGCAACAGAAATTTTGCGGATTGGTCAATCCGTTCGCGAGATATGGCAGTTTGTAGGTAAGAAACGCTTGAGAAAATCAAAATTTTCGCAGTTCTGATGCTCGAAACGAATAACTAGAACGGCCTAGGGGAAAAGTACGCATACCGTTGTAATCGGGCGAGTTTCTGCTTTCAGATGCATCAGAAATTTTGCGGATTGGTCAATCCGTTCGCGAGATGTGGCAGTTTGTAGGTAAGAAACGCTTGAGAAACTCAAAATTTTCGCAGTTCTGATGCTCGAAACGTATAACTAGAACGGCCTAGGGGAAAAGTACGCATACCGTTCTAATCGGGCGAGTTTCTGCTTTCAGATGCATCAGAAATTTTGCGGATTGGTCAATCCGTTCGCGAGATGTGGCAGTTTGTAGGTAAGAAACGCTTGAGAAACTCAAAATTTTCGCAGTTCTGATGCTCGAAACGAATAACTAGAACGGCCTAGGGGAAAAGTACGCATACCGTTGTAATCGGGCGAGTTTCTACCTTCAGATGCAACAGAAATTTTGCGGATTGGTCAATCCGTTCGCGAGATATGGCAGTTTGGAAGTAAGAAACGCTTGAGAAACTCAAAATTTTCGCAGTTCTGATGCTCGAAACGAATAACTAGAACGGCCTAGGGGAAAAGTACGCATACCGTTGTAATCGGGCGAGTTTCTACATTCAGATGCAACAGAAATTTTGCGGATTGGTCAATCCGTTCGCGAGATATGGCTGTTTGGAAGTAAGAAACGCTTGAGAAACTCAAAATTTTCGCAGTTCTGATGCTCGAAACGAATAACTAGAACGGCCTAGGGGAAAAGTACGCATACCGTTGTAATCGGGCGAGTTTCTACTTTCAGATGCAACAGAAATTTTGCGGATTGGTCAATCCGTTCGCGAGATGTTGCAGTTTGTAGGTAAGAAACGCTTGAGAAACTCAAAATTTTCGCAGTTCTGATGCTCGAAACGAATAACTAGAACGGCCTAGGGGAAAAGTACGCATACCGTTGTAATCGGGCGAGTTTCTACCTTCAGATGCAACAGAAATTTTGCGGATTGGTCAATCCGTTCGCGAGATGCGGCAGCTTGGAAGTAAGAAACGCTTGAGAAACTCAAAATTTTCGCAGTTCTGATGCTCGAAACGAATAACTAGAACGGCCTAGGGGAAAAGTACGCATCCAGTTGTAATCGGGCGAGTTTCTACTTTCAGATGCAACAGAAATTTTGCGGATTGGCCAATCCGTTCGCGAGATATGGCAGTTTGGAAGTAAGAAACGCTTGAGAAACTCAAAATTTTCGCAGTTCTGATGTTCGACAAGCATAACTAGAACGGCCTAGGGGAAAAGTACTCATACCGTTGTAATCGGGCGAGTTTCTACTTTCAGATGCAACAGAAATTTTGCGGATTGGCCTATCAGTTCGCGAGATATGGCAGTTTGGAGGTAAGAAACGCTTGAGAAACTCAAAATTTTCGCAGTTCTGATGCTCGAAACGAATAACTAGAACGGCCTAGGGGAAAAGTGCGCATACCGTTGCAATCGGGCGTGTTTCTACTTTCAGATGCAACAGAAATTTTGCGGATTGGTCAATCCGTTCGCGAGATATGGCAGTTTGGAGGTAAGAAACGCTCGAGAAACTCAAAATTTTCGCAGTTCTGATGCTCGACAAGCATAACTAGAACGGCCTAGGGGAAAAGTACGTACACCGTTGCAATCGGGCGAGTTTCTACTTTCAGATGCAACAGAAATTTTGCGGATTGGTCAATCCGTTCGCGAGATATGGCAGTTTGGAGGTAAGAAACGCTCGAGAAACTCAAAATTTTCGCAGTTCTGATGCTCGACAAGCATAAGTAGAACGGCCTAGAGGAAAAGTACGCATACCGTTGTAATCGGGCGAGTTTCTACTTTCAGATGCGCCAGAAATTATGCGGATTGGTCAATCCGTTCGCGAGATATGGCAGTTTGGAGGTAGGAAACGCTCGAGAAACTCAAAATTTTCGCAGTTCTGATGCTCGACAAGCATAACTAGAACGGCCTAGGGGAAAAGTACCTATACCGTTGTAATCGGGCGAGTTTCTACTTTCAGATGCAATAGAAATTTTGCGGATTGGTCAATCCGTTCGCGAGATGTGGCAGTTTGGAAGTAAGAAACGCTTGAGAAACTCAAAATTTTCGCAGTTCTGATGCTCGAAACGAATAACTAGAACGGCCTCGGTGAAAAGTACGTATACCGTTGTAATCAGGCGAGTTTCTACTTTCAGATGCAACAGAAATTTTGCGGATTGGTCAATCCGTTCGCGAGATATGGCAGTTTGGAGGTAAGAAACGCTTGAGAAACTCAAAATTTTCGCAGTTCTGATGCTCGAAACGAACAACTAGGACGGCCTAGTGGAAAAGTACGCATACCGTTGTAATCGGGCGAGTTTCTACTTTCAGATGCAACAGAAATTTTGCGGATTGGTCAATCCGTTCGCGAGATATGGCAGTTTGGAGGTAAGAAACGCTTGAGAAACTCAACATTTTCGCAGTTCTGATACTCGAAACGAATAACTAGAACGTCCTAGGGGAAAAGTACGCATACTGTTGTAATCGGGCGAGTTTCTACTTTCAGATGCAACAGAAATTTTGCGGATTGGTCAATCCGTTCGCGAGATATGGCAGTTTGTAGGTAAGAAACGCTTGAGAAAATCAAAATTTTCGCAGTTCTGATGCTCGAAACGAATAACTAGAACGGCCTAGGGGAAAAGTACGCATACCGTTGTAATCGGGCGAGTTTCTGCTTTCAGATGCATCAGAAATTTTGCGGATTGGACAATCCGTTCGCGAGATGTGGCAGTTTGTAGGTAAGAAACGCTTGAGAAACTCAAAATTTTCGCAGTTCTGATGCTCGAAACGTATAACTAGAACGGCCTAGGGGAAAAGTACGCATACCGTTCTAATCGGGCGAGTTTCTGCTTTCAGATGCATCAGAAATTTTGCGGATTGGTCAATCCGTTCGCGAGATGTGGCAGTTTGTTGGTAGGAAACGCTTGAGAAACTCAAAATTTTCGCAGTTCTGATGCTCGAAACGAATAACTAGAACGGCCTAGGGGAAAAGTACGCATACCGTTGTAATCGGGCGAGTTTCTACCTTCAGATGCAACAGAAATTTTGCGGATTGGTCAATCCGTTCGCGAGATATGGCAGTTTGGAAGTAAGAAACTCTTGAGAAACTCAACATTTTCGCAGTTCTGATGCTCGAAACGAATAACTAGAACGGCCTGGGGGAAAAGTACGCATACCGTTGTAATCGGGCGAGTTTCTACTTTCAGATGCAACAGAAATTTTGCGGATTGGTCAATCCGTTCGCGAGATGTGGCAGTTTGTAGGTAAGAAACGCTTGAGAAACTCAAAATTTTCGCAGTTCTAATGTTCGAAACGAATAACTAGAACGGTCTAGGGGAAAAGTACGCATAGTGTTGTAATCGGGCGAGTTTCTACTTTCAGATGCAACAGAAATTTTGCAGATTGGTCAATCCGTTCGCGAGATATGGCAGTTTGGAGGTAAGAAACGCTCGAGAAACTCAAAATTTTCGCAGTTCTGATGTTCGACAAGCATAACTAGAACGTCCTAGGGGAAAAGTACGCATACTGTTGTAATCGGGCGAGTTTCTACTTTCAGATGCAACAGAAATTTTGCGGATTGGTCAATCCGTTCGCGAGATATGGCAGTTTGTAGGTAAGAAACGCTTGAGAAAATCAAAATTTTCGCAGTTCTGATGCTCGAAACGAATAACTAGAACGGCCTAGGGGAAAAGTACGCATACCGTTGTAATCGGGCGAGTTTCTGCTTTCAGATGCATCAGAAATTTTGCGGATTGGACAATCCGTTCGCGAGATGTGGCAGTTTGTAGGTAAGAAACGCTTGAGAAACTCAAAATTTTCGCAGTTCTGATGCTCGAAACGTATAACTAGAACGGCCTAGGGGAAAAGTACGCATACCGTTCTAATCGGGCGAGTTTCTGCTTTCAGATGCATCAGAAATTTTGCGGATTGGTCAATCCGTTCGCGAGATGTGGCAGTTTGTTGGTAGGAAACGCTTGAGAAACTCAAAATTTTCGCAGTTCTGATGCTCGAAACGAATAACTAGAACGACCTAGGGGAAAAGTACGCATACCGTTGTAATCGGGCGAGTTTCTACCTTCAGATGCAACAGAAATTTTGCGGATTGGTCAATCCGTTCGCGAGATATGGCAGTTTGGAAGTAAGAAACTCTTGAGAAACTCAAAATTTTCGCAGTTCTGATGCTCGAAACGAATAACTAGAACGGCCTAGGGGAAAAGTACGCATACCGTTGTAATCGGGCGAGTTTCTACTTTCAGATGCAACAGAAATTTTGCGGATTGGTCAATCCGTTCGCGAGATGTGGCAGTTTGTAGGTAAGAAACGCTTGAGAAACTCAAAATTTTCGCAGTTCTAATGTTCGAAACGAATAACTAGAACGGTCTAGGGGAAAAGTACGCATAGTGTTGTAATCGGGCGAGTTTCTACTTTCAGATGCAACAGAAATTTTGCAGATTGGTCAATCCGTTCGCGAGATATGGCAGTTTGGAGGTAAGAAACGCTCGAGAAACTCAAAATTTTCGCAGTTCTGATGTTCGACAAGCATAACTAGAACGGCCTAGGGGAAAAGTACTCATACCGTTGTAATCGGGCGAGTTTCTACTTTCAGATGCAACAGAAATTTTGCGGATTGGCCAATCAGTTCGCGAGATATGGCAGTTTGGAGGTAAGAAACGCTTGAGAAACTCGAAATTTTCGCAGTTCTCATGCTCGAAACGAATAACTACAACGGACTAGGGGAAAAGTACGCATAGTGTTGTAATCGGGCGAGTTTCTACCTTCAGATGCAACAGAAATTTTGCGGATTGGTCAATCCGTTCGCGAGATATGGCAGTTTGGAAGTAAGAAACTCTTGAGAAACTCAAAATTTTCGCAGTTCTGATGCTCGAAACGAATAACTAGAACGGCCTAGGGGAAAAGTACGCATACCGTTGTAATCGGGCGAGTTTCTACTTTCAGATGCAACAGAAATTTTGCGGATTGGTCAATCCGTTCGCGAGATGTGGCAGTTTGTAGGTAAGAAACGCTTGAGAAACTCAAAATTTTCGCAGTTCTAATGTTCGAAACGAATAACTAGAACGGTCTAGGGGAAAAGTACGCATAGTGTTGTAATCGGGCGAGTTTCTACTTTCAGATGCAACAGAAATTTTGCAGATTGGTCAATCCGTTCGCGAGATATGGCAGTTTGGAGGTAAGAAACGCTCGAGAAACTCAAAATTTTCGCAGTTCTGATGTTCGACAAGCATAACTAGAACGGCCTAGGGGAAAAGTACTCATACCGTTGTAATCGGGCGAGTTTCTACTTTCAGATGCAACAGAAATTTTGCGGATTGGCCAATCAGTTCGCGAGATATGGCAGTTTGGAGGTAAGAAACGCTTGAGAAACTCAAAATTTTCGCAGTTCTAATGTTCGAAACGAATAACTAGAACGGTCTAGGGGAAAAGTACGCATAGTGTTGTAATCGGGCGAGTTTCTACTTTCAGATGCAACAGAAATTTTGCAGATTGGTCAATCCGTTCGCGAGATATGGCAGTTTGGAGGTAAGAAACGCTCGAGAAACTCAAAATTTTCGCAGTTCTGATGTTCGACAAGCATAACTAGAACGGCCTAGGGGAAAAGTACTCATACCGTTGTAATCGGGCGAGTTTCTACCTTCAGATGCAACAGAAATTTTGCGGATTGGTCAATCCGTTCGCGAGATATGGCAGTTTGGAAGTAAGAAACTCTTGAGAAACTCAAAATTTTCGCAGTTCTGATGCTCGAAACGAATAACTAGAACGGCCTAGGGGAAAAGTACGCATACCGTTGTAATCGGGCGAGTTTCTACTTTCAGATGCAACAGAAATTTTGCGGATTGGTCAATCCGTTCGCGAGATGTGGCAGTTTGTAGGTAAGAAACGCTTGAGAAACTCAAAATTTTCGCAGTTCTGATGCCTGAAACGAATAACTAGAACGGCCTAGGGGGAATGTACGCATACCGTTGTAATCGGGCGAGTTTCTACTTTCAGATGCAACAGAAATTTTGCGGATTGGTCAATCCGTTCGCGAGATGTGGCAGTTTGTAGGTAAGAAACGCTTGAGAAACTCAAAATTTTCGCAGTTCTGATGCTCGAAAAGAATAACTAGAACGGCCTAGGGGAAAAGTACGCATACCGTTGTAATCGGGCGAGTTTCTACTTTCAGATGCGCCAGAAATTATGCGGATTGGTCAATCCGTTCGCGAGATATGGCAGTTTGGATGTAAGAAACGCTCGAGAAACTCAAAATTTTCGCAGTTCTGATGCTCGGCAAGCATAACTAGAACGGCCTAGGGGAAAAGTACCTATACCGTTGTAATCGGGCGAGTTTCTACTTTCAGATGCAATAGAAATTTTGCGGATTGGTCAATCCGTTCGCGAGATGTGGCAGTTTGGAAGTAAGAAACGCTTGAGAAACTCAAAATTTTCGCAGTTCTGATGCTCGAAACGAATAACTAGAACGGCCTCGGTGAAAAGTACCTATACCGTTGTAATCGGGCGACTTTCTACTTTCAGATGCAACAGAAATTTTGCGGATTGGTCAATCCGTTCGCGAGATATGGCAGTTTGTAGGTAAGAAACGCTTGAGAAAATCAAAATTTTCGCAGTTCTGATGCTCGAAACGAATAACTAGAACGGCCTAGGGGAAAAGTACGCATACCGTTGTAATCGGGCGAGTTTCTACCTTCAGATGCAACAGAAATTTTGCGGATTGGTTAATCCGTTCGCGAGATATGGCAGTTTGGAAGTAAGAAACGCTTGAGAAACTCAAAATTTTCGCAGTTCTGATGCTCGAAACGAATAACTAGAACGGCCTAGGGGGAAAGTACGCATACCGTTGTAATCGGGCGAGTTTCTACTTTCAGATGCAACAGAAATTTTGCGGATTGGTCAATCCGTTCGCGAGATGTGGCCGTTTGTAGGTAAGAAACGCTTGAGAAACTCAAAATTTTCGCAGTTCTAATGCTCGAAACGAATAACTAGAACGGTCTAGGGGAAAAGTACGCACACCGTTGTAATCGGGCGAGTTTCTACCTTCAGATGCAACAGAAATTTTGCGGATTGGTCAATCCGTTCGCGAGATACGGCAGTTTGGAAGTAAGAAACGCTTGAGAAACTCAAAATTTTCGCAGTTCTGATGCTCGAAACGAATAACTAGAACGGCCTAGGGGAAAAGTACGCATACCGTTGTAATCGTGCGGGTTTCTACTTTCAGATGCAACAGAAATTTTGCGGATTGGTCAATCCGTTCGCGAGATGTGGCAGTTTGTAGGTAAGAAACGCTTGAGAAACTCAAAATTTTCGCTGTTCTAATGCTCGAAACGAATAACTAGAACGGCCTAGGGGAAAAGTACGCATACCGTTGTAATCGGGCGAGTTTCTACCTTCAGATGCAACAGAAATTTTGCGGATTGGTCAATCCGTTCGCGAGATGTGGCAGCTTGGAAGTAAGAAACGCTTGAGAAACTCAAAATTTTCGCAGTTCTGATGCTCGAAACGAATAACTAGAACGTCCTAGGGGAAATGTACGCATCCAGTTGTAATCGGGCGAGTTTCTACTTTCAGATGCAACAGAAATTTTGCGGATTGGCCAATCCGTTCGCGAGATATGGCAGTTTGGAGGTAAGAAACGCTTGAGAAACTCAAAATTTTCGCGGTTCTGATGTTCGACAAGCATAACTAGAACGGCCTAGGGGAAAAGTACTCATACCGTTGTAATCGGGCGAGTTTCTACTTTCAGATGCAACAGAAATTTTGCGGATTGGTCAATCAGTTCGCGAGATATGGCAGTTTGGAGGTAAGAAACGCTTGAGAAACTCAAAATTTTCGCAGTTCTCATGCTCGAAACGAATAACTACAACGGACTAGGGGAAAAGTACGCATAGTGTTGTAATCGGGCGAGTTTCTACTTTCAGATGCAACAGAAATTTTGCGGATTGGTCAATCCGTTCGCGAGATATGGCAGTTTGGAGGTAAGAAACGCTCGAGAAACTCAAAATTTTCGCAGTTCTGATGCTCGACAAGCATAAGTAGAACGGCCTAGGGGAAAAGTACCTATACCGTTGTAATCGGGCGAGCTTCTACTTTCAGATGCAACAGAAATTTTGCGGATTGGTCAATCCGTTCGCGAGATGTGGCAGTTTGGAAGTAAGAAACGCTTGAGAAACTCAAAATTTTCGCAGTTCTGATGCCTGAAACGAATAACTAGAACGGCCTAGGGGGAATGTACGCATACCGTTGTAATCGGGCGAGTTTCTACTTTCAGATGCAACAGAAATTTTGCGGATTGGTCAATCCGTTCGCGAGATGTGGCAGTTTGTAGGTAAGAAACGCTTGAGAAACTCAAAATTTTCGCAGTTCTGATGCTCGAAAAGAATAACTAGAACGGCCTAGGGGAAAAGTACGCATACCGTTGTAATCGGGCGAGTTTCTACTTTCAGATGCGCCAGAAATTATGCGGATTGGTCAATCCGTTCGCGAGATATGGCAGTTTGGATGTAAGAAACGCTCGAGAAACTCAAAATTTTCGCAGTTCTGATGCTCGGCAAGCATAACTAGAACGGCCTAGGGGAAAAGTACCTATACCGTTGTAATCGGGCGAGTTTCTACTTTCAGATGCAATAGAAATTTTGCGGATTGGTCAATCCGTTCGCGAGATGTGGCAGTTTGGAAGTAAGAAACGCTTGAGAAACTCAAAATTTTCGCAGTTCTGATGCTCGAAACGAATAACTAGAACGGCCTCGGTGAAAAGTACCTATACCGTTGTAATCGGGCGACTTTCTACTTTCAGATGCAACAGAAATTTTGCGGATTGGTCAATCCGTTCGCGAGATACGGCAGTTTGGAAGTAAGAAACGCTTGAGAAACTCAAAATTTTCGCAGTTCTGATGCTCGAAACGAATAACTAGAACGGCCTAGGGGAAAAGTACGCATACCGTTGTAATCGGGCGGGTTTCTACTTTCAGATGCAACAGAAATTTTGCGGATTGGTCAATCCGTTCGCGAGATGTGGCAGTTTGTAGGTAAGAAACGCTTGAGAAACTCAAAATTTTCGCTGTTCTAATGCTCGAAACGAATAACTAGAACGGCCTAGGGGAAAAGTACGCATACCGTTGTAATCGGGCGAGTTTCTACCTTCAGATGCAACAGAAATTTTGCGGATTGGTCAATCCGTTCGCGAGATGTGGCAGCTTGGAAGTAAGAAACGCTTGAGAAACTCAAAATTTTCGCAGTTCTGATGCTCGAAACGAATAACTAGAACGTCCTAGGGGAAATGTACGCATCCAGTTGTAATCGGGCGAGTTTCTACTTTCAGATGCAACAGAAATTTTGCGGATTGGCCAATCCGTTCGCGAGATATGGCAGTTTGGAGGTAAGAAACGCTTGAGAAACTCAAAATTTTCGCGGTTCTGATGTTCGACAAGCATAACTAGAACGGCCTAGGGGAAAAGTACTCATACCGTTGTAATCGGGCGAGTTTCTACTTTCAGATGCAACAGAAATTTTGCGGATTGGTCAATCAGTTCGCGAGATATGGCAGTTTGGAGGTAAGAAACGCTTGAGAAACTCAAAATTTTCGCAGTTCTCATGCTCGAAACGAATAACTACAACGGACTAGGGGAAAAGTACGCATAGTGTTGTAATCGGGCGAGTTTCTACTTTCAGATGCAACAGAAATTTTGCGGATTGGTCAATCCGTTCGCGAGATATGGCAGTTTGGAGGTAAGAAACGCTCGAGAAACTCAAAATTTTCGCAGTTCTGATGCTCGACAAGCATAACTAGAACGGCCTAGGGGAAAAGTACGTATACCGTTGCAATCGGGCGAGTTTCTACTTTCAGATGCAACAGAAATTTTGCGGATTGGTCAATCCGTTCGCGAGATATGGCAGTTTGGAGGTAAGAAACGCTCGAGAAACTCAAAATTTTCGCAGTTCTGATGCTCGACAAGCATAACTAGAACGGCCTAGGGGAAAAGTACCTATACCGTTGTAATCGGGCGAGCTTCTACTTTCAGATGCAACAGAAATTTTGCGGATTGGTCAATCCGTTCGCGAGATGTGGCAGTTTGGAAGTAAGAAACGCTTGAGAAACTCAAAATTTTCGCAGTTCTGATGCCTGAAACGAATAACTAGAACGGCCTAGGGGGAATGTACGCATACCGTTGTAATCGGGCGAGTTTCTACTTTCAGATGCAACAGAAATTTTGCGGATTGGTCAATCCGTTCGCGAGATGTGGCAGTTTGTAGGTAAGAAACGCTTGAGAAACTCAAAATTTTCGCAGTTCTGATGCTCGAAACGAATAACTAGAACGGCCTAGGGGAAAAGTACGCATACCGTTGTAATCGGGCGAGTTTCTGCCTTCAGATGCAACAGAAATTTTGCGGATTGGCCAATCCGTTCGCGAGATGTGGCAGCTTGGAAGTAAGAAACGCTTGAGAAACTCAAAATTTTCGCAGTTCTGATGCTCGAAACGAATAACCAGAACGGCCTAGAGGAAAAGTACGCATACCGTTGTAATCGGGCGAGTTTCTACTTTCAGATGCAACAGAAATTTTGCGGATTGGTCAATCAGTTCGCGAGATATGGCAGTTTGGAGGTAAGAAACGCTTGAGAAACTCAAAATTTTCGCAGTTCTCATGCTCGAAACGAATAACTACAACGGACTAGGGGAAAAGTACGCATAGTGTTGTAATCGGGCGAGTTTCTACTTTCAGATGCAACAGAAATTTTGCGGATTGGTCAATCCGTTCGCGAGATATGGCAGTTTGGAGGTAAGAAACGCTCGAGAAACTCAAAATTTTCGCAGTTCTGATGCTCGACAAGCATAACTAGAACGGCCTAGGGGAAAAGTACGTATACCGTTGCAATCGGGCGAGTTTCTACTTTCAGATGCAACAGAAATTTTGCGGATTGGTCAATCCGTTCGCGAGATATGGCAGTTTGGAGGTAAGAAACGCTCGAGAAACTCAAAATTTTCGCAGTTCTGATGCTCGACAAGCATAACTAGAACGGCCTAGGGGAAAAGTACCTATACCGTTGTAATCGGGCGAGCTTCTACTTTCAGATGCAACAGAAATTTTGCGGATTGGTCAATCCGTTCGCGAGATGTGGCAGTTTGGAAGTAGGAAACGCTTGAGAAACTCAAAATTTTCGCAGTTCTGATGCCTGAAACGAATAACTAGAACGGCCTAGGGGGAATGTACGCATACCGTTGTAATCGGGCGAGTTTCTACTTTCAGATGCAACAGAAATTTTGCGGATTGGTCAATCCGTTCGCGAGATGTGGCAGTTTGTAGGTAAGAAACGCTTGAGAAACTCAAAATTTTCGCAGTTCTGATGCTCGAAACGAATAACTAGAACGGCCTAGGGGAAAAGTACGCATACCGTTGTAATCGGGCGAGTTTCTACCTTCAGATGCAACAGAAATTTTGCGGATTGGTTAATCCGTTCGCGAGATATGGCAGTTTGGAAGTAAGAAACGCTTGAGAAACTCAAAATTTTCGCAGTTCTGATGCTCGAAACGAATAACTAGAACGGCCTAGGGGGAAAGTACGCATACCGTTGTAATCGGGCGAGTTTCTACTTTCAGATGCAACAGAAATTTTGCGGATTGGTCAATCCGTTCGCGAGATGTGGCCGTTTGTAGGTAAGAAACGCTTGAGAAACTCAAAATTTTCGCAGTTCTAATGCTCGAAACGAATAACTAGAACGGTCTAGGGGAAAAGTACGCACACCGTTGTAATCGGGCGAGTTTCTACCTTCAGATGCAACAGAAATTTTGCGGATTGGTCAATCCGTTCGCGAGATACGGCAGTTTGGAAGTAAGAAACGCTTGAGAAACTCAAAATTTTCGCAGTTCTGATGCTCGAAACGAATAACTAGAACGGCCTAGGGGAAAAGTACGCATACCGTTGTAATCGGGCGGGTTTCTACTTTCAGATGCAACAGAAATTTTGCGGATTGGTCAATCCGTTCGCGAGATGTGGCAGTTTGTAGGTAAGAAACGCTTGAGAAACTCAAAATTTTCGCTGTTCTAATGCTCGAAACGAATAACTAGAACGGCCTAGGGGAAAAGTACGCATACCGTTGTAATCGGGCGAGTTTCTACCTTCAGATGCAACAGAAATTTTGCGGATTGGTCAATCCGTTCGCGAGATGTGGCAGCTTGGAAGTAAGAAACGCTTGAGAAACTCAAAATTTTCGCAGTTCTGATGCTCGAAACGAATAACTAGAACGTCCTAGGGGAAATGTACGCATCCAGTTGTAATCGGGCGAGTTTCTACTTTCAGATGCAACAGAAATTTTGCGGATTGGCCAATCCGTTCGCGAGATATGGCAGTTTGGAGGTAAGAAACGCTTGAGAAACTCAAAATTTTCGCGGTTCTGATGTTCGACAAGCATAACTAGAACGGCCTAGGGGAAAAGTACTCATACCGTTGTAATCGGGCGAGTTTCTACTTTCAGATGCAACAGAAATTTTGCGGATTGGTCAATCAGTTCGCGAGATATGGCAGTTTGGAGGTAAGAAACGCTTGAGAAACTCAAAATTTTCGCAGTTCTCATGCTCGAAACGAATAACTACAACGGACTAGGGGAAAAGTACGCATAGTGTTGTAATCGGGCGAGTTTCTACTTTCAGATGCAACAGAAATTTTGCGGATTGGTCAATCCGTTCGCGAGATATGGCAGTTTGGAGGTAAGAAACGCTCGAGAAACTCAAAATTTTCGCAGTTCTGATGCTCGACAAGCATAAGTAGAACGGCCTAGGGGAAAAGTACCTATACCGTTGTAATCGGGCGAGCTTCTACTTTCAGATGCAACAGAAATTTTGCGGATTGGTCAATCCGTTCGCGAGATGTGGCAGTTTGGAAGTAAGAAACGCTTGAGAAACTCAAAATTTTCGCAGTTCTGATGCCTGAAACGAATAACTAGAACGGCCTAGGGGGAATGTACGCATACCGTTGTAATCGGGCGAGTTTCTACTTTCAGATGCAACAGAAATTTTGCCGATTGGTCAATCCGTTCGCGAGATGTGGCAGTTTGTAGGTAAGAAACGCTTGAGAAACTCAAAATTTTCGCAGTTCTGATGCTCGAAAAGAATAACTAGAACGGCCTAGGGGAAAAGTACGCATACCGTTGTAATCGGGCGAGTTTCTACTTTCAGATGCGCCAGAAATTATGCGGATTGGTCAATCCGTTCGCGAGATATGGCAGTTTGGATGTAAGAAACGCTCGAGAAACTCAAAATTTTCGCAGTTCTGATGCTCGGCAAGCATAACTAGAACGGCCTAGGGGAAAAGTACCTATACCGTTGTAATCGGGCGAGTTTCTACTTTCAGATGCAATAGAAATTTTGCGGATTGGTCAATCCGTTCGCGAGATGTGGCAGTTTGGAAGTAAGAAACGCTTGAGAAACTCAAAATTTTCGCAGTTCTGATGCTCGAAACGAATAACTAGAACGGCCTCGGTGAAAAGTACCTATACCGTTGTAATCGGGCGACTTTCTACTTTCAGATGCAACAGAAATTTTGCGGATTGGTCAATCCGTTCGCGAGATACGGCAGTTTGGAAGTAAGAAACGCTTGAGAAACTCAAAATTTTCGCAGTTCTGATGCTCGAAACGAATAACTAGAACGGCCTAGGGGAAAAGTACGCATACCGTTGTAATCGGGCGGGTTTCTACTTTCAGATGCAACAGAAATTTTGCGGATTGGTCAATCCGTTCGCGAGATGTGGCAGTTTGTAGGTAAGAAACGCTTGAGAAACTCAAAATTTTCGCTGTTCTAATGCTCGAAACGAATAACTAGAACGGCCTAGGGGAAAAGTACGCATACCGTTGTAATCGGGCGAGTTTCTACCTTCAGATGCAACAGAAATTTTGCGGATTGGTCAATCCGTTCGCGAGATGTGGCAGCTTGGAAGTAAGAAACGCTTGAGAAACTCAAAATTTTCGCAGTTCTGATGCTCGAAACGAATAACTAGAACGTCCTAGGGGAAATGTACGCATCCAGTTGTAATCGGGCGAGTTTCTACTTTCAGATGCAACAGAAATTTTGCGGATTGGCCAATCCGTTCGCGAGATATGGCAGTTTGGAGGTAAGAAACGCTTGAGAAACTCAAAATTTTCGCGGTTCTGATGTTCGACAAGCATAACTAGAACGGCCTAGGGGAAAAGTACTCATACCGTTGTAATCGGGCGAGTTTCTACTTTCAGATGCAACAGAAATTTTGCGGATTGGTCAATCAGTTCGCGAGATATGGCAGTTTGGAGGTAAGAAACGCTTGAGAAACTCAAAATTTTCGCAGTTCTCATGCTCGAAACGAATAACTACAACGGACTAGGGGAAAAGTACGCATAGTGTTGTAATCGGGCGAGTTTCTACTTTCAGATGCAACAGAAATTTTGCGGATTGGTCAATCCGTTCGCGAGATATGGCAGTTTGGAGGTAAGAAACGCTCGAGAAACTCAAAATTTTCGCAGTTCTGATGCTCGACAAGCATAACTAGAACGGCCTAGGGGAAAAGTACGTATACCGTTGCAATCGGGCGAGTTTCTACTTTCAGATGCAACAGAAATTTTGCGGATTGGTCAATCCGTTCGCGAGATATGGCAGTTTGGAGGTAAGAAACGCTCGAGAAACTCAAAATTTTCCCAGTTCTGATGCTCGACAAGCATAACTAGAACGGCCTAGGGGAAAAGTACCTATACCGTTGTAATCGGGCGAGCTTCTACTTTCAGATGCAACAGAAATTTTGCGGATTGGTCAATCCGTTCGCGAGATGTGGCAGTTTGGAAGTAAGAAACGCTTGAGAAACTCAAAATTTTCGCAGTTCTGATGCCTGAAACGAATAACTAGAACGGCCTAGGGGGAATGTACGCATACCGTTGTAATCGGGCGAGTTTCTACTTTCAGATGCAACAGAAATTTTGCGGATTGGTCAATCCGTTCGCGAGATGTGGCAGTTTGTAGGTAAGAAACGCTTGAGAAACTCAAAATTTTCGCAGTTCTGATGCTCGACAAGCATAACTAGAACGGCCTAGGGGGAATGTACGCATACCGTTGTAATCGGGCGAGTTTCTACTTTCAGATGCAACAGAAATTTTGCCGATTGGTCAATCCGTTCGCGAGATGTGGCAGTTTGTAGGTAAGAAACGCTTGAGAAACTCAAAATTTTCGCAGTTCTGATGCTCGAAAAGAATAACTAGAACGGCCTAGGGGAAAAGTACGCATACCGTTGTAATCGGGCGAGTTTCTACTTTCAGATGCGCCAGAAATTATGCGGATTGGTCAATCCGTTCGCGAGATATGGCAGTTTGGATGTAAGAAACGCTCGAGAAACTCAAAATTTTCGCAGTTCTGATGCTCGGCAAGCATAACTAGAACGGCCTAGGGGAAAAGTACCTATACCGTTGTAATCGGGCGAGTTTCTACTTTCAGATGCAATAGAAATTTTGCGGATTGGTCAATCCGTTCGCGAGATGTGGCAGTTTGGAAGTAAGAAACGCTTGAGAAACTCAAAATTTTCGCAGTTCTGATGCTCGAAACGAATAACTAGAACGGCCTCGGTGAAAAGTACCTATACCGTTGTAATCGGGCGACTTTCTACTTTCAGATGCAACAGAAATTTTGCGGATTGGTCAATCCGTTCGCGAGATACGGCAGTTTGGAAGTAAGAAACGCTTGAGAAACTCAAAATTTTCGCAGTTCTGATGCTCGAAACGAATAACTAGAACGGCCTAGGGGAAAAGTACGCATACCGTTGTAATCGGGCGGGTTTCTACTTTCAGATGCAACAGAAATTTTGCGGATTGGTCAATCCGTTCGCGAGATGTGGCAGTTTGTAGGTAAGAAACGCTTGAGAAACTCAAAATTTTCGCAGTTCTGATGCTCGACAAGCATAACTAGAACGGCCTAGGGGGAATGTACGCATACCGTTGTAATCGGGCGAGTTTCTACTTTCAGATGCAACAGAAATTTTGCCGATTGGTCAATCCGTTCGCGAGATGTGGCAGTTTGTAGGTAAGAAACGCTTGAGAAACTCAAAATTTTCGCAGTTCTGATGCTCGAAAAGAATAACTAGAACGGCCTAGGGGAAAAGTACGCATACCGTTGTAATCGGGCGAGTTTCTACTTTCAGATGCGCCAGAAATTATGCGGATTGGTCAATCCGTTCGCGAGATATGGCAGTTTGGATGTAAGAAACGCTCGAGAAACTCAAAATTTTCGCAGTTCTGATGCTCGGCAAGCATAACTAGAACGGCCTAGGGGAAAAGTACCTATACCGTTGTAATCGGGCGAGTTTCTACTTTCAGATGCAATAGAAATTTTGCGGATTGGTCAATCCGTTCGCGAGATGTGGCAGTTTGGAAGTAAGAAACGCTTGAGAAACTCAAAATTTTCGCAGTTCTGATGCTCGAAACGAATAACTAGAACGGCCTCGGTGAAAAGTACCTATACCGTTGTAATCGGGCGACTTTCTACTTTCAGATGCAACAGAAATTTTGCGGATTGGTCAATCCGTTCGCGAGATACGGCAGTTTGGAAGTAAGAAACGCTTGAGAAACTCAAAATTTTCGCAGTTCTGATGCTCGAAACGAATAACTAGAACGGCCTAGGGGAAAAGTACGCATACCGTTGTAATCGGGCGGGTTTCTACTTTCAGATGCAACAGAAATTTTGCGGATTGGTCAATCCGTTCGCGAGATGTGGCAGTTTGTAGGTAAGAAACGCTTGAGAAACTCAAAATTTTCGCTGTTCTAATGCTCGAAACGAATAACTAGAACGGCCTAGGGGAAAAGTACGCATACCGTTGTAATCGGGCGAGTTTCTACCTTCAGATGCAACAGAAATTTTGCGGATTGGTCAATCCGTTCGCGAGATGTGGCAGCTTGGAAGTAAGAAACGCTTGAGAAACTCAAAATTTTCGCAGTTCTGATGCTCGAAACGAATAACTAGAACGTCCTAGGGGAAATGTACGCATCCAGTTGTAATCGGGCGAGTTTCTACTTTCAGATGCAACAGAAATTTTGCGGATTGGCCAATCCGTTCGCGAGATATGGCAGTTTGGAGGTAAGAAACGCTTGAGAAACTCAAAATTTTCGCGGTTCTGATGTTCGACAAGCATAACTAGAACGGCCTAGGGGAAAAGTACTCATACCGTTGTAATCGGGCGAGTTTCTACTTTCAGATGCAACAGAAATTTTGCGGATTGGTCAATCAGTTCGCGAGATATGGCAGTTTGGAGGTAAGAAACGCTTGAGAAACTCAAAATTTTCGCAGTTCTCATGCTCGAAACGAATAACTACAACGGACTAGGGGAAAAGTACGCATAGTGTTGTAATCGGGCGAGTTTCTACTTTCAGATGCAACTGAAATTTTGCGGATTGGTCAATCCGTTCGCGAGATATGGCAGTTTGGAGGTAAGAAACGCTCGAGAAACTCAAAATTTTCGCAGTTCTGATGCTCGACAAGCATAACTAGAACGGCCTAGGGGAAAAGTACGTATACCGTTGCAATCGGGCGAGTTTCTACTTTCAGATGCAACAGAAATTTTGCGGATTGGTCAATCCGTTCGCGAGATATGGCAGTTTGGAGGTAAGAAACGCTCGAGAAACTCAAAATTTTCGCAGTTCTGATGCTCGACAAGCATAACTAGAACGGCCTAGGGGAAAAGTACCTATACCGTTGTAATCGGGCGAGCTTCTACTTTCAGATGCAACAGAAATTTTGCCGATTGGTCAATCCGTTCGCGAGATGTGGCAGTTTGTAGGTAAGAAACGCTTGAGAAACTCAAAATTTTCGCAGTTCTGATGCTCGAAAAGAATAACTAGAACGGCCTAGGGGAAAAGTACGCATACCGTTGTAATCGGGCGAGTTTCTACTTTCAGATGCGCCAGAAATTATGCGGATTGGTCAATCCGTTCGCGAGATATGGCAGTTTGGATGTAAGAAACGCTCGAGAAACTCAAAATTTTCGCAGTTCTGATGCTCGGCAAGCATAACTAGAACGGCCTAGGGGAAAAGTACCTATACCGTTGTAATCGGGCGAGTTTCTACTTTCAGATGCAATAGAAATTTTGCGGATTGGTCAATCCGTTCGCGAGATGTGGCAGTTTGGAAGTAAGAAACGCTTGAGAAACTCAAAATTTTCGCAGTTCTGATGCTCGAAACGAATAACTAGAACGGCCTCGGTGAAAAGTACCTATACCGTTGTAATCGGGCGACTTTCTACTTTCAGATGCAACAGAAATTTTGCGGATTGGTCAATCCGTTCGCGAGATACGGCAGTTTGGAAGTAAGAAACGCTTGAGAAACTCAAAATTTTCGCAGTTCTGATGCTCGAAACGAATAACTAGAACGGCCTAGGGGAAAAGTACGCATACCGTTGTAATCGGGCGGGTTTCTACTTTCAGATGCAACAGAAATTTTGCGGATTGGTCAATCCGTTCGCGAGATGTGGCAGTTTGTAGGTAAGAAACGCTTGAGAAACTCAAAATTTTCGCTGTTCTAATGCTCGAAACGAATAACTAGAACGGCCTAGGGGAAAAGTACGCATACCGTTGTAATCGGGCGAGTTTCTACCTTCAGATGCAACAGAAATTTTGCGGATTGGTCAATCCGTTCGCGAGATGTGGCAGCTTGGAAGTAAGAAACGCTTGAGAAACTCAAAATTTTCGCAGTTCTGATGCTCGAAACGAATAACTAGAACGTCCTAGGGGAAATGTACGCATCCAGTTGTAATCGGGCGAGTTTCTACTTTCAGATGCAACAGAAATTTTGCGGATTGGCCAATCCGTTCGCGAGATATGGCAGTTTGGAGGTAAGAAACGCTTGAGAAACTCAAAATTTTCGCGGTTCTGATGTTCGACAAGCATAACTAGAACGGCCTAGGGGAAAAGTACTCATACCGTTGTAATCGGGCGAGTTTCTACTTTCAGATGCAACAGAAATTTTGCGGATTGGTCAATCAGTTCGCGAGATATGGCAGTTTGGAGGTAAGAAACGCTTGAGAAACTCAAAATTTTCGCAGTTCTCATGCTCGAAACGAATAACTACAACGGACTAGGGGAAAAGTACGCATAGTGTTGTAATCGGGCGAGTTTCTACTTTCAGATGCAACTGAAATTTTGCGGATTGGTCAATCCGTTCGCGAGATATGGCAGTTTGGAGGTAAGAAACGCTCGAGAAACTCAAAATTTTCGCAGTTCTGATGCTCGACAAGCATAACTAGAACGGCCTAGGGGAAAAGTACGTATACCGTTGCAATCGGGCGAGTTTCTACTTTCAGATGCAACAGAAATTTTGCGGATTGGTCAATCCGTTCGCGAGATATGGCAGTTTGGAGGTAAGAAACGCTCGAGAAACTCAAAATTTTCGCAGTTCTGATGCTCGACAAGCATAACTAGAACGGCCTAGGGGAAAAGTACCTATACCGTTGTAATCGGGCGAGCTTCTACTTTCAGATGCAACAGAAATTTTGCGGATTGGTCAATCCGTTCGCGAGATGTGGCAGTTTGGAAGTAAGAAACGCTTGAGAAACTCAAAATTTTCGCAGTTCTGATGCCTGAAACGAATAACTAGAACGGCCTAGGGGGAATGTACGCATACCGTTGTAATCGGGCGAGTTTCTACTTTCAGATGCAACAGAAATTTTGCGGATTGGTCAATCCGTTCGCGAGATGTGGCAGTTTGTAGGTAAGAAACGCTTGAGAAACTCAAAATTTTCGCAGTTCTGATGCTCGAAACGAATAACTAGAACGGCCTAGGGTAAAAGTACGCATACCGTTGTAATCGGGCGAGTTTCTGCCTTCAGATGCAACAGAAATTTTGCGGATTGGTCAATCCGTTCGCGAGATGTGGCAGCTTGGAAGTAAGAAACGCTTGAGAAACTCAAAATTTTCGCAGTTCTGATGCTCGAAACGAATAACCAGAACGGCCTAGAGGAAAAGTACGCATACCGTTGTAATCGGGCGAGTTTCTACTTTCAGATGCAACAGAAATTTTGCGGATTGGTCAATCAGTTCGCGAGATATGGCAGTTTGGAGGTAAGAAACGCTTGAGAAACTCAAAATTTTCGCAGTTCTCATGCTCGAAACGAATAACTACAACGGACTAGGGGAAAAGTACGCATAGTGTTGTAATCGGGCGAGTTTCTACTTTCAGATGCAACAGAAATTTTGCGGATTGGTCAATCCGTTCGCGAGATATGGCAGTTTGGAGGTAAGAAACGCTCGAGAAACTCAAAATTTTCGCAGTTCTGATGCTCGACAAGCATAACTAGAACGGCCTAGGGGAAAAGTACGTATACCGTTGCAATCGGGCGAGTTTCTACTTTCAGATGCAACAGAAATTTTGCGGATTGGTCAATCCGTTCGCGAGATATGGCAGTTTGGAGGTAAGAAACGCTCGAGAAACTCAAAATTTTCGCAGTTCTGATGCTCGACAAGCATAACTAGAACGGCCTAGGGGAAAAGTACCTATACCGTTGTAATCGGGCGAGCTTCTACTTTCAGATGCAACAGAAATTTTGCGGATTGGTCAATCCGTTCGCGAGATGTGGCAGTTTGTAGGTAAGAAACGCTTGAGAAACTCAAAATTTTCGCAGTTCTGATGCTCGAAACGAATAACTAGAACGGCCTAGGGGAAAAGTACGCATACCGTTGTAATCGGGCGAGTTTCTAACTTCAGATGCAACAGAAATTTTGCGGATTGGTCAATCCGTTCGCGAGATGTGGCAGCTTGGAAGTAAGAAACGCTTGAGAAACTCAAAATTTTCGCAGTTCTGATGCTCGAAACGAATAACCAGAACGGCCTAGAGGAAAAGTACGCATACAGTTGTAATCGAGCGAGTTTCTACTTTCAGATGCAACAGAAATTTTGCGGATTGGTCAATCCGTTCGCGAGATATGGCAGTTTGGAGGTAAGAAACGCTTGAGAAACTCAAAATTTTCGCAGTTCTGATGTTCGACAAGCATAACTAGAACGGCCTAGGGGAAAAGTACTCATACCGTTGTAATCGGGCGAGTTTCTACTTTCAGATGCAACAGAAATTTTGCGGATTGGCCAATCAGTTCGCGAGATATGGCAGTTTGGAGGTAAGAAACGCTTGAGAAACTCAAAATTTTCGCAGTTCTCATGCTCGAAACGAATAACTAGAACGGCCTAGGGGAAAAGTACGCATACCGTTGTAATCGGGCGAGTTTCTACATTCAGATGCAACAGAAATTTTGCGGATTGGTCAATCCGTTCGCGAGATATGGCCGTTTGGAAGTAAGAAACGCTTGAGAAACTCAAAATTTTCGCAGTTCTGATGCTCGAAACGAATAACTAGAACGTCCTAGGGGAAAAGTACGCATCCAGTTGTAATCGGGCGAGTTTCTACTTTCAGATGCAACAGAAATTTTCCGGATTGGTCAATCCGTTCGCGAGATATGGCAGTTTGGAGGTAAGAAACGCTCGAGAAACTCAAAATTTTCGCAGTTCTGATGCTCGACAAGCATAACTAGAACGGCCTAGGGGAAAAGTACCTATACCGTTGTAATCGGGCGAGCTTCTACTTTCAGATGCAACAGAAATTTTGCGGATTGGTCAATCCGTTCGCGAGATGTGGCAGTTTGGAAGTAAGAAACGCTTAAGAAACTCAAAATTTTCGCAGTTCTGATGCCTGAAACGAATAACTAGAACGGCCTAGGGGGAATGTACGCATACCGTTGTAATCGGGCGAGTTTCTACCTTCAGATGCAACAGAAATTTTGCGGATTGGTCAATCCGTTCGCGAGATGTGGCAGCTTGGAAGTAAGAAACGCTTGAGAAACTCAAAATTTTCGCAGTTCTGATGCTCGAAACGAATAACCAGAACGGCCTAGAGGAAAAGTACGCATACAGTTGTAATCGAGCGAGTTTCTACTTTCAGATGCAACAGAAGTTTTGCGGATTGGTCAATCCGTTCGCGAGATATGGCAGTTTGGAGGTAAGAAACGCTTGAGAAACTCAAAATTTTCGCAGTTCTGATGTTCGACAAGCATAACTAGAACGGCCTAGGGGAAAAGTACTCATACCGTTGTAATCGGGCGAGTTTCTACTTTCAGATGCAACAGAAATTTTGCGGATTGGCCAATCAGTTCGCGAGATATGGCAGTTTGGAGGTAAGAAACGCTTGAGAAACTCAAAATTTTCGCAGTTCTCATGCTCGAAACGAATAACTAGAACGGCCTAGGGGAAAAGTACGTATACCGTTGCAATCGGGCGAGTTTCTACTTTCAGATGCAACAGAAATTTTGCGGATTGGTCAATCCGTTCGCGAGATATGGCAGTTTGGAGGTAAGAAACGCTCGAGAAACTCAAAATTTTCGCAGTTCTGATGCTCGACAAGCATAACTAGAACGGCCTAGGGGAAAAGTACCTATACCGTTGTAATCGGGCGAGCTTCTACTTTCAGATGCAACAGAAATTTTGCGGATTGGTCAATCCGTTCGCGAGATGTGGCAGTTTGGAAGTAAGAAACGCTTGAGAAACTCAAAATTTTCGCAGTTCTGATGCCTGAAACGAATAACTAGAACGGCCTAGGGGGAATGTACGCATACCGTTGTAATCGGGCGAGTTTCTACTTTCAGATGCAACAGAAATTTTGCGGATTGGTCAATCCGTTCGCGAGATGTGGCAGCTTGGAAGTAAGAAACGCTTGAGAAACTCAAAATTTTCGCAGTTCTGATGCTCGAAACGAATAACCAGAACGGCCTAGAGGAAAAGTACGCATACCGTTGTAATCGGGCGAGTTTCTACTTTCAGATGCAACAGAAATTTTGCGGATTGGTCAATCAGTTCGCGAGATATGGCAGTTTGGAGGTAAGAAACGCTTGAGAAACTCAAAATTTTCGCAGTTCTCATGCTCGAAACGAATAACTACAACGGACTAGGGGAAAAGTACGCATAGTGTTGTAATCGGGCGAGTTTCTACTTTCAGATGCAACAGAAATTTTGCGGATTGGTCAATCCGTTCGCGAGATATGGCAGTTTGGAGGTAAGAAACGCTCGAGAAACTCAAAATTTTCGCAGTTCTGATGCTCGACAAGCATAACTAGAACGGCCTAGGGGAAAAGTACGTATACCGTTGCAATCGGGCGAGTTTCTACTTTCAGATGCAACAGAAATTTTGCGGATTGGTCAATCCGTTCGCGAGATATGGCAGTTTGGAGGTAAGAAACGCTCGAGAAACTCAAAATTTTCGCAGTTCTGATGCTCGACAAGCATAACTAGAACGGCCTAGGGGAAAAGTACCTATACCGTTGTAATCGGGCGAGCTTCTACTTTCAGATGCAACAGAAATTTTGCGGATTGGTCAATCCGTTCGCGAGATGTGGCAGTTTGTAGGTAAGAAACGCTTGAGAAACTCAAAATTTTCGCAGTTCTGATGCTCGAAACGAATAACTAGAACGGCCTAGGGGAAAAGTACGCATACCGTTGTAATCGGGCGAGTTTCTAACTTCAGATGCAACAGAAATTTTGCGGATTGGTCAATCCGTTCGCGAGATGTGGCAGCTTGGAAGTAAGAAACGCTTGAGAAACTCAAAATTTTCGCAGTTCTGATGCTCGAAACGAATAACCAGAACGGCCTAGAGGAAAAGTACGCATACAGTTGTAATCGAGCGAGTTTCTACTTTCAGATGCAACAGAAATTTTGCGGATTGGTCAATCCGTTCGCGAGATATGGCAGTTTGGAGGTAAGAAACGCTTGAGAAACTCAAAATTTTCGCAGTTCTGATGTTCGACAAGCATAACTAGAACGGCCTAGGGGAAAAGTACTCATACCGTTGTAATCGGGCGAGTTTCTACTTTCAGATGCAACAGAAATTTTGCGGATTGGCCAATCAGTTCGCGAGATATGGCAGTTTGGAGGTAAGAAACGCTTGAGAAACTCAAAATTTTCGCAGTTCTCATGCTCGAAACGAATAACTAGAACGGCCTAGGGGAAAAGTACGCATACCGTTGTAATCGGGCGAGTTTCTACATTCAGATGCAACAGAAATTTTGCGGATTGGTCAATCCGTTCGCGAGATATGGCCGTTTGGAAGTAAGAAACGCTTGAGAAACTCAAAATTTTCGCAGTTCTGATGCTCGAAACGAATAACTAGAACGTCCTAGGGGAAAAGTACGCATCCAGTTGTAATCGGGCGAGTTTCTACTTTCAGATGCAACAGAAATTTTCCGGATTGGTCAATCCGTTCGCGAGATATGGCAGTTTGGAGGTAAGAAACGCTCGAGAAACTCAAAATTTTCGCAGTTCTGATGCTCGACAAGCATAACTAGAACGGCCTAGGGGAAAAGTACCTATACCGTTGTAATCGGGCGAGCTTCTACTTTCAGATGCAACAGAAATTTTGCGGATTGGTCAATCCGTTCGCGAGATGTGGCAGTTTGGAAGTAAGAAACGCTTAAGAAACTCAAAATTTTCGCAGTTCTGATGCCTGAAACGAATAACTAGAACGGCCTAGGGGGAATGTACGCATACCGTTGTAATCGGGCGAGTTTCTACCTTCAGATGCAACAGAAATTTTGCGGATTGGTCAATCCGTTCGCGAGATGTGGCAGCTTGGAAGTAAGAAACGCTTGAGAAACTCAAAATTTTCGCAGTTCTGATGCTCGAAACGAATAACCAGAACGGCCTAGAGGAAAAGTACGCATACAGTTGTAATCGAGCGAGTTTCTACTTTCAGATGCAACAGAAGTTTTGCGGATTGGTCAATCCGTTCGCGAGATATGGCAGTTTGGAGGTAAGAAACGCTTGAGAAACTCAAAATTTTCGCAGTTCTGATGTTCGACAAGCATAACTAGAACGGCCTAGGGGAAAAGTACTCATACCGTTGTAATCGGGCGAGTTTCTACTTTCAGATGCAACAGAAATTTTGCGGATTGGCCAATCAGTTCGCGAGATATGGCAGTTTGGAGGTAAGAAACGCTTGAGAAACTCAAAATTTTCGCAGTTCTCATGCTCGAAACGAATAACTAGAACGGCCTAGGGGAAAAGTACGTATACCGTTGCAATCGGGCGAGTTTCTACTTTCAGATGCAACAGAAATTTTGCGGATTGGTCAATCCGTTCGCGAGATATGGCAGTTTGGAGGTAAGAAACGCTCGAGAAACTCAAAATTTTCGCAGTTCTGATGCTCGACAAGCATAACTAGAACGGCCTAGGGGAAAAGTACCTATACCGTTGTAATCGGGCGAGCTTCTACTTTCAGATGCAACAGAAATTTTGCGGATTGGTCAATCCGTTCGCGAGATGTGGCAGTTTGGAAGTAAGAAACGCTTGAGAAACTCAAAATTTTCGCAGTTCTGATGCCTGAAACGAATAACTAGAACGGCCTAGGGGGAATGTACGCATACCGTTGTAATCGGGCGAGTTTCTACTTTCAGATGCAACAGAAATTTTGCGGATTGGTCAATCCGTTCGCGAGATGTGGCAGTTTGTAGGTAAGAAACGCTTGAGAAACTCAAAATTTTCGCAGTTCTGATGCTCGAAACGAATAACTAGAACGGCCTAGGGGAAAAGTACGCATACCGTTGTAATCGGGCGAGTTTCTAACTTCAGATGCAACAGAAATTTTGCGGATTGGTCAATCCGTTCGCGAGATGTGGCAGCTTGGAAGTAAGAAACGCTTGAGAAACTCAAAATTTTCGCAGTTCTGATGCTCGAAACGAATAACCAGAACGGCCTAGAGGAAAAGTACGCATACAGTTGTAATCGAGCGAGTTTCTACTTTCAGATGCAACAGAAATTTTGCGGATTGGTCAATCCGTTCGCGAGATATGGCAGTTTGGAGGTAAGAAACGCTTGAGAAACTCAAAATTTTCGCAGTTCTGATGTTCGACAAGCATAACTAGAACGGCCTAGGGGAAAAGTACTCATACCGTTGTAATCGGGCGAGTTTCTACTTTCAGATGCAACAGAAATTTTGCGGATTGGCCAATCAGTTCGCGAGATATGGCAGTTTGGAGGTAAGAAACGCTTGAGAAACTCAAAATTTTCGCAGTTCTCATGCTCGAAACGAATAACTAGAACGGCCTAGGGGAAAAGTACGCATACCGTTGTAATCGGGCGAGTTTCTACATTCAGATGCAACAGAAATTTTGCGGATTGGTCAATCCGTTCGCGAGATATGGCCGTTTGGAAGTAAGAAACGCTTGAGAAACTCAAAATTTTCGCAGTTCTGATGCTCGAAACGAATAACTAGAACGTCCTAGGGGAAAAGTACGCATCCAGTTGTAATCGGGCGAGTTTCTACTTTCAGATGCAACAGAAATTTTGCGGATTGGCCAATCCGTTCGCGAGATATGGCAGTTTGGAGGTAAGAAACGCTTGAGAAACTCAAAATTTTCGCAGTTCTGATGTTCGACAAGCATAACTAGAACGGCCTAGAGGAAAAGTACTCATACCGTTGTAATCGGGCGAGTTTCTACTTTCAGATGCAACAGAAATTTTGCGGATTGGTCAATCAGTTCGCGAGATATGGCAGTTTGGAGGTAAGAAACGCTTGAGAAACTCAAAATTTTCGCAGTTCTCATGCTCGAAACGAATAACTACAACGGACCAGGGGAAAAGTACGCATAGTGTTGTAATCGGGCGAGTTTCTACTTTCAGATGCAACAGAAATTTTCCGGATTGGTCAATCCGTTCGCGAGATATGGCAGTTTGGAGGTAAGAAACGCTCGAGAAACTCAAAATTTTCGCAGTTCTGATGCTCGACAAGCATAACTAGAACGGCCTAGGGGAAAAGTACGTATACCGTTGCAATCGGGCGAGTTTCTACTTTCAGATGCAACAGAAATTTTGCGGATTGGTCAATCCGTTCGCGAGATATGGCAGTTTGGAGGTAAGAAACGCTCGAGAAACTCAAAATTTTCGCAGTTCTGATGCTCGACAAGCATAACTAGAACGGCCTAGGGGAAAAGTACCTATACCGTTGTAATCGGGCGAGCTTCTACTTTCAGATGCAACAGAAATTTTGCGGATTGGTCAATCCGTTCGCGAGATGTGGCAGTTTGGAAGTAAGAAACGCTTAAGAAACTCAAAATTTTCGCAGTTCTGATGCCTGAAACGAATAACTAGAACGGCCTAGGGGGAATGTACGCATACCGTTGTAATCGGGCGAGTTTCTACCTTCAGATGCAACAGAAATTTTGCGGATTGGTCAATCCGTTCGCGAGATGTGGCAGCTTGGAAGTAAGAAACGCTTGAGAAACTCAAAATTTTCGCAGTTCTGATGCTCGAAACGAATAACCAGAACGGCCTAGAGGAAAAGTACGCATACAGTTGTAATCGAGCGAGTTTCTACTTTCAGATGCAACAGAAATTTTGCGGATTGGTCAATCCGTTCGCGAGATATGGCAGTTTGGAGGTAAGAAACGCTTGAGAAACTCAAAATTTTCGCAGTTCTGATGTTCGACAAGCATAACTAGAACGGCCTAGGGGAAAAGTACTCATACCGTTGTAATCGGGCGAGTTTCTACTTTCAGATGCAACAGAAATTTTGCGGATTGGCCAATCAGTTCGCGAGATATGGCAGTTTGGAGGTAAGAAACGCTTGAGAAACTCAAAATTTTCGCAGTTCTCATGCTCGAAACGAATAACTAGAACGGCCTAGGGGAAAAGTACGCATACCGTTGTAATCGGGCGAGTTTCTACATTCAGATGCAACAGAAATTTTGCGGATTGGTCAATCCGTTCGCGAGATATGGCTGTTTGGAAGTAAGAAACGCTTGAGAAACTCAAAATTTTCGCAGTTCTGATGCTCGAAACGAATAACTAGAACGGCCTAGGGGAAAAGTACCTATACCGTTGTAATCGGGCGAGCTTCTACTTTCAGATGCAACAGAAATTTTGCGGATTGGTCAATCCGTTCGCGAGATGTGGCAGTTTGGAAGTAAGAAACGCTTAAGAAACTCAAAATTTTCGCAGTTCTGATGCCTGAAACGAATAACTAGAACGGCCTAGGGGGAATGTACGCATACCGTTGTAATCGGGCGAGTTTCTACTTTCAGATGCAACAGAAATTTTGCGGATTGGTCAATCCGTTCGCGAGATGTGGCAGTTTGTAGGTAAGAAACGCTTGAGAAACTCAAAATTTTCGCAGTTCTGATGCTCGAAACGAATAACTAGAACGGCCTAGGGGAAAAGTACGCATACCGTTGTAATCGGGCGAGTTTCTACCTTCAGATGCAACAGAAATTTTGCGGATTGGTCAATCCGTTCGCGAGATGTGGCAGCTTGGAAGTAAGAAACGCTTGAGAAACTCAAAATTTTCGCAGTTCTGATGCTCGAAACGAATAACCAGAACGGCCTAGAGGAAAAGTACGCATACAGTTGTAATCGGGCGAGTTTCTACTTTCAGATGCAACAGAAATTTTGCGGATTGGTCAATCCGTTCGCGAGATATGGCAGTTTGGAGGTAAGAAACGCTCGAGAAACTCAAAATTTTCGCAGTTCTGATGCTCGACAAGCATAACTAGAACGGCCTAGGGGAAAAGTACCTATACCGTTGTAATCGGGCGAGCTTCTACTTTCAGATGCAACAGAAATTTTGCGGATTGGTCAATCCGTTCGCGAGATGTGGCAGTTTGGAAGTAAGAAACGCTTGAGAAACTCAAAATTTTCGCAGTTCTGATGCCTGAAACGAATAACTAGAACGGCCTAGGGGGAATGTACGCATACCGTTGTAATCGGGCGAGTTTCTACTTTCAGATGCAACAGAAATTTTGCGGATTGGTCAATCCGTTCGCGAGATATGGCAGTTTGGAGGTAAGAAACGCTCGAGAAACTCAAAATTTTCGCAGTTCTGATGCTCGACAAGCATAACTAGAACGGCCTAGGGGAAAAGTACCTATACCGTTGTAATCGGGCGAGCTTCTACTTTCAGATGCAACAGAAATTTTGCGGATTGGTCAATCCGTTCGCGAGATGTGGCAGTTTGGAAGTAAGAAACGCTTGAGAAACTCAAAATTTTCGCAGTTCTGATGCCTGAAACGAATAACTAGAACGGCCTAGGGGGAATGTACGCATACCGTTGTAATCGGGCGAGTTTCTACTTTCAGATGCAACAGAAATTTTGCGGATTGGTCAATCCGTTCGCGAGATGTGGCAGTTTGTAGGTAAGAAACGCTTGAGAAACTCAAAATTTTCGCAGTTCTGATGCTCGAAACGAATAACTAGAACGGCCTAGGGGAAAAGTACGCATACCGTTGTAATCGGGCGAGTTTCTACCTTCAGATGCAACAGAAATTTTGCGGATTGGTCAATCCGTTCGCGAGATGTGGCAGCTTGGAAGTAAGAAACGCTTGAGAAACTCAAAATTTTCGCAGTTCTGATGCTCGAAACGAATAACCAGAACGGCCTAGAGGAAAAGTACGCATACAGTTGTAATCGAGCGAGTTTCTACTTTCAGATGCAACAGAAATTTTGCGGATTGGTCAATCCGTTCGCGAGATATGGCAGTTTGGAGGTAAGAAACGCTTGAGAAACTCAAAATTTTCGCAGTTCTGATGTTCGACAAGCATAACTAGAACGGCCTAGGGGAGAAGTACTCATACCGTTGTAATCGGGCGAATTTCTACTTTCAGATGCAACAGAAATTTTGCGGATTGGCCAATCAGTTCGCGAGATATGGCAGTTTGGAGGTAAGAAACGCTTGAGAAACTCAAAATTTTCGCAGTTCTCATGCTCGAAACGAATAACTAGAACGCCCTAGGGGAAAAGTACGCATACCGTTGTAATCGGGCGAGTTTCTACATTCAGATGCAACAGAAATTTTGCGGATTGGTCAATCCGTTCGCGAGATATGGCTGTTTGGAAGTAAGAAACGCTTGAGAAACTCAAAATTTTCGCAGTTCTGATGCTCGAAACGAATAACTAGAACGGCCTAGGGGAAAAGTACGCATACCGTTGTAATCGGGCGAGTTTCTACTTTCAGATGCAACAGAAATTTTGCGGATTGGTCAATCCGTTCGCGAGATGTGGCAGTTTGTAGGTAAGAAACGCTTGAGAAACTCAAAATTTTCGCAGTTCTGATGCTCGAAACGAATAACTAGAACGGCCTAGGGGAAAAGTACGCATACCGTTGTAATCGGGCGAGTTTCTACCTTCAGATGCAACAGAAATTTTGCGGATTGGTCAATCCGTTCGCGAGATGTGGCAGCTTGGAAGTAAGAAACGCTTGAGAAACTCAAAATTTTCGCAGTTCTGTTGCTCGAAACGAATAACTAGAACGGCCTAGGGGAAAAGTACGCATCCAGTTGTAATCGGGCGAGTTTCTACTTTCAGATGCAACAGAAATTTTGCGGATTGGTCAATCCGTTCGCGAGATATGGCAGTTTGGAGGTAAGAAACGCTCGAGAAACTCAAAATTTTCGCAGTTCTGATGCTCGACAAGCATAACTAGAACGGCCTAGGGGAAAAGTACCTATACCGTTGTAATCGGGCGAGCTTCTACTTTCAGTTGCAACAGAAATTTTGCGGATTGGTCAATCCGTTCGCGAGATGTGGCAGTTTGGAAGTAAGAAACGCTTAAGAAACTCAAAATTTTCGCAGTTCTGATGCCTGAAACGAATAACTAGAACGGCCTAGGGGGAATCTACGCATACCGTTGTAATCGGGCGAGTTTCTACTTTCAGATGCAACAGAAATTTTGCGGATTGGTCAATCCGTTCGCGAGATGTGGCAGTTTGTAGGTAAGAAACGCTTGAGAAACTCAAAATTTTCGCAGTTCTGATGCTCGAAACGAATAACTAGAACGGCCTAGGGGAAAAGTACGCATACCGTTGTAATCGGGCGAGTTTCTACCTTCAGATGCAACAGAAATTTTGCAGATTGGTCAATCCGTTCGCGAGATATGGCAGTTTGGAGGTAAGAAACGCTTGAGAAACTCAAAATTTTCGCAGTTCTGATGTTCGACAAGCATAACTAGAACGGCCTAGGGGAAAAGTACTCATACCGTTGTAATCGGGCGAGTTTCTACTTTCAGATGCAACAGAAATTTTGCGGATTGGCCAATCAGTTCGCGAGATATTGCAGTTTGGAGGTAAGAAACGCTTGAGAAACTCAAAATTTTCGCAGTTCTCATGCTCGAAACGAATAACTAGAACGGCCTAGGGGAAAAGTACGCATACCGTTGTAATCGGGCGAGTTTCTACATTCAGATGCAACAGAAATTTTGCGGATTGGTCAATCCGTTCGCGAGATATGGCTGTTTGAAAGTAAGAAACGCTTGAGAAACTCAAAATTTTCGCAGTTCTGATGTTCGACAAGCATAACTAGAACGGCCTAGGGGAAAAGTACGCATACCGTTGTAATCGGGCGAGTTTCTACCTTCAGATGCAACAGAAATTTTGCGGATTGGTCAATCCGTTCGCGAGATGTGGCAGCTTGGAAGTAAGAAACGCTTGAGAAACTCAAAATTTTCGCAGTTCTGTTGCTCGAAACGAATAACTAGAACGGCCTAGGGGAAAAGTACGCATCCAGTTGTAATCGGGCGAGTTTCTACTTTCAGATGCAACAGAAATTTTGCGGATTGGCCAATCCGTTCGCGAGATATGGCAGTTTGGAGGTAAGAAACGCTTGAGAAACTCAAAATTTTCGCAGTTCTGATGTTCGACAAGCATAACTAGAACGGCCTAGGGGAAAAGTACTCATACCGTTGTAATCGGGCGAGTTTCTACTTTCAGATGCAACAGAAATTTTGCGGATTGGCCAATCAGTTCGCGAGATATGGCAGTTTGGAGGTAAGAAACGCTTGAGAAACTCAAAATTTTCGCAGTTCTCATGCTCGAAACGAATAACTACAACGGACTAGGGGAAAAGTACGCATAGTGTTGTAATCGGGCGAGTTTCTACTTTCAGATGCAACAGAAATTTTGCGGATTGGTCAATCCGTTCGCGAGATATGGCAGTTTGGAGGTAAGAAACGCTCGAGAAACTCAAAATTTTCGCAGTTCTGATGCTCGACAAGCATAACTAGAACGGCCTAGGGGAAAAGTACGTATACCGTTGCAATCGGGCGAGTTTCTACTTTCAGATGCAACAGAAATTTTGCGGATTGGTCAATCCGTTCGCGAGATGTGGCAGTTTGTAGGTAAGAAACGCTTGAGAAACTCAAAATTTTCGCAGTTCTGATGCTCGAAACGAATAACTAGAACGGCCTAGGGGAAAAGTACGCATACCGTTGTAATCGGGCGAGTTTCTACTTTCAGATGCGCCAGAAATTATGCGGATTGGTCAATCCGTTCGCGAGATATGGCAGTTTGGAGGTAAGAAACGCTCGAGAAACTCAAAATTTTCGCAGTTCTGATGCTCGACAAGCATAACTAGAACGGCCTAGGGGAAAAGTACCTATAGCGTTGTAATCGGGCGAGTTTCTACTTTCAGATGCAATAGAAATTTTGCGGATTGGTCAATCCGTTCGCGAGATGTGGCAGTTTGGAAGTAAGAAACGCTTGAGAAACTCAAAATTTTCGCAGTTCTGATGCTCGAAACGAATAACTAGAACGGCCTCGGTGAAAAGTACGTATACCGTTGTAATCGGGCGAGTTTCTACTTTCAGATGCAACAGAAATTTTGCGGATTGGTCAATCCGTTCGCGAGATATGGCAGTTTGGAGGTAAGAAACGCTTGAGAAACTCAAAATTTTCGCAGTTCTGATGCTCGAAACGAACAACTAGGACGGCCTAGTGGAAAAGTACGCATACCGTTGTAAGTGGGCGAGTTTCTACTTTCAGATGCAACAGAAATTTTGCGGATTGGTCAATCCGTTCGCGAGATGTGGCAGTTTGTAGGTAAGAAACGCTTGAGAAACTCAAAATTTTCGCAGTTCTGATGCTCGAAACGTATAACTAGAACGGCCTAGGGGAAAAGTACGCATACCGTTCTAATCGGGCGAGTTTCTGCTTTCAGATGCATCAGAAATTTTGCGGATTGGTCAATCCGTTCGCGAGATGTGGCAGTTTGTAGGTAAGAAACGCTTGAGAAACTCAAAATTTTCGCAGTTCTGATGCTCGAAACGGATAACTAGAACGGCCTAGGGGAAAAGTACGCATACCGTTGTAATCGGGCGAGTTTCTACCTTCAGATGCAACAGAAATTTTGCGGATTGGTCAATCCGTTCGCGAGATATGGCAGTTTGGAAGTAAGAAACGCTTGAGAAACTCAAAATTTTCGCAGTTCTGATGCTCGAAACGAATAACTAGAACGGCCTAGGGGAAAAGTACGCATACCGTTGTAATCGGGCGAGTTTCTACTTTCAGATGCAACAGAAATTTTGCGGATTGGTCAATCCGTTCGCGAGATGTGGCAGTTTGTAGGTAAGAAACGCTTGAGAAACTCAAAATTTTCGCAGTTCTAATGCTCGAAACGAATAACTAGAACGGTCTAGGGGAAAAGTACGCACACCGTTGTAATCGGGCGAGTTTCTACCTTCAGATGCTACAGAAATTTTGCGGATTGGTCAATCCGTTCGCGAGATATGGCAGTTTGGAAGTAAGAAACGCTTGAGAAACTCAACATTTTCGCAGTTCTGATGCTCGAAACGAATAACTAGAACGGCCTAGGGGAAAAGTACGCATACCGTTGTAATCGGGCGAGCATCTACTTTCAGATGCAACAGAAATTTTGCGGATTGGTCAATCCGTTCGCGAGATGTGGCAGTTTGTAGGTAAGAAACGCTTGAGAAACTCAAAATTTTCGCTGTTCTAATGCTCGAAACGAATAACTAGAACGGCCTAGGGGAAAAGTACGCATACCGTTGTAATCGGGCGAGTTTCTACCTTCAGATGCAACAGAAATTTTGCGGATTGGTCAATCCGTTCGCGAGATATGGCAGTTTGGAGGTAAGAAACGCTTGAGAAACTCAAAATTTTCGCAGTTCTGATGTTCGACAAGCATAACTAGAACGGCCTAGGGGAAAAGTACTCATGCCGTTGTAATCGGGCGAGTTTCTACTTTCAGATGCAACAGAAATTTTGCGGATTGGTCAATCAGTTCGCGAGATATGGCAGTTTGGAGGTAAGAAACGCTTGAGAAACTCAAAATTTTCGCAGTTCTCATGCTCGAAACGAATAACTACAACGGACTAGGGGAAAAGTACGCATAGTGTTGTAATCGGGCGAGCTTCTACTTTCAGATGCAACAGAAATTTTGCGGATTGGTCAATCCGTTCGCGAGATATGGCTGTTTGGAGGTAAGAAACGCTCGAGAAACTCAAAATTTTCGCAGTTCTGATGCTCGACAAGCATAACTAGAACGGCCTAGGGGAAAAGTACGTATACCGTTGCAATCGGGCGAGTTTCTACTTTCAGATGCAACAGAAATTTTGCGGATTGGTCAATCCGTTCGCGAGATATGGCAGTTTGGAGGTAAGAAACGCTCGAGAAACTCAAAATTTTCGCAGTGCTGATGCTCGACAAGCATAACTAGAACGGCCAAGGGGAAAAGTGCCTATACCGTTGTAATCGGGCGAGTTTCTACTTTCAGATGCAATAGAAATTTTGCGGATTGGTCAATCCGTTCGCGAGATGTGGCAGTTTGGATGTAAGAAACGCTTGAGAAACTCAAAATTTTCGCAGTTCTGATGCTCGAAACGAATAACTAGAACGGCCTAGGGGGAATGTACGCATACCGTTGTAATCGGGCGAGTTTCTACTTTCAGATGCAACAGAAATTTTGCGGATTGGTCAATCCGTTCGCGAGATGTGGCAGTTTGTAGGTAAGAAACGCTTGAGAAACTCAAAATTTTCGCAGTTCTAATGCTCGAAACGAATAACTAGAACGGTCTAGGGGAAAAGTACGCACACCGTTGTAATCGGGCGAGTTTCTACCTTCAGATGCTACAGAAATTTTGCGGACTGGTCAATCCGTTCGCGAGATATGGCAGTTTGGAAGTAAGAAACGCTTGAGAAACTCAAAATTTTCGCAGTTCTGATGCTCGAAACGAATAACTAGAACGGCCTAGGGGAAAAGTACGCATACCGTTGTAATCGGGCGAGCTTCTACTTTCAGATGCAACAGAAATTTTGCGGATTGGTCAATCCGTTCGCGAGATGTGGCAGTTTGTAGGTAAGAAACGCTTGAGAAACTCAAAATTTTCGCTGTTCTAATGCTCGAAACGAATAACTAGAACGGCCTAGGGGAAAAGTACGCATACCGTTGTAATCGGGCGAGTTTCTACCTTCAGATGCAACAGAAATTTTGCGGATTGGTCAATCCGTTCGCGAGATATGGCAGTTTGGAGGTAAGAAACGCTTGAGAAACTCAAAATTTTCGCAGTTCTGATGTTCGACAAGCATAACTAGAACGGCCTAGGGGAAAAGTACTCATACCGTTGTAATCGGGCGAGTTTCTACTTTCAGATGCAACAGAAATTTTGCGGATTGGTCAATCAGTTCGCGAGATATGGCAGTTTGGAGGTAAGAAACGCTTGAGAAACTCAAAATTTTCGCAGTTCTCATGCTCGAAACGAATAACTACAACGGACTAGGGGAAAAGTACGCATAGTGTTGTAATCGGGCGAGCTTCTACTTTCAGATGCAACAGAAATTTTGCGGATTGGTCAATCCGTTCGCGAGATATGGCTGTTTGGAGGTAAGAAACGCTCGAGAAACTCAAAATTTTCGCAGTTCTGATGCTCGACAAGCATAACTAGAACGGCCTAGGGGAAAAGTACGTATACCGTTGCAATCGGGCGAGTTTCTACTTTCAGATGCAACAGAAATTTTGCGGATTGGTCAATCCGTTCGCGAGATATGGCAGTTTGGAGGTAAGAAACGCTCGAGAAACTCAAAATTTTCGCAGTTCTGATGCTCGACAAGCATAACTAGAACGGCCTAGGGGAAAAGTACCTATACCGTTGTAATCGGGCGAGTTTCTACTTTCAGATGCAATAGAAATTTTGCGGATTGGTCAATCCGTTCGCGAGATGTGGCAGTTTGGATGTAAGAAACGCTTGAGAAACTCAAAATTTTCGCAGTTCTGATGCTCGAAACGAATAACTAGAACGGCCTAGGGGGAATGTACGCATACCGTTGTAATCGGGCGAGTTTCTACTTTCAGATGCAACAGATATTTTGCGGATTGGTCAATCCGTTCGCGAGATGTGGCAGTTTGTAGGTAAGAAACGCTTGAGAAACTCAAAATTTTCGCAGTTCTGATGCTCGAAACGAATAACTAGAACGGCCTAGGGGAAAAGTACGCATACCGTTGTAATCGGGCGAGTTTCTACCTTCAGATGCAACAGAAATTTTGCGGATTGGTCAATCCGTTCGCGAGATATGGCAGTTTGGAGGTAAGAAACGCTTGAGAAACTCAAAATTTTCGCAGTTCTGATGTTCGACAAGCATAACTAGAACGTCCTAGGGGAAAAGTACGCATACTGTTGTAATCGGGCGAGTTTCTACTTTCAGATGCAACAGAAATTTTGCGGATTGGTCAATCCGTTCGCGAGATATGGCAGTTTGGAGGTAAGAAACGCTTGAGAAACTCAAAATTTTCGCAGTTCTGGTGCTCGAAACGAATAACTAGAACGGCCTCGGTGAAAAGTACGTATACCGTTGTAATCGGGCGAGTTTCTACTTTCAGATGCAACAGAAATTTTGCGGATTGGTCAATCCGTTCGCGAGATATGGCAGTTTGGAGGTAAGAAACGCTCGAGAAACTCAAAATTTTCGCAGTTCTGATGCTCGACAAGCATAACTAGAACGGCCTAGGGGAAAAGTACCTATACCGTTGTAATCGGGCGAGTTTCTACTTTCAGATGCAATAGAAATTTTGCGGATTGGTCAATCCGTTCGCGAGATGTGGCAGTTTGGATGTAAGAAACGCTTGAGAAACTCAAAATTTTCGCAGTTCTGATGCTCGAAACGAATAACTAGAACGGCCTAGGGGGAATGTACGCATACCGTTGTAATCGGGCGAGTTTCTACTTTCAGATGCAACAGAAATTTTGCGGATTGGTCAATCCGTTCGCGAGATGTGGCAGTTTGTAGGTAAGAAACGCTTGAGAAACTCAAAATTTTCGCAGTTCTGATGCTCGAAACGAATAACTAGAACGGCCTAGGGGAAAAGTACGCATACCGTTGTAATCGGGCGAGTTTCTACCTTCAGATGCAACAGAAATTTTGCGGATTGGTCAATCCGTTCGCGAGATATGGCAGTTTGGAGGTAAGAAACGCTTGAGAAACTCAAAATTTTCGCAGTTCTGATGTTCGACAAGCATAACTAGAACGGCCTAGGGGAAAAGTACTCATACCGTTGTAATCGGGCGAGTTTCTACTTTCAGATGCAACAGAAATTTTGCGGATTGGTCAATCAGTTCGCGAGATATGGCAGTTTGGAGGTAAGAAACGCTTGAGAAACACAAAATTTTCGCAGTTCTGATGCTCGAAACGAATAACTAGAACGGCCTAGGGGGAATGTACGCATACCGTTGTAATCGGGCGAGTTTCTACTTTCAGATGCAACAGAAATTTTGCGGATTGGTCAATCCGTTCGCGAGATGTGGCAGTTTGTAGGTAAGAAACGCTTGAGAAACTCAAAATTTTCGCTGTTCTAATGCTCGAAACGAATAACTAGAACGGCCTAGGGGAAAAGTACGCACACCGTTGTAATCGGGCGAGTTTCTACTTTCAGATGCAACAGAAATTTTGCGGATTGGTCAATCCGTTCGCGAGATATGGCAGTTTGGAGGTAAGAAACGCTTGAGAAACTCAAAATTTTCACAGTTCTGATGCTCGAAACGAATAACTAGAACGGCCTAGGGGAAAAGTACGCATACCGTTGTAATCGGGCGAGTTTCTACTTTCAGATGCAAAAGAAATTTTGCGGATTGATCAATCCGTTCGCGAGATATGGCAGTTTGGAAGTAAGAAACGCTTGAGAAACTCAAAATTTTCGCAGTTCTGATGCTCGAAACGCATAACTAGAACGGCCTACCGGAAAAGTACGCATAGTGTTGTAGTCGGGGGAGTTTCTACTTTCAGATGCAACAGAAATTTTGCGGATTGGTCAATCCGTTCGCGAGATATGGCAGTTTGGAGGTAAGCAACGCTTGAAAAACTCAAAATTTTCGCAGTTCTGTTGCTCCAAACGAATAACTAGAACGGGCTAGGGGAAAAGTACGCATACCGTTGTAATCGGGCGAGTTTCTACTTTCAGATGCAACAGAAATTTTGCGGATTGGTCAATCCGTTCGCGAGATATGGCAGCTTGGAAGTAAGACTCGCTTGAGAAACTCAAAATTTTCGCAGTTCTGATGCTCGAAACGAATAACTAGAACGGCCTAGGGGAAAAGTACGCATACTGTTGTAATCGGGCGAATTTCTACTTTCAGATGCAACAGAAATTTTGCGGATTGGTCAATCCGTTCGCGAGATATGGCAGTTTGGAGGTAAGAAACGCTTGAGAAACTCAAAATTTTCGCAGTTCTGTTGCTCGAAACGAATAACTAGAACGGGCTAGGGGAAAAGTACGCATACAGTTGTAATCGGGCGAGTTTCTACTTTCAGATGCAACAGAAATTTTGCGGATTGGTCAATCCGTTCGCGAGATATGGCAGTTTGGAGGTAAGCAACGCTTGAAAAACTCAAAATTTTCGCAGTTCTGTTGCTCGAAACGAATAACTAGAACGGGCTAGGGGAAAAGTACGCATACCGTTGTAATCGGGCGAGTTTCTACTTTCAGATGCAACAGAAATTTTGCGGATTGGTCAATCCGTTCGCGAGATATGGCAGTTTGGAAGTAAGAAACGCTTGAGAAACTCAAAACTTTTGCAGTTCTGATGCTCGAAACGAATAACTAGGTCGGCCTAGGGGAAAAGTACGCATACCGTTGTAATCGGGCGAGTTTCTACTTTCAGATGCAATAGAAATTTTGCGGATTGGTCAATCTGTTCGCGAGATATGGCAGTTTGGAGGTAAGTAACGCTTGAGAAACTCAAAATTTTCGCAGTTCTGATGCTCGACAAGCATAACTAGAACGGCCTAGGGGAAAAGTACGCACACCGTTGTAATCGGGCGTGTTTCTACTTTCAGATGCAACAGAAATTTTGCGGATTTGTCAATCCGTTCGCGAGATATGGCAGTTTGGAGGTAAGCAACGCTTGAGAAACTCAAAATTTTCGCAGTTCTGTTGCTCGAAACGAATAACTAGAACGGGCTAGGGGAAAAGTACGCATACAGTTGTAATCGGGCGAGTTTCTACTTTCAGATGCAACAGAAATTTTGCGGATTGGTTAATCCGTTCGCGAGATATGGCAGTTTGGAGGTAAGCAACGCTTGAAAAACTCAAAATTTTCGCAGTTCTGTTGCCCGAAACGAATAACTAGAACGGGCTAGGGGAAAAGTACGCATACCGTTGTAATCGGGCGAGTTTCTACTTTCAGATGCAACAGAAATTTTGCGGATTGGTCAATCCGTTCGCGAGTTATGGCAGTTTGGAGGTAAGAAACGCTTGAGAAACTCAAAATTTTCGCAGTTCTGATGCTCGAAACGAATAACTAGAACGGCCTAGGGGAAAAGTACGCACAGTGTTGTAATCGGGCGAGTTTCTACTTTCAGATGCAACATAAATTTTGCGGATTGATCAATCCGTTCGCGAGATATGGCAGTTTGGAAGTAAGAAACGCTTGAGAAACTCAAAATTTTCGCAGTTCTGATGCTCGAAACGAATAACTAGAACGGCCTAGGGGAAAAGTACGCATAGTGTTGTAGTCGGGGGAGTTTCTACTTTCAGATGCAACAGAAATTTTGCGGATTGGTCAATCCGTTCGCGAGATATGGCAGTTTGGAGGTAAGAAACGCTCGAGAAACTCAAAATTTTCGCAGTTCTGATGCTCGACAAGCATAACTAGAACGGCCTAGTGGAAAAGTACGCACACCGCTGTAATCGGGCGAGTTTCTACTTTCACATGCAACAGAAATTTTGCGGATTGGTCAATCCGTTCGCGAGATATGGCAGTTTGGAGGTAAGCAACGCTTGAAAAACTCAAAATTTTCGCAGTTCTGTTGCTCGAAACGAATAACTAGAACGGACTAGGGGAAAAGTACGCATACCGTTGTAATCGGGCGTGTTTCTACTTTCAGATGCAACAGAAATTTTGCGGATTGGTCAATCCGTTCGCGAGATATGGCAGTTTGGAGGTAAGAAACGCTTGAGAAACTCAAAACTTTTGCAGTTCTGATGCTCGAAACGAATAACTAGGTCGGCCTAGGGGAAAAGTACGCATACCGTTGTAATCGGGCGAGTTTCTACTTTCAGATGCAATAGAAATTTTGCGGATTGGTCAATCTGTTCGCGAGATATGGCAGTTTGGAGGTAAGCAACGCTTGAGAAACTCAAAATTTTCGCAGTTCTGATGCTCGACAAGCATAACTAGAACGGCCTAGGGGAAAAGTACGCACACCGTTGTAATCGGGCGTGTTTCTACTTTCAGATGCAACAGAAATTTTGCGGATTTGTCAATCCGTTCGCGAGATATGGCAGTTTGGAGGTAAGCAACGCTTGAGAAACTCAAAATTTTCGCAGTTCTGTTGCTCGAAACGAATAACTAGAACGGGCTAGGGGAAAAGTACGCATACAGTTGTAATCGGGCGAGTTTCTACTTTCAGATGCAACAGAAATTTTGCGGATTGGTCAATCCGTTCGCGAGATATGGCAGTTTGGAGGTAAGCAACGCTTGAAAAACTCAAAATTTTCGCAGTTCTGTTGCCCGAAACGAATAACTAGAACGGGCTAGGGGAAAAGTACGCACACCGTTGTAATCGGGCGTGTTTCTACTTTCAGATGCAACAGAAATTTTGCAGATTTGTCAATCCGTTCGCGAGATATGGCAGTTTGGAGGTAAGCAACGCTTGAGAAACTCAAAATTTTCGCAGTTCTGTTGCTCGAAACGAATAACTAGAACGGGCTAGGGGAAAAGTACGCATACAGTTGTAATCGGGCGAGTTTCTACTTTCAGATGCAACAGAAATTTTGCGGATTGGTCAATCCGTTCGCGAGATATGGCAGTTTGGAGGTAAGCAACGCTTGAAAAACTCAAAATTTTCGCAGTTCTGTTGCCCGAAACGAATAACTAGAACGGGCTAGGGGAAAAGTACGCATACCGTTGTAATCGGGCGAGTTTCTACTTTCAGATGCAACAGAAATTTTGCGGATTGGTCAATCCGTTCGCGAGTTATGGCAGTTTGGAGGTAAGAAACGCTTGAGAAACTCAAAATTTTCGCAGTTCTGATGCTCGACAAGCATAACTAGAACGGCCTAGGGGAAAAGTACGCACACCGTTGTAACCGGGCGTGTTTCTACTTTCAGATGCAACAGAAATTTTGCGGATTTGTCAATCCGTTCGCGAGATATGGCAGTTTGGAGGTAAGCAACGCTTGAGAAACTCAAAATTTCCCCAGTTATGTTGCTCGAAACGAATAACTAGAACGGGCTAGGGGAAAAGTACGCATACAGTTGTAATCGGGCGAGTTTCTACTTTCAGATGCAACAGAAATTTTGCGGATTGGTCAATCCGTTCGCGAGATATGGCAGTTTGGAGGTAAGCAACGCTTGAAAAACTCAAAATTTTCGCAGTTCTGTTGCTCGAAACGAATAACTAGAACGGGCTAGGGGAAAAGTACGCATACCGTTGTAATCGGGCGAGTTTCTACTTTCAGATGCAACAGAAATTTTGCGGATTGGTCAATCCGTTCGCGAGATATGGCAGTTTGGAAGTAAGACTCGCTTGAGAAACTCAAAATTTTCGCAGTTCTGATGCTCGAAACGAATAACTAGAACGGCCTAGGGGAAAAGTACGCATACCGTTGCAATCGGGCGAGTTTCTACTTTCAGATGCAACAGAAATTTTGCGGATTGGTCAATCCGTTCGCGAGATATGGCAGTTTGGAGGTAAGAAACGCTTGAGAAACTCAAAATTTTCGCAGTTCTGATGCTCGACAAGCATAACTAGAACGGCCTAGGGGAAAAGTACGCACACCGTTGTAATCGGGCGAGTTTCTACTTTCAGATGCAACAGAAATTTTGCGGATTGGTCAATCCGTTCGCGAGATATGGCAGTTTGGAGGTAAGCAACGCTTGAGAAACTCAAAATTTTCGCAGTTCTGTTGCTCGAAACGAATAACTAGAACGGGATAGGGGAAAAGTACGCATACAGTTGTAATCGGGCGAATTTCTACTTTCAGATGCAACAGAAATTTTGCGGATTGGTCAATCCGTTCGCGAGATATGGCAGTTTGGATGTAAGAAACGCTCGAGAAACTCAAAATTTTCGCAGTTCTGATGCTCGAAAAGAATAACTAGAACGGCCTAGGGGAAAAGTGCGCACACCGTTGTAATCGGGCGAGTTTCTACTTTCAGATGCAGCAGAAATTTTGCGGATTGGTCAATCCGTTCGCGAGATATGGCAGTTTGGAGGTAAGAAACGCTTGAGAAACTCAAAATTTTCACAGTTCTGATGCTCGAAACGAATAACTAGAACGGCCTAGGGGAAAAGTACGCATACCGTTGTAATCGGGCGAGTTTCTACTTTCAGATGCAACAGAAATTTTGCGGATTGGTCAATCCGTTCGCGAGATATGGCAGTTTGGAAGTAAGAAACGCTTGAGAAACTCAAAACTTTTGCAGTTCTGATGCTCGAAACGAATAACTAGGTCGGCCTAGGGGAAAAGTACGCATACCGTTGTAATCAGGCGAGTTTCTACTTTCAGATGCAATAGAAATTTTGCGGATTGGTCAATCTGTTCGCGAGATATGGCAGTTTGGAGGTAAGCAACGCTTGAGAAACTCAAAATTTTCGCAGTTCTGATGCTCGACAAGCATAACTAGAACGGCCTAGGGGAAAAGTACGCACACCGTTGTAATCGGGCGTGTTTCTACTTTCAGATGCAACAGAAATTTTGCGGATTTGTCAATCCGTTCGCGAGATATGGCAGTTTGGAGGTAAGCAACGCTTGAGAAACTCAAAATTTTCGCAGTTCTGTTGCCCGAAACGAATAACTAGAACGGGCTAGGGGAAAAGTACGCATACCGTTGTAATCGGGCGAGTTTCTACTTTCAGATGCAACAGAAATTTAGCGGATTGGTCAATCCGTTCGCGAGTTATGGCAGTTTGGAGGTAAGAAACGCTTGAGAAACTCAAAATTTTCGCAGTTCTGATGCTCGAAACGAATAACTAGAACGGCCTAGGGGAAAAGTACGCATAGTGTTGTAGTCCGGGGAGTTTCTACTTTCAGATGCAACAGAAATTTTGCGGATTGGTCAATCCGTTCGCGAGATATGGCAGTTTGGAGGCAAGAAACGCTCGAGAAACACAAAATTTTCGCAGTTCTGATGCTCGACAAGCATAACTAGAACGGCCTAGGGGAAAAGTACGCACACCGCTGTAATCGGGCGAGTTTCTACTTTCACATGCAACAGAAATTTTGCGGATTGGTCAATCCGTTCGCGAGATATGGCAGTTTGGAGGTAAGCAACGCTTGAAAAACTCAAAATTTTCGCAGTTCTGTTGCTCGAAACGAATAACTAGAACGGGCTAGGGGAAAAGTACGCATACCGTTGTAATCGGGCGAGTTTCTACTTTCAGATGCAACAAAAATTTTGCGGATTGGTCAATCCGTTCGCGAGATATGGCAGTTTGGAGGTAAGCAACGCTTGAAAAACTCAAAATTTTCGCAGTTCTGTTGCTCGAAACGAATAACTAGAACGGGCTAGGGGAAAAGAACGCATACCGTTGTAATCGGGCGAGTTTCTACTTTCAGATGCAACAGAAATTTTGCGGATTGGTCAATCCGTTCGCGAGATATGGCAGTTTGGAAGTAAGACTCGCTTGAGAAACTCAAAATTTTCGCAGTTCTGATGCTCGAAACGAATAACTAGAACGGCCTAGGGGAAAAGTACGCATACCGTTGCAATCGGGCGAGTTTCTACTTTCAGATGCAACAGAAATTTTGCGGATTGGTCAATCTGTTCGCGAGATATGGCAGTTTGGAGATAAGCAACGCTTGAGAAACTCAAAATTTTCGCAGTTCTGATGCTCGACAAGCATAACTAGAACGGCCTAGGGGAAAAGTACGCACACCGTTGTAATCGGGCGTGTTTCTACTTTCAGATGCAACAGAAATTTAGCGGATTGGTCAATCCGTTCGCGAGTTATGGCAGTTTGGAGGTAAGAAACGCTTGAGAAACTCAAAATTTTCGCAGTTCTGATGCTCGAAACGAATAACTAGAACGGCCTAGGGGAAAAGTACGCATAGTGTTGTAGTCGGGAGAGTTTCTACTTTCAGATGCAACAGAAATTTTGCGGATTGGTCAATCCGTTCGCGAGATATGGCAGTTTGGAGGTAAGAAACGCTCGAGAAACACAAAATTTTCGCAGTTCTGATGCTCGACAAGCATAACTAGAACGGCCTAGGGCAAAAGTACGCACACCGCTGTAATCGGGCGAGTTTCTACTTTCACATGCAACAGAAATTTTGCGGATTGGTCAATCCGTTCGCGAGATATGGCAGTTTGGAGGTAAGCAACGCTTGAAAAACTCAAAATTTTCGCAGTTCTGTTGCTCGAAACGAATAACTAGAACGGGCTAGGGGAAAAGTACGCATACCGTTGTAATCGGGCGAGTTTCTACTTTCAGATGCAACAAAAATTTTGCGGATTGGTCAATCCGTTCGCGAGATATGGCAGTTTGGAGGTAAGCAACGCTTGAAAAACTCAAAATTTTCGCAGTTCTGTTGCTCGAAACGAATAACTAGAACTGGCTAGGGGAAAAGAACGCATACCGTTGCAATCGGGCGAGTTTCTACTTTCAGATGCAACAGAAATTTTGCGGATTGGTCAATCCGTTCGCGAGGTATGGCAGTTTGGAGGTAAGAAACGCTTGAGAAACTCAAAATTTTCGCAGTTCTGATGCTCGACAAGCATAACTAGAACGGCCTAGGGGAAAAGTACGCACACCGTTGTAATCGGGCGAGTTTCTACTTTCAGATGCAACAGAAATTTTGCGGATTGGTCAATCCGTTCGCGAGATATGGCAGTTTGGAGGTAAGCAACGCTTGAGAAACTCAAAATTTTCGCAGTTCTGTTGCTCGAAACGAATAACTAGAACGGGATAGGGGAAAAGTACGCATACAGTTGTAATCGGGCGAATTTCTACTTTCAGATGCAACAGAAATTTTGCGGATTGGTCAATCCGTTCGCGAGATATGGCAGTTTGGAAGTAAGCAACGCTTGAGAAACTCAAAATTTTTGCAGTTCTGATGCTCGAAACGAATAACTAGAACGGCCTAGGGGAAAAGTACGCACACCCTTGTAATCGGGCTAGTTTCTACTTTCAGATGCAACAGAAATTTTGCGGATTGGTCAATCCGTTCGCGAGATATAGCAGTTTGGAGGTAAGAAACGCTTGAGAAACTCAAAATTTGCGCAGTTCTGATGCTCGAAACGAATAACTAGAACGGCCTAGGGGAAAAGTGCGCTTACCGTTGTAATCGGGCGAGTTTCTACTTTCAGTTGCAACAGAAATTTTGCGGATTGGTCAATCCGTTCGCGAGATATGGCAGTTTGGAGGTAAGAAACGCTTGAGAAACTCAAAATTTTCGCCGTTCTGATGCTCGAAACGAATAACTAGAACGGCCTAGCGGAAAAGTACGCAAACCGTTGTAATCGGGCGAGTTCCTACTTTCAGATGCAACAGAAATTTTGCGGATCGGTCAATCCGTTCGCGAGATATGGCAGTTTGGATGTAAGAAACGCTTGAGGAACTCAAAATTTTCGCAGTTCTGATGCTCGAAACGAATAACTGGAACGGCCTAGGGGAAAACTACACATACCGTTGTAATCGGGCGAGTCTCTACTTTCAGATGCAACGGAAATTTTGCGGATTGGTCAATCCGTTCGCGAGATATGGCACTTTGGAGGTAAGAAACGCATGAGAAACTCAGAATTTTCGCAGTTCTGATGCTCGAAACGAATAACTGGAACGGAATAGGGGAAAACTACACATACCGTTGTAATCGGGCGCGTTTCTACTTTGAGATGCAACAGAAATTTTGCGGATTGGTCGAACCGTTCGCGAGATGTGGCAGTTTGGAAGTAAGAAGCGCTTGAGAAACTCAAAATTTTCGCAATTCTGATGCTCGAAACGAATAACTAGAACGGCCTAGTGGAAATGTACGCATACTGTTGTAATCGGGCGAGTTTCTACTTTCAGATGCAACAGAAATTTTGCAGATTGGTTAATCCGTTCGCGAGATATGGCAGTTTGGAGGTAAGAAACGCTTGAGAAACTCAAAATTTTCGCAGTTCTGATGCTCGAAACGAATAACTAGAAGCGACTAGGGGAAAAGTGCGCATACCGTTGTAATCGGGCGAGTTTCTACTTTCAGATGCAACAGAAACTTTGCGGATTGATAAATCTGTTCGCGAGATATGGCAGATTGGAAATAAGAAACGCTTGAGGAACTCAAAATTTTCGCAGTTCTGATGCTCGAAACGAGTAACTAGAACCGACTAGGGGAAAAGTGGGCATACCGTTGTAATCGGGCGAGTTTCTACTTTCAGATGCAACAGAAATTTTGCGGATTGGTCAATCCGTTCGCGAGATATAGCAGTTTGGAGGTAAGAAACGCTTGAGAAACTCAAAATTTGCGCAGTTCTGATGCTCGAAACGAATAACTAGAACGGCCTAGGGGAAAAGTGCGCAAACGGTTGTAATCGGGCGAGTTTCTACTTTCAGATGCAACAGAAATTTTGCGGATTGGTCAATCCGTTCGCGAGATATGGCAGTTTGGAGGTAAGAAACGCTTGAGAAACTCAAAATTTTCGCCGTTCTGATGCTCGAAACGAATAACTAGAGCGGCCTAGCGGAAAAGTACGCATACCGTTGTAATCGGGCGAGTTCCTACTTTCAGATGCAACAGAAATTTTGCGGATCGGTCAATCCGTTCGCGAGATATGGCAGTTTGGATGTAAGAAACGCTTGAGGAACTCAAAATTTTCGCAGTTCTGATGCTCGAAACGAATAACTGGAACGGCCTAGGGGAAAACTACACATACCGTTGTAATCGGGCGAGTCTCTACATTCACATGCAACAGAAATTTTGCGGATTGGTCAATCCGTTCGCGAGATATGGCAGTTTGGAGGTAAGAAACGCTTGAGAAACTCAAAATTTTCGCCGTTCTGATGCTCGAAACGAATAACTAGAACGGCCTAGGGGAAAGGTACGCATACCGTTGTAATCGGGCGAGTTTCTACTTTCAGTTGCAACAGAAATTTTGTGGATTGGTCAATCCGTTCGCGAGATATGGCAGTTTTGAGGTAAGAAACGCTTGAGAAACTCAAAATTTTCGCCGTTCTGATGCTCGAAACGAATAACTAGAGCGGCCTAGCGGAAAAGTACGCATACCGTTGTAATCGGGCGAGTTCCTACTTTCAGATGCAACAGAAATTTTGCGGATCGGTCTATCCGTTCGCGAGATATGGCAGTTTGGATGTGAGAAACGCTTGAGGAACTCAAAATTTTCGCAGTTCTGATGCTCGAAACGAATAACTGGAACGGCCTAGGGGAAAACTACACATACCGTTGTAATCGGGCGAGTCTCTACATTCACATGCAACAGAAATTTTGCGGATTGGTCAATCCGTTCGCGAGATATGGCAGTTTGGAGGTAAGAAACGCTTGAGAAACTCAGAATTTTCGCAGTTCTGATGGTCGAAAAGAATAACGGGAACGGCCTAGGGGAAAACTACACATACCGTTGTAATCGGGCGAGTTTCTACTTTCAGATGCAGTAGAAATTTTGCGGATCGGACAATCCGTTCGCGAGATATGGCAGTTTGAAGGTAAGAAACGCTTGAGAAACTCAAAATTTTCGCAGTTCTGATGCTCGAAACGAATAACTAGACCCGCCTAGGGGAAAAGTGCGCATACCGTTGTAATCGGGCGAGTTTCTACTTTTAGATGCAACCGAAATTTTGCGGATTGGTCAATCCGTTCGCGAGATATGGCAGTTTGGAGGTAAGAAACGCTTGAGAAACTCAGAATTTTCGCAGTTCTGATGCTCGAAACGAATAACTGGAACGGCCTAGGGGAAAACTACACATACCGTTGTAATCGGGCGAGTCTCTACATTCACATGCAACAGAAATTTTGCGGATTGGTCAATCCGTTCGCGAGATATGGCAGTTTGGAGGTAAGAAACGCTTGAGAAACTCAGAATTTTCGCAGTTCTGATGGTCGAAAAGAATAACGGGAACGGCCTAGGGGAAAACTACACATACCGTTGTAATCGGGCGAGTCTCTACATTCACATGCAACAGAAATTTTGCGGATTGGTCAATCCGTTCGCGAGATATGGCAGTTTGGAGGTAAGAAACGCTTGAGAAACTCAGAATTTTCGCAGTTCTGATGCTCGAAACGAATAACTAGACCCGCCTAGGGGAAAAGTGCGCATACCGTTGTAATCGGGCGAGTTTCTACTTTTAGATGCAACCGAAATTTTGCGGATTGATCAGTCTGTTCCCGAGATATGGCAGTTTGGAGATAAGAAACGCTTGAGATACTCAAAATTTGCGCAGTTCTGATGCTCGAAACGAATAACTAGACCCGCCTAGGGGAAAAGTGCGCATACCGTTGTAATCGGGCGAGTTTCTACTTTTAGATTCAACCGAAATTTTGCGGATTGATCAGTCTGTTCCCGAGATATGGCAGTTTGGAGATAAGAAACGCTTGAGATACTCAAAATTTTCGCCGTTCTGATGCTCGAAACGAATAACTAGAACGGCCTACGGGAAAGGTACGCATACCGTTGTAATCGGGCGAGTTTCTACTTTCAGTTGCAACAGAAATTTTGTGGATTGGTCAATCCGTTCGCGAGATATGGCAGTTTGGAGGTAAGAAACGCTTGAAAAACTCAAAATTTTGGCCGTTCTGATGCTCGAAACGAATAACTAGAGCGGCCTAGCGGAAAAGTACGCATACCGTTGTAATCGGGCGAGTTCCTACTTTCAGATGCAACAGAAATTTTGCGGATCGGTCAATCCGTTCGCGAGATATGGCAGTTTGGATGTAAGAAACGCTTGAGGAACTCAAAATTTTCGCAGTTCTGATGCTCGAAACGAATAACTGGAACGGCCTAGGGGAAAACTACACATACCGTTGTAATCGGGCGAGTCTCTACTTTCAGATGCAACGGAAATTTTGCGGATTGGTCAATCCGTTCGCGAGATATGGCAGTTTGGAGGTAAGAAACGCTTGAGAAACTCAGAATTTTCGCAGTTCTGATGCTCGAAACGAATAACTGGAACGGCCTAGGGGAAAACTACACATACCGTTGTAATCGGGCGCGTTTCTACTTTCAGATGCAACAGAAATTTTGCGGATTGGTCGATCCGATCGCGAGATGTGGCAGATTGGAGGTAAGAAACGCTTGAGAAACTCAAAATTTTCGCCGTTCTGATGCTCGAAACGAATAACTAGAACGGCCTAGGGGAAAAGTGCGCATACCGTTGTAATCGGGCGAGTTTCTACTTTCAGTTGCAGTAGAAATTTTGCGGATCGGACAATCCGTTCGCGAGATATGGCAGTCTGGAGGTAAGAAACGCTTGAGAAACTCAAAATTTTCGCAGTTCTGATGCTCGAAACGAATAACTAGAAGCGACTAGGGGAAAAGTGCGCATACCGTTGTAATCGGGCGAGTTTCTACTTTCAGATGCAACAGAAACTTTGCGGATTGATAAATCTGTTCGCGAGATATGGCAGATTGGAAATAAGAAACGCTTGAGGAACTCAAAATTTTCGCAGTTCTGATGCTCGAAACGAGTAACTAGAACCGACTAGGGGAAAAGTGGGCATACCGTTGTAATCGGGCGAGTTTCTACTTTCAGTTGCAACAGAAATTTTGCGGATTGGTCAATCCGTTCGCGAGATATGGCAGTTTGGAGGTAAGAAACGCTTGAGAAACTCAAAATTTTCGCCGTTCTGATGCTCGAAACGAATAACTAGAACGGCCTAGCGGAAAAGTACGCAAACCGTTGTAATCGGGCGAGTTCCTACTTTCAGATGCAACAGAAATTTTGCGGATCGGTCAATCCGTTCGCGAGATATGGCAGTTTGGATGTAAGAAACGCTTGAGGAACTCAAAATTTTCGCAGTTCTGATGCTCGAAACGAATAACTGGAACGGCCTAGGGGAAAACTACACATACCGTTGTAATCGGGCGAGTCTCTACTTTCAGATGCAACGGAAATTTTGCGGATTGGTCAATCCGTTCGCGAGATATGGCACTTTGGAGGTAAGAAACGCATGAGAAACTCAGAATTTTCGCAGTTCTGATGCTCGAAACGAATAACTGGAACGGAATAGGGGAAAACTACACATACCGTTGTAATCGGGCGCGTTTCTACTTTGAGATGCAACAGAAATTTTGCGGATTGGTCGAACCGTTCGCGAGATGTGGCAGTTTGGAAGTAAGAAGCGCTTGAGAAACTCAAAATTTTCGCAATTCTGATGCTCGAAACGAATAACTAGAACGGCCTAGTGGAAATGTACGCATACTGTTGTAATCGGGCGAGTTTCTACTTTCAGATGCAACAGAAATTTTGCAGATTGGTTAATCCGTTCGCGAGATATGGCAGTTTGGAGGTAAGAAACGCTTGAGAAACTCAAAATTTTCGCAGTTCTGATGCTCGAAACGAATAACTAGAAGCGACTAGGGGAAAAGTGCGCATACCGTTGTAATCGGGCGAGTTTCTACTTTCAGATGCAACAGAAACTTTGCGGATTGATAAATCTGTTCGCGAGATATGGCAGATTGGAAATAAGAAACGCTTGAGGAACTCAAAATTTTCGCAGTTCTGATGCTCGAAACGAGTAACTAGAACCGACTAGGGGAAAAGTGGGCATACCGTTGTAATCGGGCGAGTTTCTACTTTCAGATGCAACAGAAATTTTGCGGATTGGTCAATCCGTTCGCGAGATATAGCAGTTTGGAGGTAAGAAACGCTTGAGAAACTCAAAATTTGCGCAGTTCTGATGCTCGAAACGAATAACTAGAACGGCCTAGGGGAAAAGTGCGCAAACGGTTGTAATCGGGCGAGTTTCTACTTTCAGATGCAACAGAAATTTTGCGGATTGGTCAATCCGTTCGCGAGATATGGCAGTTTGGAGGTAAGAAACGCTTGAGAAACTCAAAATTTTCGCCGTTCTGATGCTCGAAACGAATAACTAGAGCGGCCTAGCGGAAAAGTACGCATACCGTTGTAATCGGGCGAGTTCCTACTTTCAGATGCAACAGAAATTTTGCGGATCGGTCAATCCGTTCGCGAGATATGGCAGTTTGGATGTAAGAAACGCTTGAGGAACTCAAAATTTTCGCAGTTCTGATGCTCGAAACGAATAACTGGAACGGCCTAGGGGAAAACTACACATACCGTTGTAATCGGGCGAGTCTCTACATTCACATGCAACAGAAATTTTGCGGATTGGTCAATCCGTTCGCGAGATATGGCAGTTTGGAGGTAAGAAACGCTTGAGAAACTCAAAATTTTCGCCGTTCTGATGCTCGAAACGAATAACTAGAACGGCCTAGGGGAAAGGTACGCATACCGTTGTAATCGGGCGAGTTTCTACTTTCAGTTGCAACAGAAATTTTGTGGATTGGTCAATCCGTTCGCGAGATATGGCAGTTTTGAGGTAAGAAACGCTTGAGAAACTCAAAATTTTCGCCGTTCTGATGCTCGAAACGAATAACTAGAGCGGCCTAGCGGAAAAGTACGCATACCGTTGTAATCGGGCGAGTTCCTACTTTCAGATGCAACAGAAATTTTGCGGATCGGTCTATCCGTTCGCGAGATATGGCAGTTTGGATGTGAGAAACGCTTGAGGAACTCAAAATTTTCGCAGTTCTGATGCTCGAAACGAATAACTGGAACGGCCTAGGGGAAAACTACACATACCGTTGTAATCGGGCGAGTCTCTACATTCACATGCAACAGAAATTTTGCGGATTGGTCAATCCGTTCGCGAGATATGGCAGTTTGGAGGTAAGAAACGCTTGAGAAACTCAGAATTTTCGCAGTTCTGATGGTCGAAAAGAATAACGGGAACGGCCTAGGGGAAAACTACACATACCGTTGTAATCGGGCGAGTTTCTACTTTCAGATGCAGTAGAAATTTTGCGGATCGGACAATCCGTTCGCGAGATATGGCAGTTTGAAGGTAAGAAACGCTTGAGAAACTCAAAATTTTCGCAGTTCTGATGCTCGAAACGAATAACTAGACCCGCCTAGGGGAAAAGTGCGCATACCGTTGTAATCGGGCGAGTTTCTACTTTTAGATGCAACCGAAATTTTGCGGATTGGTCAATCCGTTCGCGAGATATGGCAGTTTGGAGGTAAGAAACGCTTGAGAAACTCAGAATTTTCGCAGTTCTGATGCTCGAAACGAATAACTGGAACGGCCTAGGGGAAAACTACACATACCGTTGTAATCGGGCGAGTCTCTACATTCACATGCAACAGAAATTTTGCGGATTGGTCAATCCGTTCGCGAGATATGGCAGTTTGGAGGTAAGAAACGCTTGAGAAACTCAGAATTTTCGCAGTTCTGATGGTCGAAAAGAATAACGGGAACGGCCTAGGGGAAAACTACACATACCGTTGTAATCGGGCGAGTCTCTACATTCACATGCAACAGAAATTTTGCGGATTGGTCAATCCGTTCGCGAGATATGGCAGTTTGGAGGTAAGAAACGCTTGAGAAACTCAGAATTTTCGCAGTTCTGATGCTCGAAACGAATAACTAGACCCGCCTAGGGGAAAAGTGCGCATACCGTTGTAATCGGGCGAGTTTCTACTTTTAGATGCAACCGAAATTTTGCGGATTGATCAGTCTGTTCCCGAGATATGGCAGTTTGGAGATAAGAAACGCTTGAGATACTCAAAATTTGCGCAGTTCTGATGCTCGAAACGAATAACTAGACCCGCCTAGGGGAAAAGTGCGCATACCGTTGTAATCGGGCGAGTTTCTACTTTTAGATTCAACCGAAATTTTGCGGATTGATCAGTCTGTTCCCGAGATATGGCAGTTTGGAGATAAGAAACGCTTGAGATACTCAAAATTTTCGCCGTTCTGATGCTCGAAACGAATAACTAGAACGGCCTACGGGAAAGGTACGCATACCGTTGTAATCGGGCGAGTTTCTACTTTCAGTTGCAACAGAAATTTTGTGGATTGGTCAATCCGTTCGCGAGATATGGCAGTTTGGAGGTAAGAAACGCTTGAAAAACTCAAAATTTTGGCCGTTCTGATGCTCGAAACGAATAACTAGAGCGGCCTAGCGGAAAAGTACGCATACCGTTGTAATCGGGCGAGTTCCTACTTTCAGATGCAACAGAAATTTTGCGGATCGGTCAATCCGTTCGCGAGATATGGCAGTTTGGATGTAAGAAACGCTTGAGGAACTCAAAATTTTCGCAGTTCTGATGCTCGAAACGAATAACTGGAACGGCCTAGGGGAAAACTACACATACCGTTGTAATCGGGCGAGTCTCTACTTTCAGATGCAACGGAAATTTTGCGGATTGGTCAATCCGTTCGCGAGATATGGCAGTTTGGAGGTAAGAAACGCTTGAGAAACTCAGAATTTTCGCAGTTCTGATGCTCGAAACGAATAACTGGAACGGCCTAGGGGAAAACTACACATACCGTTGTAATCGGGCGCGTTTCTACTTTCAGATGCAACAGAAATTTTGCGGATTGGTCGATCCGATCGCGAGATGTGGCAGATTGGAGGTAAGAAACGCTTGAGAAACTCAAAATTTTCGCCGTTCTGATGCTCGAAACGAATAACTAGAACGGCCTAGGGGAAAAGTGCGCATACCGTTGTAATCGGGCGAGTTTCTACTTTCAGTTGCAGTAGAAATTTTGCGGATCGGACAATCCGTTCGCGAGATATGGCAGTCTGGAGGTAAGAAACGCTTGAGAAACTCAAAATTTTCGCAGTTCTGATGCTCGAAACGAATAACTAGAACCGCCTAGGGGAAAAGTGCGCATACCGTTGTAATCGGGCGAGTTTCTACTTTTAGATGCAACCGAAATTTTGCGGATTGATCAGTCTGTTCCCGAGATATGGCAGTTTGGAGATAAGAAACGCTTGAGATACTCAAAATTTTCGCCGTTCTGATGCTCGAAACGAATAACTAGAACGGCCTAGGGGAAAGGTACGCATACCGTTGTAATCGGGCGAGTTTCTACTTTCAGTTGCAACAGAAATTTTGTGGATTGGTCAATCCGTTCGCGAGATATGGCAGTTTGGAGGTAAGAAACGCTTGAAAAACTCAAAATTTTGGCCGTTCTGATGCTCGAAACGAATAACTAGAGCGGCCTAGCGGAAAAGTACGCATACCGTTGTAATCGGGCGAGTTCCTACTTTCAGATGCAACAGAAATTTTGCGGATCGGTCAATCCGTTCGCGAGATATGGCAGTTTGGATGTAAGAAACGCTTGAGGAACTCAAAATTTTCGCAGTTCTGATGCTCGAAACGAATAACTGGAACGGCCTAGGGGAAACTACACATACCGTTGTAATCGGGCGAGTCTCTACATTCACATGCAACAGAAATTTTGCGGATTGGTCAATCCGTTCGCGAGATATGGCAGTTTGGAGGTAAGAAACGCTTGAGAAACTCAGAATTTTCGCAGTTCTGATGCTCGAAACGAATAACTGGAACGGCCTAGGGGAAAACTACACATACCGTTGTAATCGGGCGCGTTTCTACTTTCAGATGCAACAGAAATTTTGCGGATTGGTCGATCCGATCGCGAGATGTGGCAGATTGGAGGTAAGAAACGCTTGAGAAACTCAAAATTTTCGCCGTTCTGATGCTCGAAACGAATAACTAGAACGGCCTAGGGGAAAAGTGCGCATACCGTTGTAATCGGGCGAGTTTCTACTTTCAGTTGCAGTAGAAATTTTGCGGATCGGACAATCCGTTCGCGAGATATGGCAGTCTGGAGGTAAGAAACGCTTGAGAAACTCAAAATTTTCGCAGTTCTGATGCTCGAAACGAATAACTAGAACCGCCTAGGGGAAAAGTGCGCATACCGTTGTAATCGGGCGAGTTTCTCCTTTTTGATGCAACAGAAATTTTGCGGATTGATCAATCTGTTCCCGAGATATGGCAGTTTGGAGATAAGAAACGCTTGAGAAACTCAAAATTTTCGCAGTTCTGATGCTCGAAACGAATGACTAGAACGGCCAAGGGGAGAAGTACGCGTACCGTTGTAATCGGGCGAGTTTCTACTTTCAGATGCAGTAGAAATTTTGCGGATCGGACAATCCGTTCGCGAGATATGGCAGTTTGGAGGTAAGAAACGCTTGAGAAACTCAAAATTTTCGCAGTTCTGATACTCGAAACGAATAACTAGAACCGCCTAGGGGAAAAGTACGCTTACCGTTGTAATCGGGCGAGTTTCTACTTTCAGTTGCAACAGAAATTTTGCGGATTGGTCAATCCGTTCGCGAGATATGGCAGTTTGGAGGTAAGAAACGCTTGAGAAACTCAAAATATTCGCCGTTCTGATGCTCGAAACGAATAACTAGAACGGCCTAGCGGAAAAGTACGCAAACCGTTGTAATCGGGCGAGTTCCTACTTTCAGATGCAACAGAAATTTTGCGGATCGGTCAATCCGTTCGCGAGATATGGCAGTTTGGATGTAAGAAACGCTTGAGGAACTCAAAATTTTCGCAGTTCTGATGCTCGAAACGAATAACTGGAACGGCCTAGGGGAAAACTACACATACCGTTGTAATCGGGCGAGTCTCTACTTTCAGATGCAACGGAAATTTTGCGGATTGGTCAATCCGTTCGCGAGATATGGCAGTTTGGAGGTAAGAAACGCTTGAGAAACTCAGAATTTTCGCAGTTCTGATGCTCGAAACGAATAACTGGAACGGCCTAGGGGAAAACTACACATACCGTTGTAATCGGGCGCGTTTCTACTTTCAGATGCAACAGAAATTTTGCGGATTGGTCGATCCGATCGCGAGATGTGGCAGATTGGAGGTAAGAAACGCTTGAGAAACTCAAAATTTTCGCCGTTCTGATGCTCGAAACGAATAACTAGAACGGCATAGGGGAAAAGTGCGCATACCGTTGTAATCGGGCGAGTTTCTACTTTCAGTTGCAGTAGAAATTTTGCGGATCGGACAATCCGTTCGCGAGATATGGCAGTCTGGAGGTAAGAAACGCTTGAGAAACTCAAAATTTTCGCAGTTCTGATGCTCGAAACGAATAACTAGAACCGCCTAGGGGAAAAGTGCGCATACCGTTGTAATCGGGCGAGTTTCTCCTTTTTGATGCAACAGAAATTTTGAGGATTGATCAATCTGTTCCCGAGATATGGCAGTTTGGAGATAAGAAACGCTTGAGAAACTCAAAATTTTCGCAGTTCTGATGCTCGAAACGAATGACTAGAACGGCCAAGGGGAGAAGTACGCGTACCGTTGTAATCGGGCGAGTTTCTACTTTCAGATGCAGTAGAAATTTTGCGGATCGGACAATCCGTTCGCGAGATATGGCAGTTTGGAGGTAAGAAACGCTTGAGAAACTCAAAATTTTCGCAGTTCTGATACTCGAAACGAATAACTAGAACCGCCTAGGGGAAAATTACGCTTACCGTTGTAATCGCGCGAGTTTCTACTTTCAGTTGCAACAGAAATTTTGCGGATTGGTCAATCCGTTCGCGAGATATGGCAGTTTGGAGGTAAGAAACGCTTGAGAAACTCAAAATTTTCGCCGTTCTGATGCTCGAAACGAATAACTAGAACGGCCTAGGGGAAAAGTACGCTTACCGTTGTAATCGGGCGAGTTTCTACTTTCAGTTGCAACAGAAATTTTGCGGATTGGTCAATCGGTTCGCGAGATATGGCAGTTTGGAGGTAAGAAACGCTTGAGAAACTCAAAATATTCGCCGTTCTGATGCTCGAAACGAATAACTAGAACGGCCTAGCGGAAAAGTACGCAAACCGTTGTAATCGGGCGAGTTCCTACTTTCAGATGCAACAGAAATTTTGCGGATCGGTCAATCCGTTCGCGAGATATGGCAGTTTGGATGTAAGAAACGCTTGAGGAACTCAAAATTTTCGCAGTTCTGATGCTCGAAACGAATAACTGGAACGGCCTAGGGGAAAACTACACATACCGTTGTAATCGGGCGAGTCTCTACTTTCAGATGCAACGGAAATTTTGCGGATTGGTCAATCCGTTCGCGAGATATGGCACTTTGTAGGTAAGAAACGCATGAGAAACTCAGAATTTTCGCAGTTCTGATGCTCGAAACGAATAACTGGAACGGAATAGGGGAAAACTACACATACCGTTGTAATCGGGCGCGTTTCTACTTTGAGATGCAACAGGATTTTGCGGATTGGTCGAACCGTTCGCGAGATGTGGCAGTTTGGAAGTAAGAAACGCTTGAGAAACTCAAAATTTTCGCAATTCTGATGCTCGAAACGAATAACTAGAACGGCCCAGTGGAAAAGTACGCATACTGTTGTAATCGGGCGAGTTTCTACTTTCAGATGCAACAGAAATTTTGCAGATTGGTTAATCCGTTCGCGAGATATGGCAGTTTGGAGGTAAGAAACGCTTGAGAAACTCAAAATTTTCGCCGTTCTGATGCTCGAAACGAGTAACTAGAACGGCCTAGGGGAAAAGTACGCATACAGCTGTAATCGGACGGGTTTCTACTTTCAGATGCAACAGAAATTTTGCGGATTGGTCAATCCGTTCGCGAGATATGGCAGTTCGGATGTAAGAAACGCTTGAGAAACTCAAAATTTTCGCCGTTCTGATGCTCGAAACGAATAACTAGAGCGGCCTAGCGGAAAAGTACGCATACCGTTGAAATCGGGCGAGTTCCTACTTTCAGATGCAACAGAAATTTTGCGGATCGGTCAATCCGTTCGCGAGATATGGCAGTTTGGATGTAAGAAACGCTTGAGGAACTCAAAATTTTCGCAGTTCTGATGCTCGAAACGAATAACTGGAACGGCCTAGGGGAAAACTACACATACCGTTGTAATCGGGCGAGTCTCTACATTCACATGCAACAGAAATTTTGCGGATTGGTCAATCCGTTCGCGAGATATGGCAGTTTGGAGGTAAGAAACGCTTGAGAAACTCAGAATTTTCGCAGTTCTGATGGTCGAAACGAATAACTGGAACGGCCTAGGGGAAAACTACACATACCGTTGTAATCGGGCGCGTTTCTACTTTCAGATGCAACAGAAATTTTGCGGATTGGTCGATCCGATCGCGAGATGTGGCAGTTTGGAGGTAAGAAACGCTTGAGAAACTCAAAATTTTCGCCGTTCTGATGCTCGAAACGAATAACTAGAACGGCCTAGGGGAAAAGTACGCTTACCGTTGTAATCGGGCGAGTTTCTACTTTGAGATGCAACAGAAATTTTGCGGATTGGTCGAACCGTTCGCGAGATGTGGCAGTTTGGAAGTAAGAAACGCTTGAGAAACTCAAAATTTTCGCAATTCTGATGCTCGAAACGAATAACTAGAACGGCCTAGTGGAAAAGTACGCATACTGTTGTAATCGGGCGAGTTTCTACTTTCAGATGCAACAGAAATTTTGCAGATTGGTTAATCCGTTCGCGAGATATGGCAGTTTGGAGGTAAGAAACGCTTGAGAAACTCAAAATTTTCGCAGTTCTGATGCTCGAAACGAATAACTAGAAGCGACTAGGGGAAAAGTGCGCATACCGTTGTAATCAGGCGAGTTTCTACTTTCAGATGCAAGAGAAACTTTGCGGATTGATAAATCTGTTCACGAGATATGGCAGATTGGAAATAAGAAACGCATGAGGAACTCAAAATTTTCGCAGTTCTGATGCTCGAAACGAGTAACTAGAACGGCCTAGGGGAAAAGTACGCATACAGCTGTAATCGGGCGGGTTTCTACTTTCAGATGCAACAGAAATTTTGCGGATTGGTCAATCCGTTCGCGAGATATGGCAGTTCGGAGGTAAGAAACGCTTGAGAAACTCAAAATTTTCGCCGTTCTGATGCTCGAAACGAATAACTAGAGCGGCCTAGCGGAAAAGTACGCATACCGTTGAAATCGGGCGAGTTCCTACTTTCAGATGCAACAGAAATTTTGCGGATCGGTCAATCCGTTCGCGAGATATGGCAGTTTGGATGTAAGAAACGCTTGAGGAACTCAAAATTTTCGCAGTTCTGATGCTCGAAACGAATAACTGGAACGGCCTAGGGGAAAACTACACATACCGTTGTAATCGGGCGAGTCTCTACATTCACATGCAACAGAAATTTTGCGGATTGGTCAATCCGTTCGCGAGATATGGCAGTTTGGAGGTAAGAAACGCTTGAGAAACTCAGAATTTTCGCAGTTCTGATGGACGAAACGAATAACTGGAACGGCCTAGGGGAAAACTACACATACCGTTGTAATCGGGCGCGTTTCTACTTTCAGATGCAACAGAAATTTTGCGGATTGGTCGATCCGATCGCGAGATGTGGCAGTTTGGAGGTAAGAAACGCTTGAGAAACTCAAAATTTTCGCCGTTCTGATGCTCGAAACGAATAACTAGAACGGCCTAGGGGAAAAGTACGCTTACCGTTGTAATCGGGCGAGTTTCTACTTTCAGTTGCAACAGAAATTTTGCGGATTGGTCAATCCGTTCGCGAGATATGGCAGTTTGGAGGTAAGAAACGCTTGAGAAACTCAAAATTTTCGCAGTTCTGATGCTCGAAACGAATAACTAGAAGCGACTAGGGGAAAAGTGCGCATACCGTTGTAATCGGGCGAGTTTCTACTTTCAGATGCAACAGAAACTTTGCGGATTGATAAATCTGTTCACGAGATATGGCAGATTGGAAATAAGAAACGCTTGAGGAACTCAAAATTTTCGCAGTTCTGATGCTCGAAACGAGTAACTAGAACCGACTAGTGGAAAAGAGGGCATACCGTTGTAATCGGGCGAGTTTCTACTTTCAGATGCAACAGAAATTTTGCGGATTGATAAATCTGTTCGCGAGATATGGCAGTTTGGAGATAATAAAAGCTTGAGAAATTCAAAATTGTCGCAGTTCTGATGGTCGAAACGAGTAACTAGAACGGCCTAGGGGAAAAGTACGCATACAGCTGTAATCGGGCGGGTTTCTACTTTCAGATGCAACAGAAATTTTGCGGATTGGTCAATCCGTTCGCGAGATATGGCAGTTTGGGGGTAAGAAACGCTTGAGAAACTCAAAATTTTCGCCGTTCTGATGCTCGAAACGAATAACTAGAACGGCCTAGGGGAAAGGTACGCATACCGTTGTAATCGGGCGAGTTTCTACTTTCAGTTGCAACAGAAATTTTGTGGATTGGTCAATCCGTTCGCGAGATATGGCAGTTTGGAGGTAAGAAACGCTTGAGAAACTCAAAATTTTCGCCGTTCTGATGCTCGAAACGAATAACTAGAGCGGCCTAGCGGAAAAGTACGCCTACCGTTGTAATCGGGCGAGTTCCTACTTTCAGATGCAACAGAAATTTTGCGGATCGGTCAATCCGTTCGCGAGATATGGCAGTTTGGATGTAAGAAATGCTTGAGGAACTCAAAATTTTCGCAGTTCTGATGCTCGAAACGAATAACTGGAACGGCCTAGGGGAAAACTACACATACCGTTGTAATCGGGCGAGTCTCTACATTCACATGCAACAGAAATTTTGCGGATTGGTCAATCCGTTCGCGAGATATGGCAGTTTGGAGGTAAGAAACGCTTGAGAAACTCAGAATTTTCGCAGTTCTGATGGTAGAAAAGAATAACTGGAACGGCCTAGGGGAAAACTACACATACCGTTGTAATCGGGCGCGTTTCTACTTTCAGATGCAACAGAAATTTTGCGGATTGGTCGATCCGATCGCGAGATGTGGCAGATTGGAGGTAAGAAACGCTTGAGAAACTCAAAATTTTCGCCGTTCTGATGCTCGAAACGAATAACTAGAACGGCCTAGGGGAAAACTGCGCATACCGTTGTAATCGGGCGAGTTTCTACTTTCAGATGCAGTAGAAATTTTGCGGATCGGACAATCCGTTCGCGAGATATGGCAGTCTGGAGGTAAGAAACGCTTGAGAAACTCAAAATTTTCGCAGTTCTGATGCTCGAAACGAATAACTAGAACCGCCTAGGGGAAAAGTGCACATACCGTTGTAATCGGGCGAGTTTCTCCTTTTTGATGCAACAGAAATTTTGCGGATTGATCAATCTGTTCCCGAGATATGGCAGTTTGGAGATAAGAAACGCTTGAGAAACTCAAAATTTTCGCAGTTCTGATGCTCAAAACGAATGACTAGAACGGCCAAGGGGAGAAGTACGCGTACCGTTGTAATCGGGCGAGTTTCTACTTTCAGATGCAGTAGAAATTTTGCGGATCGGACAATCCGTTCGCGAGATATGGCAGTTTGGATGTAAGAAACGCTTGAGAAACTCAAAATTTTCGCAGTTTTGATGCTCGAAACGAATAATTGGAACGGCCTAGGGGAACACTACACACACCGTTGTAATCAGGCGAGTCTCTACTTTCAGATGCAACAGAAATTTTGCGGATTGGTCAATCCGTTCGCGAGATATGGCAGTTTGGAGGTAAGAAACGCTTGAGGAACTCAAAATTTTCGCAGTTCTGATGCTCGAAACGAGTAACTAGAACCGACTAGGGGAAAAGTGGGCATACCGTTGTAATCGGGCGAGTTTCTACTTTCAGATGCAACAGAAATTTTGCGGATTGATAAATCTGTTCGCGAGATATGGCAATTTGGAGACAATAAACGCTTGAGAAACTCAAAATTTTCGCAGTTCTGATGGTCGAAACGAGTAACTAGAACGGCCTAGGGGAAAAGTACGCATACAGCTGTAATCGGGCGGGTTTCTACTTTCAGATGCAACAGAAATTTTGCGGATTGGTCAATCCGTTCGCGAGATATGGCAGTTTGGATGTAAGAAATGCTTGAGGAACTCAAAATTTTCGCAGTTCTGATGCTCGAAACGAATAACTGGAACGGCCTAGGGGAAAACTACACATACCGTTGTAATCGGGCGAGTCTCTACATTCACATGCAACAGAAATTTTGCGGATTGGTCAATCCGTTCGCGAGATATGGCAGTTTGGAGGTAAGAAACGCTTGAGAAACTCAGAATTTTCGCAGTTCTGATGGTCGAAAAGAATAACTGGAACGGCCTAGGGGAAAACTACACATACCGTTGTAATCGGGCGCGTTTCTACTTTCAGATGCAACAGAAATTTTGCGGATTGGTCGATCCGATCGCGAGATGTGGCAGATTGGAAGTAAGAAACGCTTGAGAAACTCAAAATTTTCGCCGTTCTGATGCTCGAAACGAATAACTAGAACGGCCTAGGGGAAAAGTGCGCATACCGTTGTAATCGGGCGAGTTTCTACTTTCAGATGCAGTAGAAATTTTGCGGATCGGACAATCCGTTCGCGAGATATGGCAGTCTGGAGGTAAGAAACGCTTGAGAAACTCAAAATTTTCGCAGTCCTGATGCTCGAAACGAATAACTAGAACCGCCTAGGGGAAAAGTGCGCATACCGTTGTAATCGGGCGAGTTTCTCCTTTTTGATGCAACAGAAATTTTGCGGATTGATCAATCTGTTCCCGAGATATGGCAGTTTGGAGATAAGAAACGCTTGAGAAACTCAAAATTTTCGCAGTTCTGATGCTCAAAACGAATGACTAGAACGGCCAAGGGGAGAAGTACGCGTACCGTTGTAATCGGGCGAGTTTCTACTTTCAGATGCAGTAGAAATTTTGCGGATCGGACAATCCGTTCGCGAGATATGGCAGTTTGGACGTAAGAAACGCTTGAGAAACTCAAAATTTTCGCAGTTTTGATGCTCGAAACGAATAATTGGAACGGCCTAGGGGAAAAGTACGCTTACCGTTGTAATCGGGCGAGTTTCTACTTTCAGTTGCAACAGAAATTTTGCGGATCGGTCAATCCGTTCGCGAGATATGGCAGTTTGGATGTAAGAAACGCTTGAGGAACTCAAAATTTTCGCAGTTCTGATGCTCGAAACGAATAACTAGAAGCGACTAGGGGAAAAGTGCGCATACCGTTGTAATCGGGCGAGTTTCTACTTTCAGATGCAACAGAAACTTTGCGGATTGATAAATCTGTTCACGAGATATGGCAGATTGGAAATAAGAAACGCTTGAGGAACTCAAAATTTTCGCAGTTCTGATGCTCGAAACGAGTAACTAGAACCGACTAGGGGAAAAGAGGGCATACCGTTGTAATCGGGCGAGTTTCTACTTTCAGATGCAACAGAAATTTTGCGGATTGATAAATCTGTTCGCGAGATATGGCAGTTTGGAGATAATAAAAGCTTGAGAAACTCAAAATTGTCGCAGTTCTGATGGTCGAAACGAGTAACTAGAACGGCCTAGGGGAAAAGTACGCATACAGCTGTAATCGGGCGTGTTTCTACTTTCAGATGCAACAGAAATTTTGCGGATTGGTCAATCCGTTCGCGAGATATGGCAGTTTGGATGTAAGAAACGCTTGAGGAACTCAAAATTTTCGCAGTTCTGATGCTCGAAACGAATAACTGGAACGGCCTAGGGGAAAACTACACATACCGTTGTAATCGGGCGAGTCTCTACTTTCAGATGCAACGGAAATTTTGCGGATTGGTCAATCCGTTCGCGAGATATGGCACTTTGGAGGTAAGAAACGCATGAGAAACTCAGAATTTTCGCAGTTCTGATGCTCGAAACGAATAACTGGAACGGAATAGGGGAAAACTACACATACCGTTGTAATCGGGCGCGTTTCTACTTTGAGATGCAACAGAAATTTTGCAGATTGGTCGAACCGTTCGCGAGATGTGGCAGTTTGGAAGTAAGAAACGCTTGAGAAACTCAAAATTTTCGCAATTCTGATGCTCGAAACGAATAACTAGAACGGCCTAGTGGAAAAGTACGCATACTGTTGTAATCGGGCGAGTTTCTACTTTCAGATGCAACAGAAATTTTGCAGATTGGTTAATCCGTTCGCGAGATATGGCAGTTTGGAGGTAAGAAACGCTTGAGAAACTCAAAATTTTCGCAGTTCTGATGCTCGAAACGAATAACTAGAAGCGACTAGGGGAAAAGTGCGCATACCGTTGTAATCGGGCGAGTTTCTACTTTCAGATGCAACAGAAACTTTGCGGATTGATAAATCTGTTCACGAGATATGGCAGATTGGAAATAAGAAACGCATGAGGAACTCAAAATTTTCGCAGTTCTGATGCTCGAAACGAGTAACTAGAACGGCCTAGGGGAAAAGTACGCATACAGCTGTAATCGGGCGGGTTTCTACTTTCAGATGCAACAGAAATTTTGCGGATTGGTCAATCCGTTCGCGAGATATGGCAGTTCGGAGGTAAGAAACGCTTGAGAAACTCAAAATTTTCGCCGTTCTGATGCTCGAAACGAATAACTAGAGCGGCCTAGCGGAAAAGTACACATACCGTTGTAATCGGGCGAGTCTCTACATTCACATGCAAGAGAAATTTTGCGGATTGGTCAATCCGTTCGCGAGATGTGGCAGTTTGGAGGTAAGAAACGCTTGAGAAACTCAGAATTTTCGCAGTTCTGATGGTCGAAACGAATAACTGGAACGGCCTAGGGGAAAACTACACATACCGTTGTAATCGGGCGCGTTTCTACTTTCAGATGCAACAGAAATTTTGCGGATTGGTCGATCCGATCGAGAGATGTGGCAGTTTGGAGGTAAGAAACGCTTGAGAAACTCAAAATTTTCGCCGTTCTGATGCTCGAAACGAATAACTAGAACGGCCTAGGGGAAAAGTACGCTTACCGTTGTAATCGGGCGAGTTTCTACTTTCAGTTGCAACAGAAATTTTGCGGATCGGTCAATCCGTTCGCGAGATATGGCAGTTTGGATGTAAGAAACGCTTGAGGAACTCAAAATTTTCGCAGTTCTGATGCTCGAAACGAATAACTAGAAGCGACTAGGGGAAAAGTGCGCATACCGTTGTAATCGGGCGAGTTTCTACTTTCAGATGCAACAGAAACTTTGCGGATTGATAAATCTGTTCACGAGATATGGCAGATTGGAAATAAGAAACGCTTGAGGAACTCAAAATTTTCGCAGTTCTGATGCTCGAAACGAGTAACTAGAACCGACTAGGGGAAAAGAGGGCATACCGTTGTAATCGGGCGAGTTTCTACTTTCAGATGCAACAGAAATTTTGCGGATTGATAAATCTGTTCGCGAGATATGGCAGTTTGGAGATAATAAAAGCTTGAGAAACTCAAAATTGTCGCAGTTCTGATGGTCGAAACGAGTAACTAGAACGGCCTAGGGGAAAAGTACGCATACAGCTGTAATCGGGCGTGTTTCTACTTTCAGATGCAACAGAAATTTTGCGGATTGGTCAATCCGTTCGCGAGATATGGCAGTTTGGATGTAAGAAACGCTTGAGGAACTCAAAATTTTCGCAGTTCTGATGCTCGAAACGAATAACTGGAACGGCCTAGGGGAAAACTACACATACCGTTGTAATCGGGCGAGTCTCTACTTTCAGATGCAACGGAAATTTTGCGGATTGGTCAATCCGTTCGCGAGATATGGCACTTTGGAGGTAAGAAACGCATGAGAAACTCAGAATTTTCGCAGTTCTGATGTTCGAAACGAATAACTGGAACGGAATAGGGGAAAACTACACATACCGTTGTAATCGGGCGCGTTTCTACTTTCAGATGCAACAGAAATTTTTCGGATTGGTCGATCCGATCGCGAGATGTGGCAGTTTGGAGGTAAGAAACGCTTGAGAAACTCAAAATTTTCGCCGTTCTGATGCTCGAAACGAATAACTAGAACGGCCTAGGGGAAAAGTACGCTTACCGTTGTAATCGGGCGAGTTCCTACTTTCAGATGCAACAGAAATTTTGCGGATCGGTCAATCCGTTCGCGAGATATGGCAGTTTGGATGTAAGAAACGCTTGAGGAACTCAAAATTTTCGCAGTTCTGATGCTCGAAACGAATAACTGGAACGGCCTAGGGGAAAACTACACATACCGTTGTAATCGGGCGAGTCTCTACATTCACATGCAACAGAAATTTTGCGGATTGGTCAATCCGTTCGCGAGATATGGCAGTTTGGAGGTAAGAAACGCTTGAGAAACTCAGAATTTTCGCAGTTCTGATGGTCGAAACGAATAACTGGAACGGCCTAGGGGAAAACTACACATACCGTTGTAATCGGGCGCGTTTCTACTTTCAGATGCAACAGAAATTTTTCGGATTTGTCGATCCGATCGCGAGATGTGGCAGTTTGGAGGTAAGAAACGCTTGAGAAACTCAAAATTTTCGCCGTTCTGATGCTCGAAACGAATAACTAGAACGGCCTAGGGGAAAAGTACGCTTACCGTTGTAATCGGGCGAGTTTCTACTTTCAGTTGCAACAGAAATTTTGCGGATTGGTCAATCCGTTCGCGAGATATGGCAGTTTGGAGGTAAGAAACGCTTGAGAAACTCAAAATTTTCGCAGTTCTGATGCTCGAAACGAATAACTAGAAGCGACTAGGGGAAAAGTGCGCATACCGTTGTAATCGGGCGAGTTTCTACTTTCAGATGCAACAGAAACTTTGCGGATTGATAAATCTGTTCACGAGATATGGCAGATTGGAAATAAGAAACGCTTGAGGAACTCAAAATTTTCGCAGTTCTGATGCTCGAAACGAGTAACTAGAACCGACTAGGGGAAAAGAGGGCATACCGTTGTAATCGGGCGAGTTTCTACTTTCAGATGCAACAGAAATTTTGCGGATTGATAAATCTGTTCGCGAGATATGGCAGTTTGGAGATAATAAAAGCTTGAGAAACTCAAAATTGTCGCAGTTCTGATGGTCGAAACGAGTAACTAGAACGGCCTAGGGGAAAAGTACGCATACAGCTGTAATCGGGCGGGTTTCTACTTTCAGATGCAACAGAAATTTTGCGGATTGGTCAATCCGTTCGCGAGATATGGCAGTTTGGAGGTAAGAAACGCTTGAGAAACTCAAAATTTTCGCAGTTCTGATGCTCGAAACGAATAACTGGAACGGCCTAGGGGAAAACTACACATACCGTTGTATTCGGGCGAGTCTCTACATTCACATGCAACAGAAATTTTGCGGATTGGTCAATCCGTTCGCGAGATATGGCAGTTTGGAGGTAAGAAACGCTTGAGAAACTCAGAATTTTCGCAGTTCTGATGGTCGAAAAGAATAACTGGAACGGCCTAGGGGAATACTACACATACCGTTGTAATCGGGTGCGTTTCTACTTTCAGATGCAACAGAAATTTTGCGGATTGGTCGATCCGATCGCGAGATGTGGCAGATTGGAAGTAAGAAACGCTTGAGAAACTCAAAATTTTCGCCGTTCTGATGCTCGAAACGAATAACTAGAACGGCCTAGGGGAAAAGTGCGCATACCGTTGTAATCGGGCGAGTTTCTACTTTCAGATGCAGTAGAAATTTTGCGGATCGGACAATCCGTTCGCGAGATATGGCAGTCTGGAGGTAAGAAACGCTTGAGAAACTCAAAATTTTCGCAGTTCTGATGCTCGAAACGAATAACTAGAACCGCCTAGGGGAAAAGTGCGCATACCGTTGTAATCGGGCGAGTTTCTCCTTTTTGATGCAACAGAAATTTTGCGGATTGATCAATCTGTTCCCGAGATATGGCAGTTTGGAGATAAGAAACGCTTGAGAAACTCAAAATTTTCGCAGTTCTGATGCTCGAAACGAATAACTAGACCCGCCTAGGGGAAAAGTGCGCATACCGTTGTAATCGGGCGAGTTTCTACTTTTAGATGCAACCGAAATTTTGCGGATTGATCAGTCTGTTCCCGAGATATGGCAGTTTGGAGATAAGAAACGCTTGATATACTCAAAATTTTCGCCGTTCTGATGCTCGAAACGAATAACTAGAACGGCCTAGGGGAAAGGTACGCATACCGTTGTAATCGGGCGAGTTTCTACTTTCAGTTGCAACAGAAATTTTGTGGATTGATCAATCCGTTCGCGAGATATGGCAGTTTGGAGGTAAGAAACGCTTGAGAAACTCAAAATTTTCGCCGTTCTGATGCTCGAAACGAATAACTAGAGCGGCCTAGCGGAAAAGTACGCATACCGTTGTAATCGGGCGAGTTCCTACTTTCAGATGCAACAGAAATTTTGCGGATCGGTTAATCCGTTCGCGAGATATGGCAGTTTGGAGGTAAGAAACGCTTGAGGAACTCAAAATTTTCGCAGTTCTGATGCTCGAAACGAGTAACTAGAACCGACTAGGGGAAAAGTGGGCATACCGTTGTAATCGGGCGAGTTTCTACTTTCAGATGCAACGGAAATTTTGCGGATTGATAAATCTGTTCGCGAGATATGGCAGTTTGGAGACAATAAACGCTTGAGAAACTCAAAATTTTCGCAGTTCTGATGGTCGAAACGAGTAACTAGAACGGCCTAGGGGAAAAGTACGCATACCGTTGTAATCGGGCTAGTTTCTACTTTCAGTTGCAACAGAAATTTTGGGGATTGGTCAATTCGTTCGCGAGATATGGCAGTTTGGAGGTAAGAAACACTTGAGAAACTCAAAATTTTCGCCGTTCTGATGCTCGAAACGAATAACTAGAACGGCCTAGCGGAAAAGTACGCATACCGTTGTAATCGGGCGAGTTTCTACTTTTAAATGCAACCGAAATTTTGCGGATTGATCAGTCTGTTCCCGAGATATGGCAGTTTGGAGATAAGAAACGCTTGAGATACTCAAAATTTGCGCAGTTCTGATGCTCGAAACGAATAACTAGACCCGCCTTGGGGAAAAGTGCGCATACCGTTGTAATCGGGCGAGTTTCTACTTTTAGATGCAACCGAAATTTTGCGGATTGGTCAATCCGTTCGCGAGATATGGCAGTTTGGAGGTAAGAAACGCTTGAGAAACTCAGAATTTTCGCAGTTCTGATGGTCGAAACGAATAACTGGAACGGCGTAGGGGAAAACTACACATACCGTTGTAATCGGGCGCGTTTCTACTTTCAGATGCAACAGAAATTTTGCGGATTGGTCGATCCGATCGCGAGATGTGGCAGATTGGAGGTAAGAAACGCTTGAGAAACTCAAAATTTTCGCCGTTCTGATGCTCGAAACGAATAACTAGAACGGCCTAGGGGAAAAGTGCGCATACCGTTGTAATCGGGCGAGTTTCTACTTTCAGATGCAGTAGAAATTTTGCGGATCGGACAATCCGTTCGCGAGATATGGCAGTCTGGAGGTAAGAAACGCTTGAGAAACTCAAAATTTTCGCAGTTCTGATGCTCGAAACGAATAACTAGAACCGCCTAGGGGAAAAGTGCGCATACCGTTGTAATCGGGCGAGTTTCTCCTTTTTGATGCAACAGAAATTTTGCGGATTGATCAATCTGTTCCCGAGATATGGCAGTTTGGAGATAAGAAACGCTTGAGAAACTCAAAATTTTCGCAGTTCTGATGCTCGAAACGAATGACTAGAACGGCCAAGGGGAGAAGTACGCGTACCGTTGTAATCGGGCGAGTTTCTACTTTCAGATGCAGTAGAAATTTTGCGGATCGGACAATCCGTTCGCGAGATATGGCAGTTTGGATGTAAGAAACGCTTGAGAAACTCAAAATTTTCGCAGTTTTGATGCTCGAAACGAATAATTGGAACGGCCTAGGGGAACACTACACATACCGTTGTAATCAGGCGAGTCTCTACTTTCAGATGCAACAGAAATTTTGCGGATTGGTCAATCCGTTCGCGAGATATGGCAGTTTGGAGGTAAGAAACGCTTGAGAAACTCAAAATTTTCGCAGTTCTGATGCTCGAAACGAATAACTAGAAGCGACTAGGGGAAAAGTGCGCATACCGTTGTAATCGGGCGAGTTTCTACTTTCAGATGCAACAGAAACTTTGCGGATTGATAAATTTGTTCGCGAGATATGGCAGATTGGAAATAAGAAACGCTTGAGGAACTCAAAATTTTCGCAGTTCTGATGCTCGAAACGAGTAACTAGAACCGACTAGGGGAAAAGTGGGCATACCGTTGTAATCGGGCGAGTTTCTACTTTCAGATGCAACAGAAATTTTGCGGATTGATAAATCTGTTCGCGAGATATGGCAGTTTGGAGACAATAAACGCTTGAGAAACTCAAAATTTTCGCAGTTCTGATGGTCGAAACGAGTAACTAGAACGGCCTATGGGAAAAGTACGCATACCGTTGTAATCGGGCTAGTTTCTACTTTCAGTTGCAACAGAAATTTTGGGGATTGGTCAATTCGTTCGCGAGATATGGCAGTTTGGAGGTAAGAAACGCTTGAGAAACTCAAAATTTCCGCAATTCTGATGCTCGAAATGAATAACTGGAACGGCCTAGGGGAAAACAACACATACCGTTGTAATCGGTCGAGTTTCTACTTTCAGATGCAACAGAGATTTTGCGGATTGGTCAATCCGTTCGCGAGATATGGCCGTTTGGATGTCAGAAACGCTTGAGAAACTCAAAATTATCGCAGTTCTGATGCTCGAAACGAATAACTGGAACGGCTTAGTGGGAAACTACACATACCATTGTAATCGGGCGAGTTTCTACTTTCAGATGCAACAGAAATTTTGCGGATTGGTCGATCCGTTCGCGAGATATGGCAATTTGGAGGTAAGAAACGCTTGAGAAACTCAAAATTTTCGCAGTTCTGATGCTCGAAACGAATAACTAGAACGGCCTAGGGGAAAGGTACGCATACCGTTGAAATCGGGCGAGTTTCTACTTTCAGTTGCAACAGAAATTTTGTGGATTGATCAATCCGTTCGCGAGATATGGCAGTTTGGAGGTAAGAAACGCTTGAGAAACTCAAAATTTTCGCCGTTCTGATGCTCGAAACGAATAACTAGAGCGGCCTAGCGGAAAAGTACGCATACCGTTGTAATCGGGCGAGTTCCTACTTTCAGATGCAACAGAAATTTTGCGGATCGGTCAATCCGTTCGCGAGATATGGCAGTTTGGAGGTAAGAAACGCTTGAGGAACTCAAAATTTTCGCAGTTCTGATGCTCGAAACGAGTAACTAGAACCGACTAGGGGAAAAGTGGGCATACCGTTGTAATCGGGCGAGTTTCTACTTTCAGATGCAACAGAAATTTTGCGAATTGATAAATCTGTTCGCGAGATATGGCAGTTTGGAGACAATAAACGCTTGAGAAACTCAAAATTTTCGCAGTTCTGATGGTCGAAACGAGTAACTAGAACGGCCTAGGGGAAAAGTACGCATACCGTTGTAATCGGGCTAGTTTCTACTTTTAGATGCAACCGAAATTTTGCGGATTGATCAGTCTGTTCCCGAGATATGGCAGTTTGGAGATAAGAAACGCTTGAGATACTCAAAATTTTCGCCTTTCTGATGCTCGAAACGAATAACTAGAACGGCCTAGGGGAAAGGTACGCATACCGTTGTAATCGGGCGAGTTTCTACTTTTAGATGCAACCGAAATTTTGCGGATTGATCAGTCTGTTCCCGAGATATGGCAGTTTGGAGATAAGAAACGCTTGAGATACTCAAAATTTTCGCCTTTCTGATGCTCGAAACGAATAACTAGAACGGCCTAGGGGAAAGGTACGCATACCGTTGTAATCGGGCGAGTTTCTACTTTCAGTTGCAACAGAAATTTTGTGGATTGGTCAATCCGTTCGCGAGATATGGCAGTTTGGAGGTAAGAAACGCTTGAGGAACTCAAAATTTTCGCAGTTCTGATGCTCGAAACGAGTAACTAGAACCGACTAGGGGAAAAGTGGGCATACCGTTGTAATCGGGCGAGTTCCTACTTTCAGATGCAACAGAAATTTTGCGGATCGGTCAATCCGTTCGCGAGATATGGCAGTTTGGAGGTAAGAAACGCTTGAGGAACTCAAAATTTTCGCAGTTCTGATGCTCGAAACGAGTAACTAGAACCGACTAGGGGAAAAGTGGGCATACCGTTGTAATCGGGCGAGTTTCTACTTTTAGATGCAACCGAAATTTTGCGGATTGATCAGTCTGTTCCCGAGATATGGCAGTTTGGAGATAAGAAACGCTTGAGATACTCAAAATTTGCGCAGTTCTGATGCTCGAAACGAATAACTAGACCCGCCTAGGTGAAAAGTGCGCATACCGTTGTAATCGGGCGAGTTTCTACTTTTAGATGCAACCGAAATTTTGCGGATTGATCAGTCTGTTCCCGAGATATGGCAGTTTGGAGATAAGAAACGCTTGAGATACTCAAAATTTTCGCAGTTCTGATGCTCGAAACGAATAACTAGAACGGCCTAGGGGAAAGGTACGCATACCGTTGAAATCGGGCGAGTTTCTACTTTCAGTTGCAACAGAAATTTTGTGGATTGATCAATCCGTTCGCGAGATATGGCAGTTTGGAGGTAAGAAACGCTTGAGAAACTCAAAATTTTCGCCGTTCTGATGCTCGAAACGAATAACTAGAGCGGCCTAGCGGAAAAGTACGCATACCGTTGTAATCGGGCGAGTTCCTACTTTCAGATGCAACAGAAATTTTGCGGATCGGTCAATCCGTTCGCGAGATATGGCAGTTTGGATGTAAGAAACGCTTGAGGAACTCAAAATTTTCGCAGTTCTGATGCTCGAAACGAATAACTGGAACGGCCTAGGGGAAAACTACACATACCGTTGTAATCGGGCGAGTCTCTACATTCACATGCAACAGAAATTTTGCGGACTGGTCAATCCGTTCGCGAGATATGGCAGTTTGGAGGTAAGAAACGCTTGAGAAACTCAGAATTTTCGCAGTTCTGATGGTCGAAACGAATAACTGGAACGGCGTAGGGGAAAACTACACATACCGTTGTAATCGGGCGCGTTTCTACTTTCAGATGCAACAGAAATTTTGCGGATTGGTCGATCCGATCGCGAGATGTGGCAGATTGGAGGTAAGAAACGCTTGAGAAACTCAAAATTTTCGCCGTTCTGATGCTCGAAACGAATAACTAGAACGGCCTAGGGGAAAAGTGCGCATACCGTTGTAATCGGGCGAGTTTCTACTTTCAGATGCAGTAGAAATTTTGCGGATCGGACAATCCGTTCGCGAGATATGGCAGTCTGGAGGTAAGAAACGCTTGAGAAACTCAAAATTTTCGCAGTTCTGATGCTCGAAACGAATAACTAGAACCGCCTAGGGGAAAAGTGCGCATACCGTTGTAATCGGGCGAGTTTCTCCTTTTTGATGCAACAGAAATTTTGCGGATTGATCAATCTGTTCCCGAGATATGGCAGTTTGGAGATAAGAAACGCTTGAGAAACTCAAAATTTTCGCAGTTCTGATGCTCGAAACGAATAACTAGAACCGCCTAGGGGAAAAGTGCGCATACCGTTGTAATCGGGCGAGTCTCTACTTTCAGATGCAACAGAAATTTTGCGGATTGGTCAATCCGTTCGCGAGATATGGCAGTTTGGAGGTAAGAAACGCTTGAGAAACTCAAAATTTTCGCAGTTCTGATGCTCGAAACGAATAACTAGAAGCGACTAGGGGAAAAGTGCGCATACCGTTGTAATCGGGCGAGTTTCTACTTTCAGATGCAACAGAAACTTTGCGGATTGATAAATTTGTTCGCGAGATATGGCAGATTGGAAATAAGAAACGCTTGAGGAACTCAAAATTTTCGCAGTTCTGATGCTCGAAACGAGTAACTAGAACCGACTAGGGGAAAAGTGGGCATACCGTTGTAATCGGGCGAGTTTCTACTTTCAGATGCAACAGAAATTTTGCGGATTGATAAATCTGTTCGCGAGATATGGCAGTTTGGAGACAATAAACGCTTGAGAAACTCAAAATTTTCGCAGTTCTGATGGTCGAAACGAGTAACTAGAACGGCCTAGGGGAAAAGTACGCATACCGTTGTAATCGGGCTAGTTTCTACTTTCAGTTGCAACAGAAATTTTGGGGATTGGTCAATTCGTTCGCGAGATATGGCAGTTTGGAGGTAAGAAACGCTTGAGAAACTCAAAATTTCCGCAATTCTGATGCTCGAAATGAATAACTGGAACGGCCTAGGGGAAAACTACACATACCATTGTAATCGGGCGAGTTTCTACTTTCAGATGCAACAGAAATTTTGCGGATTGGTCGATCCGTTCGCGAGATATGGCAATTTGGAGGTAAGAAACGCTTGAGAAACTCAAAATTTTCGCAGTTCTGATGCTCGAAACGAATGACTAGAACGGCCTACGGGAGAAGTACGCATACCGTTGTAATCGGGCGAGATTCTACTTTCAGATGCATCAGAAATTTTGCGGATTGATCAATCCGTTCGCGAGATATGGCAGTTTGGAGATAAGAAACGCTTGAGAAACTCAAAATTTTCGCAGTTCTGATGCTCGAAACGAATAACTAGAACGGCCTAGGGGAAAAGTGCGCATACCGTTGTAATTGGGCGAGTTTCTACTTTCAGAAGCTACAGAAATTTTGCGGTTGGTCAATCCGTTCGCGAGATATGGCAGTTTGGAGGTAAGAAACGCTTGAGAAACTCAAAATTTTCGCAGTTCTGATGCTCGAAATGAATAACTAGAACGGCCTAGGGGAAAAGTGCGCATACCGTTGTAATCGGGCGACTTTCTACTTTCAGAAGCTACAGAAATTTTGCGGATTGGTCAATCCGTTCGCGAGATATGGCAGTTTGGAGGTAAGAAACGCTTGAGATACTCAAAGTTATCGCAGTTCTGATGCTCGAAACGAATAACTGGAACGGCTTAGTGGGAAACTACACATACCATTGTAATCGGTCGAGTTTCTACTTTCAGATGCAACAGAGATTTTGCGGATTGGTCAATCCGTTCGCGAGATATGGCCGTTTGGATGTCAGAAACGCTTGAGAAACTCAAAATTATCGCAGTTCTGATGCTCGAAACGAATAACTGGAACGGCTTAGTGGGAAACTACACATACCATTGTAATCGGGCGAGTTTCTACTTTCAGATGCAACAGAAATTTTGCGGATTGGTCGATCCGTTCGCGAGATATGGCAATTTGGAGGTAAGAAACGCTTGAGAAACTCAAAATTTTCGCAGTTCTGATGCTCGAAACGAATAACTAGAACGGCCTAGGGGAAAGGTACGCATACCGTTGAAATCGGGCGAGTTTCTACTTTCAGTTGCAACAGAAATTTTGTGGATTGATCAATCCGTTCGCGAGATATGGCAGTTTGGAGGTAAGAAACGCTTGAGAAACTCAAAATTTTCGCCGTTCTGATGCTCGAAACGAATAACTAGAGCGGCCTAGCGGAAAAGTACGCATACCGTTGTAATCGGGCGAGTTCCTACTTTCAGATGCAACAGAAATTTTGCGGATCGGTCAATCCGTTCGCGAGATATGGCAGTTTGGAGGTAAGAAACGCTTGAGGAACTCAAAATTTTCGCAGTTCTGATGCTCGAAACGAGTAACTAGAACCGACTAGGGGAAAAGTGGGCATACCGTTGTAATCGGGCGAGTTTCTACTTTCAGATGCAACAGAAATTTTGCGAATTGATAAATCTGTTCGCGAGATATGGCAGTTTGGAGACAATAAACGCTTGAGAAACTCAAAATTTTCGCAGTTCTGATGGTCGAAACGAGTAACTAGAACGGCCTAGGGGAAAAGTACGCATACCGTTGTAATCGGGCTAGTTTCTACTTTTAGATGCAACCGAAATTTTGCGGATTGATCAGTCTGTTCCCGAGATATGGCAGTTTGGAGATAAGAAACGCTTGAGATACTCAAAATTTTCGCCTTTCTGATGCTCGAAACGAATAACTAGAACGGCCTAGGGGAAAGGTACGCATACCGTTGTAATCGGGCGAGTTTCTACTTTTAGATGCAACCGAAATTTTGCGGATTGATCAGTCTGTTCCCGAGATATGGCAGTTTGGAGATAAGAAACGCTTGAGATACTCAAAATTTTCGCCTTTCTGATGCTCGAAACGAATAACTAGAACGGCCTAGGGGAAAGGTACGCATACCGTTGTAATCGGGCGAGTTTCTACTTTCAGTTGCAACAGAAATTTTGTGGATTGGTCAATCCGTTCGCGAGATATGGCAGTTTGGAGGTAAGAAACGCTTGAGGAACTCAAAATTTTCGCAGTTCTGATGCTCGAAACGAGTAACTAGAACCGACTAGGGGAAAAGTGGGCATACCGTTGTAATCGGGCGAGTTCCTACTTTCAGATGCAACAGAAATTTTGCGGATCGGTCAATCCGTTCGCGAGATATGGCAGTTTGGAGGTAAGAAACGCTTGAGGAACTCAAAATTTTCGCAGTTCTGATGCTCGAAACGAGTAACTAGAACCGACTAGGGGAAAAGTGGGCATACCGTTGTAATCGGGCGAGTTTCTACTTTTAGATGCAACCGAAATTTTGCGGATTGATCAGTCTGTTCCCGAGATATGGCAGTTTGGAGATAAGAAACGCTTGAGATACTCAAAATTTTCGCAGTTCTGATGCTCGAAACGAATAACTAGAACGGCCTAGGGGAAAGGTACGCATACCGTTGAAATCGGGCGAGTTTCTACTTTCAGTTGCAACAGAAATTTTGTGGATTGATCAATCCGTTCGCGAGATATGGCAGTTTGGAGGTAAGAAACGCTTGAGAAACTCAAAATTTTCGCCGTTCTGATGCTCGAAACGAATAACTAGAGCGGCCTAGCGGAAAAGTACGCATACCGTTGTAATCGGGCGAGTTCCTACTTTCAGATGCAACCGAAATTTTGCGGATCGGTCAATCCGTTCGCGAGATATGGCAGTTTGGATGTAAGAAACGCTTGAGGAACTCAAAATTTTCGCAGTTCTGATGCTCGAAACGAATAACTGGAACGGCCTAGGGGAAAACTACACATACCGTTGTAATCGGGCGAGTCTCTACATTCACATGCAACAGAAATTTTGCGGACTGGTCAATCCGTTCGCGAGATATGGCAGTTTGGAGGTAAGAAACGCTTGAGAAACTCAGAATTTTCGCAGTTCTGATGGTCGAAACGAATAACTGGAACGGCGTAGGGGAAAACTACACATACCGTTGTAATCGGGCGCGTTTCTACTTTCAGATGCAACAGAAATTTTGCGGATTGGTCGATCCGATCGCGAGATGTGGCAGATTGGAGGTAAGAAACGCTTGAGAAACTCAAAATTTTCGCCGTTCTGATGCTCGAAACGAATAACTAGAACGGCCTAGGGGAAAAGTGCGCATACCGTTGTAATCGGGCGAGTTTCTACTTTCAGATGCAGTAGAAATTTTGCGGATCGGACAATCCGTTCGCGAGATATGGCAGTCTGGAGGTAAGAAACGCTTGAGAAACTCAAAATTTTCGCAGTTCTGATGCTCGAAACGAATAACTAGAACCGCCTAGGGGAAAAGTGCGCATACCGTTGTAATCGGGCGAGTTTCTCCTTTTTGATGCAACAGAAATTTTGCGGATTGATCAATCTGTTCCCGAGATATGGCAGTTTGGAGATAAGAAACGCTTGAGAAACTCAAAATTTTCGCAGTTCTGATGCTCGAAACGAATAACTAGAACCGCCTAGGGGAAAAGTGCGCATACCGTTGTAATCGGGCGAGTCTCTACTTTCAGATGCAACAGAAATTTTGCGGATTGGTCAATCCGTTCGCGAGATATGGCAGTTTGGAGGTAAGAAACGCTTGAGAAACTCAAAATTTTCGCAGTTCTGATGCTCGAAACGAATAACTAGAAGCGACTAGGGGAAAAGTGCGCATACCGTTGTAATCGGGCGAGTTTCTACTTTCAGATGCAACAGAAATTTTGCGGATTGATAAATCTGTTCGCGAGATATGGCAGTTTGGAGACAATAAACGCTTGAGAAACTCAAAATTTTCGCAGTTCTGATGGTCGAAACGAGTAACTAGAACGGCCTAGGGGAAAAGTACGCATACCGTTGTAATCGGGCTAGTTTCTACTTTCAGTTGCAACAGAAATTTTGGGGATTGGTCAATTCGTTCGCGAGATATGGCAGTTTGGAGGTAAGAAACGCTTGAGAAACTCAAAATTTCCGCAATTCTGATGCTCGAAATGAATAACTGGAACGGCCTAGGGGAAAACTACACATACCATTGTAATCGGGCGAGTTTCTACTTTCAGATGCAACAGAAATTTTGCGGATTGGTCGATCCGTTCGCGAGATATGGCAATTTGGAGGTAAGAAACGCTTGAGAAACTCAAAATTTTCGCAGTTCTGATGCTCGAAACGAATGACTAGAACGGCCTACGGGAGAAGTACGCATACCGTTGTAATCGGGCGAGATTCTACTTTCAGATGCATCAGAAATTTTGCGGATTGATCAATCCGTTCGCGAGATATGGCAGTTTGGAGATAAGAAACGCTTGAGAAACTCAAAATTTTCGCAGTTCTGATGCTCGAAACGAATAACTAGAACGGCCTAGGGGAAAAGTGCGCATACCGTTGTAATTGGGCGAGTTTCTACTTTCAGAAGCTACAGAAATTTTGCGGTTGGTCAATCCGTTCGCGAGATATGGCAGTTTGGAGGTAAGAAACGCTTGAGAAACTCAAAATTTTCGCAGTTCTGATGCTCGAAATGAATAACTAGAACGGCCTAGGGGAAAAGTGCGCATACCGTTGTAATCGGGCGACTTTCTACTTTCAGAAGCTACAGAAATTTTGCGGATTGGTCAATCCGTTCGCGAGATATGGCAGTTTGGAGGTAAGAAACGCTTGAGATACTCAAAATTTTCGCAGTTCTGATGCTCGAAACGAATAACTAGAACGGCCTAGGGGAAAAGTACGCATACCGTTTTAATCGGGCGAGTTTCTACTTTCAGATGCAACAGAAATTTTGCGCATTGGTCAATCCGTTCGCGAGATATGGCAGTTTGGAAGTAAGAAACGCTTGAGAAACTCAAAATTTCCTCAGTTCTGATGCTCGAAACGAGTAACTAGTACGGCCTAGGGGAAAAGTGCGCATACCGTTGTAATCGGGCGAGTTTCTACTTTCAGAAGCTACAGAAATTTTGCGGATTGGTCAATCCGTTCGCGAGATATGGCAGGTTGGAGGTAAGAAACGCTTGAGAAACTCAAAATTTTCGCAGTTCTGATGCTCGAAACGAATAACTAGAAGCGACTAGGGGAAAAGTGCGCATACCGTTGTAATCGGGCGAGTTTCTACTTTCAGATGCAACAGAAACTTTGCGGATTGATAAATTTGTTCGCGAGATATGGCAGATTGGAAATAAGAAACGCTTGAGGAACTCAAAATTTTCGCAGTTCTGATGCTCGAAACGAGTAACTAGAACCGACTAGGGGAAAAGTGGGCATACCGTTGTAATCGGGCGAGTTTCTACTTTCAGATGCAACAGAAATTTTGCGGATTGATAAATCTGTTCGCGAAATATGGCAGTTTGGAGACAATAAACGCTTGAGAAACTCAAAATTTTCGCAGTTCTGATGGTCGAAACGAGTAACTAGAACGGCCTAGGGGAAAAGTACGCATACCGTTGTAATCGGGCTAGTTTCTACTTTCAGTTGCAACAGAAATTTTGGGGATTGGTCAATTCGTTCGCGAGATATGGCAGTTTGGAGGTAAGAAACGCTTGAGAAACTCAAAATTTCCGCAATTCTGATGCTCGAAATGAATAACTGGAACGGCCTAGGGGAAAACTACACATACCATTGTAATCGGGCGAGTTTCTACTTTCAGATGCAACAGAAATTTTGCGGATTGGTCGATCCGTTCGCGAGATATGGCAATTTGGAGGTAAGAAACGCTTGAGAAACTCAAAATTTTCGCAGTTCTGATGCTCGAAACGAATGACTAGAACGGCCTACGGGAGAAGTACGCATACCGTTGTAATCGGGCGAGATTCTACTTTCAGATGCATCAGAAATTTTGCGGATTGATCAATCCGTTCGCGAGATATGGCAGTTTGGAGATAAGAAACGCTTGAGAAACTCAAAATTTTCGCAGTTCTGATGCTCGAAACGAATAACTAGAACGGCCTAGGGGAAAAGTGCGCATACCGTTGTAATTGGGCGAGTTTCTACTTTCAGAAGCTACAGAAATTTTGCGGTTGGTCAATCCGTTCGCGAGATATGGCAGTTTGGAGGTAAGAAACGCTTGAGAAACTCAAAATTTTCGCAGTTCTGATGCTCGAAATGAATAACTAGAACGGCCTAGGGGAAAAGTGCGCATACCGTTGTAATCGGGCGACTTTCTACTTTCAGAAGCTACAGAAATTTTGCGGATTGGTCAATCCGTTCGCGAGATATGGCAGTTTGGAGGTAAGAAACGCTTGAGATACTCAAAATTTTCGCAGTTCTGATGCTCGAAACGAATAACTAGAACGGCCTAGGGGAAAAGTACGCATACCGTTTTAATCGGGCGAGTTTCTACTTTCAGATGCAACAGAAATTTTGCGCATTGGTCAATCCGTTCGCGAGATATGGCAGTTTGGAAGTAAGAAACGCTTGAGAAACTCAAAATTTCCTCAGTTCTGATGCTCGAAACGAGTAACTAGTACGGCCTAGGGGAAAAGTGCGCATACCGTTGTAATCGGGCGAGTTTCTACTTTCAGAAGCTACAGAAATTTTGCGGATTGGTCAATCCGTACGCGAGATATGGCAGTTTGGAGATAAGAAACGCTTGAGAAACTCAAAATTTTCGCAATTCTGATGCTCGAAATGAATAACTGGAACGGCCTAGGGGAAAACTACACATATCGTTTTAATCGGGCGAGTTTTTACTTTCAGATGCAACAGAAATTTTGCGGATTGGTCAATCCGTTCGCGAGATATGGCAGTTTGGAGGTAAGAAACGCTTGAGAAACTCAAAATTATCGCCGTTCTGATGCTCGAAACGAGTAACTGGAACGGCCTAGGGGGAAACTACGCATACCATTGTATTCGGGCGAGTTTCTACTTTCAGATGCAACAGAAATTTTGCGGATTGGTCGATCCGTTCGCGAGATATGGTAGTTTGGAGGTAAGAAACGCTTGAGAAACTCAAAATTTTCGCAGTTCTGATCCTTGAAACGAATGACTAGAACGGCCTACGGGAGAAGTACGCAAACCGTTGTAATCGGGCGAGTTTCTACCTTCAGATGCAACATAAATTATGCGGATTGGTCAATCCGTTCGCGAGATATGGCCGTTTGGATGTAAGAAACGCTTGAGAAACTCAAAACTATCGCAGTTCTGATGCTCGAAACGAATAACTGGAACGGCCTAGGGGAGAAGTACGCATACCGTTGTAATCGGGCGAGTTTCTGCCTTCAGAAGCAACATAAATTATGCGGATTGGTCAATCCGTTCGCGAGATATGGCCGTTTGGATGTAAGAAACGCTTGAGAAACTCAAAATTTTCGCAATTCTGATGCTCGAAATGAATAACTGGAACGGCCTAGGGGAAAACTACACATACCGTTTTAATCGGGCGAGTTTTTACTTTCAGATGCAACAGAAATTTTGCGGATTGGTCAATCCGTTCGCGAGATATGGCAGTTTGGAGGTAAGAAACGCTTGAGAAACTCAAAATTATCGCCGTTCTGATGCTCGAAACGAGTAACTGGAACGGCCTAGGGGGAAACTACGCATACCATTGTATTCGGGCGAGTTTCTACTTTCAGATGCAACAGAAATTTTGCGGATTGGTCAATCCGTTCGCGAGATGTGGCCGTTTGGAAGTAAGAAACGCTTGAGAAACTCAAAATTTTCGCTGTTCTGATGAGCGAAACGAATAACTAGCACGGCCTAGGGGAAAAGTACGCATACCGATGTAATCGGGCGAGTTTCTACTTTCAGATGCAACAGAAATTTTGCGGATTGGTCGATCCGTTCGCGAGATATGGTAGTTTGGAGGTAAGAAACGCTTGAGAAACTCAAAATTTTCGCAGTTCTGATCCTTGAAACGAATGACTAGAACGGCCTACGGGAGAAGTACGCAAACCGTTGTAATCGGGCGAGTTTCTACCTTCAGATGCAACATAAATTATGCGGATTGGTCAATCCGTTCGCGAGATATGGCCGTTTGGATGTAAGAAACGCTTGAGTAACTCAAAATTTTCGCAGTTCTGATGCTCGAAACGAATAACTGGAACGGCCTTGGTGGAAACTATACATACCATTGTAATCGGGCGAGTTTCTACTTTCAGATGGAACAGAAATTTTGCGGATTGGTCGTTCCGTTCGCGAGATATGGCAGTTTGGAGGTAAGAAACGCTTGAGAAACTCAAAATTTTCGCAGTTCTGATGCTCGAAACGAATGACTAGAACGGCCTACGGGAGAAGTACGCATACCGTTGTAATCGGGCGAGTTTCTACTTTCAGATGCAACAGAAATTTTGCGGATTGGTCGATCCGTACGCGAGATATGGCAGTTTGGAGATAAGAATCGCTTGAGAAACTCAAAATTATCGCAGTTCTGATGCTCGAAACGAATAACTGGAACGGCCTAGGGGGAAACTACGCATACCATTGTAATCGGGCGAGTTTCTACTTTCAGATCCAACAGAAATTTTGCGGATTGGTCGATCCGTTCGCGAGATATGGCAGTTTGGAAGTAAGAAACGCTTGAGAAACTCAAAATTTTCGCAGTTCTGATGTTCGAAACGAGTAACTAGAACGGCCTAGGGGTAAAGTACGCATACCGTTGTAATCGGGCGAGTTTCTACTTTCAGATGCAACAGAAATTTTGCGGATTGGTCGATCCGTACGCGAGATATGGCAGTTTGGAGGTAAGAAACGCTTGAGAAACTCAAAATTTTCGCAGTTCTGATGCTCGCAACGAATGACTAGAACGGCCTACGGGAGAAGTACGCATACCGTTGTAATCGGGCGAGTTTTTGCCTTCAGAAGCAACATAAATTATGCGGATTGGTCAATCCGTTCGCGAGATATGGCCGTTTGGATGTAAGAAACGCTTGAGAAACTCAAAATTTTCGCAGTTCTGATGCTCGAAATGAATAACTAGAACGGCCTAGGGGAAAAGTGCGCATACCGTTGTAATCGGGCGACTTTCTGCTTTCAGATGCAACAGAAATTTTGCGGATTGGTCAATCCTTTCGCGAGATATGGCAATTTGGAGGTAAGAAACGCTTGAGAAACTCAAAATTTTCGCAGATCTGATGCTCGAAATGAATAACTGGAACGGCCTAGGGGAAAACTACTCATACCGTTGTAATCGGGCTAGTTTCTACTTTCAGATGCAACAGAAATTTTGCGGATTGGTCAATCCGTTCGCGAGATATGGCAGTTTGGAGGTAAGAAACGCTTGAGAAACTCAAAACTATCGCAGTTCTGATGCTCGAAACGAATAACTGGAACGGCCTAGGGGGAAACTACGCATACCATTGTAATCGGGCGAGTTTCTACTTTCAGATGCAACAGAAATTTTGCGGATTGGTCAATCCGTTCGCGAGATATGGCCGTTTGGATGTAAGAAACGCTTGAGAAACTCAAAATTATCGCAGTTTCTGATGCTCGAAACGAATAACTGGAACGGCCTAGGGGGAAACTGCACATACCATTGTAATCGGGCGAGTTTCTACTTTTAGATGGAACAGAAATTTTGCGGATTGGTCGATCCGTTCGCGAGATATGGTAGTTTGGAGGTAAGAAACGCTTGAGAAACTCAAAATTTTCGCAGTTCTGATGCTCGAAACGAATGACTAGAACGGTCTACGGGAGAAGTACGCATACCGTTGTAATCGGGCGAGTTTCTACTTTCAGATGCAACAGAAATTTTGCGGATTGGTCGATCCGTACGCGAGATATGGCAGTTTGGAGGTAAGAAACGCTTGAGAAACTCAAAATTTTCGCAGTTCTGATGCTCGCAACGAATGACTAGAACGGCCTACGGGAGAAGTACGCATACCGTTGTAATCGGGCGAGTTTCTGCCTTCAGAAGCAACATAAATTATGCGGATTGGTCAATCCGTTCGCGAGATATGGCCGTTTGGATGTAAGAAACGCTTGAGAAACTCAAAATTTTCGCAGTTCTGATGCTCGAAATGAATAACTAGAACGGCCTAGGGGAAAAGTGCGCATACCGTTGTAATCGGGCGACTTTCTACTTTCAGAAGCTACAGAAATTTTGCGGATTGGTCAATCCGTTCGCGAGATATGGCAGTTTGGAGGTAAGAAACGCTTGAGATACTCAAAATTTTCGCAGTTCTGATGCTCGAAACGAATAACTAGAACGGCCTAGGGGAAAAGTACGCATACCGTTTTAATCGGGCGAGTTTCTACTTTCAGATGCAACAGAAATTTTGCGCATTGGTCAATCCGTTCGCGAGATATGGCAGTTTGGAAGTAAGAAACGCTTGAGAAACTCAAAATTTCCTCAGTTCTGATGCTCGAAACGAGTAACTAGTACGGCCTAGGGGAAAAGTGCGCATACCGTTGTAATCGGGCGAGTTTCTACTTTCAGAAGCTACAGAAATTTTGCGGATTGGTCAATCCGTACGCGAGATATGGCAGTTTGGAGATAAGAAACGCTTGAGAAACTCAAAATTTTCGCAATTCTGATGCTCGAAATGAATAACTGGAACGGCCTAGGGGAAAACTACACATACCGTTTTAATCGGGCGAGTTTCTACTTTCAGATGCAACAGAAATTTTGCGGATGGTCAATCCGTTCGCGACATATGGCCGTTTGGATGTGAGAAACGCTTGAGAAACTCAAAATTTTCGCAGTTCTGATGCTCGAAATGAATAACTGGAACGGCCTAGGGGAAAACTACACATACCGTTGTAATCGGGCGAGTTTCTACTTTCAGATGCAACAGAAATTTTGCGGATTGGTCAATCCGTTCGCGAGATATGGCAGTTTGGAGGTAAGAATCGCTTGAGAAACTCAAAATTATCGCAGTTCTGATGCTCGAAACGAATAACTGGAACGGCCTAGGGGGAAAATACGCATACCATTGTAATCGGGAGAGTTTCTACTTTCAGATGCAACAGAAATTTTGCGGATTGGTCGATCCGTTCGCGAGATATGGCAGTTTGGAAGTAAGAAACGCTTGAGAAACTCAAAATTTTCGCAGTTCTGATGTTCGAAACGAGTAACTAGAACGGCCTAGGGGAAAAGTACGCATTCCGTTGTAATCGGGCGAGTTTCTACTTTCAGACGCAACAGAAATTTTGCGGATTGGTCAATCCGTTCGCGAGATATGGCAGTTTGGAGGTAAGAAACGCTTGAGAAACTCAAAATTTTCGCCGTTCTGATGCTCGAAATGTATAACTGGAACGGCCTAGGGGAAAACTACACATACCGTTGTAATCGGGCGAGTTTCTACTTTCAGACGCAACAGAAATTTTGCGGATTGGTCAATCCGTTCGCGAGATATGGCAGTTTGGAGGTAAGAAACGCTTGAGAAACTCAAAATTATCGCAGTTCTGATGCTCGAAACGAATAACTGGAACGGCCTAGGGGGAAACTACGCATACCATTGTAATCGGGCGAGTTTCTACTTTCAGATGCAACAGAAATTTTGCGGATTGGTCAATCCGTTCGCGAGATATGGCAGTTTGGAGGTAAGAATCGCTTGAGAAACTCAAAATTATCGCAGTTCTGATGCTCGAAACGAATAACTGGAACGGCCTAGGGAGAAAATACGCATACCATTGTAATCGGGAGAGTTTCTACTTTCAGATGCAACAGAAATTTTGCGGATTGGTCGATCCGTTCGCGAGATATGGCAGTTTGGAAGTAAGAAACGCTTGAGAAACTCAAAATTTTCGCAGTTCTGATGTTCGAAACGAGTAACTAGAACGGCCTAGGGGAAAAGTACGCATTCCGTTGTAATCGGGCGAGTTTCTACTTTCAGATGCAACAGAAATTTTGCGGATTGGTCAATCCGTTCGCGAGATATGGCAGTTTGGAGGTAAGAAACGCTTGAGAAACTCAAAATTTTCGCCGTTCTGATGCTCGAAATGTATAACTGGAACGGCCTAGGGGAAAACTACACATACCGTTGTAATCGGGCGAGTTTCTACTTTCAGACGCAACAGAAATTTTGCGGATTGGTCAATCCGTTCGCGAGATATGGCAGTTTGGAGGTAAGAAACGCTTGAGATACTCAAAATTTTCGCAGTTCTGATGCTCGAAACGAATAACTAGAACGGCCTAGGGGAAAAGTACGCATACCGTTTTAATCGGGCGAGTTTCTACTTTCAGATGCAACAGAAATTTTGCGCATTGGTCAATCCGTTCGCGAGATATGGCAGTTTGGAAGTAAGAAACGCTTGAGAAACTCAAAATTTCCTCAGTTCTGATGCTCGAAACGAGTAACTAGTACGGCCTAGGGGAAAAGTGCGCATACCGTTGTAATCGGGCGAGTTTCTACTTTCAGAAGCTACAGAAATTTTGCGGATTGGTCAATCCGTACGCGAGATATGGCAGTTTGGAGATAAGAAACGCTTGAGAAACTCAAAATTTTCGCAATTCTGATGCTCGAAATGAATAACTGGAACGGCCTAGGGGAAAACTACACATACCGTTTTAATCGGGCGAGTTTCTACTTTCAGATGCAACAGAAATTTTGCGGATGGTCAATCCGTTCGCGACATATGGCCGTTTGGATGTGAGAAACGCTTGAGAAACTCAAAATTTTCGCAGTTCTGATGCTCGAAATGAATAACTGGAACGGCCTAGGGGAAAACTACACATACCGTTGTAATCGGGCGAGTTTCTACTTTCAGATGCAACAGAAATTTTGCGGATTGGTCAATCCGTTCGCGAGATATGGCAGTTTGGAGGTAAGAATCGCTTGAGAAACTCAAAATTATCGCAGTTCTGATGCTCGAAACGAATAACTGGAACGGCCTAGGGGGAAAATACGCATACCATTGTAATCGGGAGAGTTTCTACTTTCAGATGCAACAGAAATTTTGCGGATTGGTCGATCCGTTCGCGAGATATGGCAGTTTGGAAGTAAGAAACGCTTGAGAAACTCAAAATTTTCGCAGTTCTGATGTTCGAAACGAGTAACTAGAACGGCCTAGGGGAAAAGTACGCATTCCGTTGTAATCGGGCGAGTTTCTACTTTCAGACGCAACAGAAATTTTGCGGATTGGTCAATCCGTTCGCGAGATATGGCAGTTTGGAGGTAAGAAACGCTTGAGAAACTCAAAATTTTCGCCGTTCTGATGCTCGAAATGTATAACTGGAACGGCCTAGGGGAAAACTACACATACCGTTGTAATCGGGCGAGTTTCTACTTTCAGACGCAACAGAAATTTTGCGGATTGGTCAATCCGTTCGCGAGATATGGCAGTTTGGAGGTAAGAAACGCTTGAGAAACTCAAAATTATCGCAGTTCTGATGCTCGAAACGAATAACTGGAACGGCCTAGGGGGAAACTACGCATACCATTGTAATCGGGCGAGTTTCTACTTTCAGATGCAACAGAAATTTTGCGGATTGGTCAATCCGTTCGCGAGATATGGCAGTTTGGAGGTAAGAATCGCTTGAGAAACTCAAAATTATCGCAGTTCTGATGCTCGAAACGAATAACTGGAACGGCCTAGGGAGAAAATACGCATACCATTGTAATCGGGAGAGTTTCTACTTTCAGATGCAACAGAAATTTTGCGGATTGGTCGATCCGTTCGCGAGATATGGCAGTTTGGAAGTAAGAAACGCTTGAGAAACTCAAAATTTTCGCAGTTCTGATGTTCGAAACGAGTAACTAGAACGGCCTAGGGGAAAAGTACGCATTCCGTTGTAATCGGGCGAGTTTCTACTTTCAGATGCAACAGAAATTTTGCGGATTGGTCAATCCGTTCGCGAGATATGGCAGTTTGGAGGTAAGAAACGCTTGAGAAACTCAAAATTTTCGCCGTTCTGATGCTCGAAATGTATAACTGGAACGGCCTAGGGGAAAACTACACATACCGTTGTAATCGGGCGAGTTTCTACTTTCAGACGCAACAGAAATTTTGCGGATTGGTCAATCCGTTCGCGAGATATGGCAGTTTGGAGGTAAGAAACGCTTGAGAAACTCAAAATTATCGCAGTTCTGATGCTCGAAACGAATAACTGGAACGGCCTAGGGGGAAACTACGCATACCATTGTAATCGGGCGAGTTTCTACTTTCAGATGCAACAGAAATTTTGCGGATTGGTCAATCCGTTCGCGAGATATGGCCGTTTGGATGTAAGAAACGCTTGAGAAACTCAAAATTATCGCAGTTCTGATGCTCGAAACGAATAACTGGAACGGCCTAGGGGGAAGCTGCACATACCATTGTAATCGGGCGAGTTTCTACTTTTAGATGGAACAGAAATTTTGCGGATTGGTCGATCCGTTCGCGAGATATGGTAGTTTGGAGGTAAGAAACGCTTGAGAAACTCAAAATTTTCGCAGTTCTGATGCTCGAAACGAATGACTAGAACGGCCTACGGAAGAAGTACGCACACCGTTGTAATCGGGCGAGTTTCTACCTTCAGATGCAACATAAATTATGCGGATTGGTCAATCCGTTCGCGAGATATGGCCGTTTGGATGTAAGAAACGCTTGAGAAACTCAAAATTTTCGCAGTTCTGATGCTCGAAACGAATAACTGGAACGGCCTTGGGGGAAACTATACATACCATTGTAATCGGGCGAGTTTCTACTTTCAGATGGAACAGAAATTTTGCGGATTGGTCGTTCCGTTCGCGAGATATGGCAGTTTGGAGGTAAGAAACGCTTGAGAAACTCAAAATTTTCGCAGTTCTGATGCTCGAAACGAATGACTAGAACGGCCTACGGGAGAAGTACGCATACCGTTGTAATCAAGCGAATTTCTACTTTCAGATGCAACAGAAATTTTGCGGATTGGTCGATCCGTTCGCGAGATATGGCAGTTTGGAGGTAAGAAACGCTTGCGAAACTCAAAATTTTCGCTGTTCTGATGCTCGAAACGAATGACTAGAACGGCCTAGGGGAGAAGTACGCATACCGTTGTAATCGGGCGAGTTTCTACTTTCAGATGCAACAGAAATTTTGCGGATTGATCAATCCTTTCGCGAGATATGGCAGTTTGGAGATAAGAAACGCTTGAGAAAGTAAAAATTTTCGCTGTTCTGATGCGCGAAACGAATAACTGGAACGGCCTAGGGGAAAACTACACATACCATTGTAATCGGGCGAGTTTCTACTTTCAGATGCAACAGAAATTTTGCGGATTGGTCAATCCGTTCGCGAGATGTGGCCGTTTGGAAGTAAGAAACGCTTGAGAAACTCAAAATTTTCGCTGTTCTGATGCGCGAAACGAATAACTAGCACGGCCTAGGGGAAAAGTACGCATACCGATGTAATCGGGCGAGTTTCTACTTTCAGATGCAACAGAAATTTCGCGGATTGGTAGATCCGTTCGCGAGATATGGCAGTTTGGAGATATGAAACGCTTGAGAAACTCAAAATTTTCGCTGCTCTGATGCTCGAAACGAATGACTAGAACGGCCTAGGGGAGAAGTACGCATACCGTTGTAATCGGGCGAGTTTCTACTTTCAGATGCAACAGAAATTTTGCGGATTGATCAATCCTTTCGCGAGATATGGCAGTTTGGAGATAAGAAACGCTTGAGAAACTCAAAATTTTCGCTGTTCTGATGCGCGAAACGAATAACTAGAACGGCCTACGGGAGAAGTACGAATACCGTTGTAATCAAGCGAATTTCTACTTTCAGATGCAACAGAAATTTTGCGGATTGGTCGATCCGTTCGCGAGATATGGCAGTTTGGAGGTAAGAAACGCTTGCGAAACTCAAAATTTTCGCTGTTCTGATGCTCGAAACGAATGACTAGAACGGCCTAGGGGAGAAGTACGCATACCGTTGTAATCGGGCGAGTTTCTACTTTCAGATGCAACAGAAATTTTGCGGATTGATCAATCCTTTCGCGAGACATGGCAGTTTGGAGATAAGAAACGCTTGAGAAACTAAAAATTTTCGCTGTTCTGATGCGCGAAACGAATAACTAGCACGGCCTATGGGGAAAGTACACATACCGATGTAATCGGGCTAGTTTCTACTTTCAGATGCAACAGAAATTTTGCGGATTGGTCAATCCGTTCGCGAGATATGGCCGTTTGGATGTAAGAAACGCTTGAAAAACTCAAAATTTTCGCAGTTCTGATGCTCGAAATGAATAACTGGAACGGCCTAGGGGCAAACTACACATACCATTGTAATCGGGCGAGTTTCTACTTTCAGATGCAACAGAAATTTTGCGGATTTGTCAATCCGTTCGCGAGATGTGGCCGTTTGGAAGTAAGAAACGCTTGAGAAACTCAAAATTTTCGCTGTTCTGATGCGCGAAACGAATAACTAGCACGGCCTAGGGGAAAAGTACGCATACCGATGTAATCGGGCGAGTTTCTACTTTCAGATGCAACAGAAATTTTGCGGATTGGTCAATCCGTTCGCGAGATATGGCCGTTTGGATGTAAGAAACGCTTGAGAAACTCAAAATTTTCGCAGTTCTGATGCTCGAAACGAATGACTAGAACGGCCTACGGGAGAAGTACGCATACCGTTGTAATCGGGCGAGTTTCTACTTTCAGATGCAACAGAAATTTTGCGGATTGGTCGATCCGTTCGCGCGATATGTCAGTTTGGAAGTAACAAACGCTTGAGAAACTCAAAACTTTCGCCGTTCTGATGCTCGAAACGAATGACTAGAACGGCCTAGGGGAGAAGTACGCATACCGTTGTAATCGGGCGAGTTTCTACTTTCAGATGCAACAGAAATTTTGCGGATTGATCAATCCTTTCGCGAGATATGGCAGTTTGGAGATAAGAAACGCTTGAGAAACTCAAAATTTTCGCAGCTCTGATGCTCGAAACGAATAACTGGAACGGCCTAGGGGGAAACTACACATACCGTTGTAATCGGGCGAGTTTCTACTTTCAGATGCAACAGAAATTTTGCGGATTGGTCAATCCCTTCGCGAGATATGGCAGTTTGGAGGTAAGAAACGCTCGAGAAACTCAAAATTTTCGCCGTTCTGATGCTCGAAACGAATAACTAGAACGGCCTAGGGGAAATCTACACATACCGTTGTAATCGGGCGAGTCTCTACTTTCAGATGCAACAGAAATTTTGCGGATTGGTCAATCCGTTCGCGAGATATGTTAGTTTGGAGGTAAGAAACGCTTGAGAAACTCAAAATTTTCGCAGTTCTGATGCTCGAAACGAATGACTAGAACGGCCTACGGGAGAAGTACGCATACCGTTGTAATCGGGCGAGTTTCTACTTTCAGATGCAACAGAAATTTTGCGGATTGATCAATCCTTTCGCGAGATATGGCAGTTTGGAGATAAGAAACGCTTGAGAAACTCAAAATTTTCGCTGTTCTGATGCGCGAAACGAATAACTAGCACGGCCTAGGGGAAAAGTACGCGTACCGATGTAATCGGGCTAGTTTCTACTTTCAGATGCAACAGAAATTTTGCGGATTGGTCAATCCGTTCGCGACATATGGCCGTTTGGATGTAAGAAACGCTTGAGAAACTCAAAATTTTCGCTGTTCTGATGCTCGAAACGAATAACTGGAACGGCCTTGGGGGAAACTAAACATACCATTGTAATCGGGCGAGTTTCTACTTTCAGATGGAACAGAAATTTTGCGGTTTGGTCGATCCGTTCGCGAGATATGGCAGTTTGGAAGTAAGAAACGCTTGAGAAACTCAAAATTTTCGCAGTTCTGATGCTCGAAACGAATGACTAGAACGGCCTACTGGAGAAGTACGCATACCGTTGTAATCGGGCTTGTTTCTACTTTCAGATGCAAGAGAAATTTTGCGGATTGGTCGATCCGTACGCGAGATATGGCAGTTTGGAGGTAAGAAACGCTTGAGAATCTCAAAATTTTCGCAGTTCTGATGCTCGAAACGAATGACTAGAACGGCCTACGGGAGAAGTACGCATACCGTTGTAATCGGGCGAGTTTCTACTTTCAGATGCAACAGAAATTTTGCGGATTGATCAATCCTTTCGCGAGATATGGCAGTTTGGAGATAAGAAACGCTTGAGAAACTCAAAATTTTCGCTGTTCTGATGCGCGAAACGAATAACTAGCACGGCCTAGGGGAAAAGTACGCGTACCGATGTAATCGGGCTAGTTTCTACTTTCAGATGCAACAGAAATTTTGCGGATTGGTCAATCCGTTCGCGACATATGGCCGTTTGGATGTAAGAAACGCTTGAGAAACTCAAAATTTTCGCTGTTCTGATGCTCGAAACGAATAACTGGAACGGCCTTGGGGGAAACTATACATACCATTGTAATCGGGCGAGTTTCTACTTTCAGATGCAACAGAAATTTTGCGGATTGGTCAATCCGTTCGCGAGATATGGCAGTTTGGAGGTAAGAAACGCTAGAGAAACTCAAAATTTTCGCAGTTCTGATGCTCGAACCGAATAACTAGAACGGCCTAGGGAAAAAGTGCGCATACCGATGTAATCGGGCGAGTTTCTACTTTCATAAGCAACAGAAATTTTGCGGATTGGTCGATCCGTTCGCGAGATATGGCAGTTTGGAAGTAAGAAACGCTTGAGAATCTCAAAATTTTCGCAGTTCTGATGCTCGAAAAGAATGATTAGAACGGCCTACGGGAGAAGTACGCATACCGTTGTAATCGGGCGAGTTTCTACTTACAGATGCAACAGAAATTTTGCGGATTGATCAATCCTTTCGCGAGATATGGCAGTTTGGAGATAAGAAACGCTTGAGAAACTCAAAACTATCGCAGTTCTGATGCTCGAAACGAATAACTGGAACGGCCTAGGGGGAAACTACGCATACCATTGTAATCGGGCGAGTTTCTACTTTCAGATGCAACAGAAATTTTGCGGATTGATCAATCCTTTCGCGAGATATGGCAGTTTGGAGATAAGAAACGCTTGAGAAACTAAAAATTTTCGCTGTTCTGATGCGCGAAACGAATAACTGGAACGGCCTAGGGGGAAACTGCGCATACCATTGTAATCGGGCGAGTTTCTACTTTCAGATGCAACAGAAATTTTGCGGATTGGTCAATCCGTTCGCGAGATATGGCAGTTTGGAAGTAAGAAACGCTTGAGAAACTCAAAACTATCGCAGTTCTGATGCTCGAAACGAATAACTGGAACGGCCTAGGGGGAAACTACGCATACCATTGTAATCGGGCGAGTTTCTACTTTCAGATGCAACAGAAATTTTGCGGATTGATCAATCCTTTCGCGAGATATGGCAGTTTGGAGATAAGAAACGCTTGAGAAACTAAAAATTTTCGCTGTTCTGATGCGCGAAACGAATAACTAGCACGGCCTAGGGGAAAAGTACGCATACCGATGTAATCGGGCTAGTTTCTACTTTCAGATGCAACAGAAATTTTGCGGATTGGTCAATCCGTTCGCGACATATGGCCGTTTGGATGTAAGAAACGCTTGAAAAACTCAAAATTTTCGCAGTTCTGATGCTCGAAATGAATAACTGGAACGGCCTAGGGGAAAACTACACATACCGTTGTAATCGGGCGAGTTTCTACTTTCAGATGCAACAGAAATTTTGCGGATTGGTCAATCCGTTCGCGAGGTATGGCAGTTTGGATGTAAGAATCGCTTGAGAAACTCAAAATTATCGCAGTTCTGATGCTCGAAACGAATAACTGGAACGGCCTAGGGGGAAACTACGCATACCATTGTAATCGGGCGAGTTTCTACTTTCAGATGCAACAGAAATTTTGCGGATTGGTCAATCCGTTCGCGAGATATGGCCGTTTGGATGTAAGAAACGCTTGAGAAACTCAAAATTTTCGCTGTTCTGATGCGCGAAACGAACAACTAGCACGGCCTAGGCGAAAAGTACGCATACCGATGTAATCGGGCGAGTTTCTACTTTCAGATGCAACAGAAATTTTGCGGATTGATCGATCCGTTCGCGAGATATGGCAGTTTGGAAGTAAGAAACGCTTGAGAAACTCAAAACTTTCGCCGTTCTGATGCTCGAAACGAATGACTAGAACGGCCTAGGGGAGAAGTACGCATACCGTTGTAATCGGGCGAGTTTCTACTTTCAGATGCAACAGAAATTTTGCGGATTGGTCAATCCGTTCGCGAGATATGGCAGTTTGGATGTAAGAATCGCTTGAGAAACTCTAAATTATCGCAGTTCTGATGCTCGAAACGAATAACTGGAACGGCCTAGGGGGAAACTACGCATACCATTGTAATCGGGCGAGTTTCTACTTTCAGATGCAACAGAAATTTTGCGGATTGGTCAATCCGTTCGCGAGATATGGCCGTTTGGATGTAAGAAACGCTTGAGAAACTCAAAATTTTCGCTGTTCTGATGCGCGAAACGAATAACTAGCACGGCCTAGGGGAAAAGTACGCATACCGATGTAATCGGGCGAGTTTCTACTTTCAGATGCAACAGAAATTTTGCAGATTGATCGATCCGTTCGCGAGATATGGCAGTTTGGAAGTAAGAAACGCTTGAGAAACTCAAAACTTTCGCCGTTCTGATGCTCGAAACGAATGACTAGAACAGCCTAGGGGAGAAGTACGCATACCGTTGTAATCGGGCGAGTTTCTACTTTCAGATGCAACAGAAATTTTGCGGATTGGTCAATCCGTTCGCGAGATATGGCAGTTTGGATGTAAGAATCGCTTGAGAAACTCAAAATTATCGCAGTTCTGATGCTCGAAACGAATAACTGGAACGGCCTAGGGGGAAACTACGCATACCATTGTAATCGGGCGAGTTTCTACTTTCAGATGCAACAGAAATTTTGCGGATTGGTCAATCCGTTCGCGAGATATGGCCGTTTGGATGTAAGAAACGCTTGAGAAACTCAAAATTTTCGCAGTTCTGATGCTCGTAACGAATGACTAGAACGGCCTACGGAAGAAGTACGCATACCGTTGTAATCGGGCGAGTTTCTACTTTCAGATGCAACAGAAATTTTGCGGATTGGTCGATCCGTTTGCGAGATATGGCAGTTTGGAGGTAAGAAACGCTTGAGAAACTCAAAATTTTCGCAGTTCTGATGCTCGAAACGAATGACTAGAACGGCCTACGGGAGAAGTACGAATACCGTTGTAATCGGGCGAGTTTCTACTTTCAGATGCAACAGAAACTTTGCGGATTGTTCGATCCGTTCGCGAGATATGGCCGTTTGGAGGTAAGAAACGCTTGAGAAACTCAAAATTTTCGCAGTTCTGATGCTCGAAACGAATAACTAGAAAGGCCTAGGGGAAAAGTGCGCATACCGTTGTAATCGGGCGAGTTCCTACTTTCAGATGCAACAGAAGTTTTGCGGATTGGTCAATCCGTTCGCGAGATATGGCAGTTTGGAGGTGAGAAACGCTTGAGAAACTCAAAATTATCGCAGTTCTGATGCTCGAAACGAATAACTGGAACGGCCTAGGGGGAAACTACACATACCATTGTAATCGGGCGAGTTTCTACTTTCAGATGCAACAGAAATTTTGCGGATTGGTCAATCCGTTCGCGAGATGTGGCCGTTTGGAAGTAAGAAACGCTTGAGAAACTCAAAATTTTCGCTGTTCTGATGCGCGAAACGAATAACTAGCACGGCCTAGGGGAAAAGTACGCATACCGATGTAATCGGGCGAGTTTCTACTTTCAGATGCAACAGAAATTTTGCGGATTGATCGATCCGTTCGCGAGATATGGCAGTTTGGAAGTAAGAAACGCTTGAGAAACTCAAAACTTTCGCCGTTCTGATGCTCGAAACGAATGACTAGAACGGCCTAGGGGAGAAGTACGCATACCGTTGTAATCGGGCGAGTTTCTACTTTCAGATGCAACAGAAATTTTGCGGTTTGATCAATCCTTTCGCGAGATATGGCAGTTTGGAGATAAGAAACGCTTGAGAAACTCAAAATTTTCGCCGTTCTGATTCTCGAAACGAATAACTACAACGGCCCAGGGGAAAAGTACGCACACCATTTTAATCGGGCGAGTTTCTACTTTCAGATGCAACAGAAATTTCGCGGATTGGTCAATCCGTTCGCGAGATATGGCAGTTTGGAGGTAAGAAACGCTTGAGAAACTAAAAATTTTCGCAGTTCTGATGCTCGAAACGAATAACCAGAACGGCCTAGGGGAATAGTACGCATACCGATGTAATCGGGCGAGTTTCTACTTTCAGAAGCAACAGAAATTTTGCGGATTGGTCGATCCGTTCGCGAGATATGGCAGTTTGGAAGTAAGAAACGCTTGAGAATCTCAAAATTTTCGCAGTTCTGATGCTCGAAACGAATGACTAGAACGGCCTACGGGAGGACTACGCATACCGTTGTAATCGGGCGAGTTTCTACTTTCAGATGCAACAGAAATTATGCGGATTTGTCAATCCTTTCGCGAGATATGGCCGTTTGGATGTAAGAAACGCTTGAGAAACTCAAAATTTTCGCAGTTCTGATGCTCGAAACGAATGACTAGAACGGCCTACGGGAGAAGTACGCATACCGTTGTAATCGGGCGAGTTTCTACTTTCAGATGTAACAGAAATTTTACGGATTGATAAATCCTTTCGCGAGATATGGCAGTTTGAAGATAAGAAACGCTTGAGAAACTCAAAATTTTCGCTGTTCTGATGCGCGAAACGAATAACTAGCACGGCCTAGGGGAAAAGTACGCGTACCGATGTAATCGGGCTAGTTTCTACTTTCAGATGCAACAGAAATTTTGCGGATTGGTCAATCCGTTCGCGACATATGGCCGTTTGGATGTAAGAAACGCTTGAGAAACTCAAAATTTTCGCTGTTCTGATGATCGAAACGAATAACTGGAACGGCCTTGGGGGAAACTATACATACCATTGTAATTGGGCGAGTTTCTACTTTCAGATGGAACAGAAATTTTGCGGTTTGGTCGATCCGTTCGCGAGATATGGCAGTTTGGAGGTAAGAAACGCTTGAGAAACTCAAAATTTTCGCAGTTCTGATGCTCGAAACGAATGACTAGAACGGCCGACGGGAGAAGTACGCATACCGTTGTAATCGGGCGAGTTTCTACTTTCAGATGCAACAGAAATTTTGCGGATTGGTCAATCCGTTCGCGAAATATGGCAGTTTGCAGGTAAGAAACGCTTGAGAAACTCAAAATTATCGCAGTTCTGATGCTCGAAACGAATGACTAGAACGGCCGACGGGAGAAGTACGCATACCGTTGTAATCGGGCGAGTTTCTACTTTCAGATGCAACAGAAATTTTGCGGATTGGTCAATCCGTTCGCGAAATATGGCAGTTTGCAGGTAAGAAACGCTTGAGAAACTCAAAATTATCGCAGTTCTGATGCTCGAAACGAGTAACTAGAACGGCCTAGGGGAAAAGTACGCATACCGTTGTAATCAGGCGAGTTTCTACTTTCAGATGCAACAGAAATTTTGCGGATTGGTCGATCCCTTCGCGAGATATGGCTGTTTGGATGTAAGAAACGCTCGAGAAACTCAAAATTTTCGCCGTTCTGAGGCTCGAAACGAATAACTAGAACGGCCTAGGGGAAAACTACACATACCGTTGTAATCGGGCGAGTCTCTACTTTCAGATGCAACAGAAATTTTGCGGATTGGTCAATCCGTTCGCCAGATATGGCAGTTTGGAGGTAAGAAACGCTAGAGAAACTCAAAATTTTCGCAGTTCTGATGCTCGAACCGAATAACTAGAACGGCCTAGGGGAAAAGTACGCATACGGATGTAATCGGGCGAGTTTCTACTTTCATAAGCAACAGACATTTTGCGAATTGGTCGGTCCGTTCGCGAGATATGGCAGTTTGGAAGTAAGAAACGCTTGAGAATCTCAAAATTTTCGCAGTTCTGAAGCTCGAAACGAATGACTAGAACGGCCTACGGGAGAAGTACGCATACCGTTGTAATCGGGCGAGTTTCTACTTTCAGATGCAACAGAAATTTTGAGGATTGGTCGATCCGTACGCGAGATATGGCAGTTTGGAGGTAAGAAACGCTTGAGAAACTCAAAATTTTCGCAGTTCTGATGCTCGAAACGAATGACTAGAACGGCCTACGGGAGAAGTACGCATACCGTTGTAATCGGGCGAGTTTCTACTTTCAGATGCAACAGAAATTTTGCGGATTGGTCGATCCGTTCGCGAGATATGGCAGTTTGGAGGTAAGAAACGCTTGAGAAACTCAAAATTTTCGCAGTTCTGATGCTCGAAACGAATGACTAGAACGGCCTACGGGAGAAGTACGAATACCGTTGTAATCGGGCGAGTTTCTACTTTCAGATGCTCAGAAACTTTGCGGATTGTTCGATCCGTTCGCGAGATATGGCCGTTTGGAGGTAAGAAACGCTTGAGAAACTCAAAATTTTCGCAGTTCTGATGCTCGAAACGAATAACTAGAACGGCCTAGGGGAAAAGTGCGCATACCGTTGTAATCGGGCGAGTTCCTACTTTCAGATGCTACAGAAATTTTGCGGATTGGTCAATCCGTTCGCGAGATATGGCAGTTTGGAAGTGAGAAACGCTTGAGAAACTCAAAATTATCGCAGTTCTGATGCTCGAAACGAATAACTGGAACGGCCTAGGGGGAAACTACACATACCATTGTAATCGGGCGAGTTTCTACTTTCAGATGCAACAGAAATTTTGCGGATTGGTCAATCCGTTCGCGAGATGTGGCCGTTTGGATGTAAGAAACGCTTGAGAAACTCAAAATTTTCGCTGTTCTGATGCGCGAAACGAATAACTAGCACGGCCTAGGGGAAAAGTACGCATACCGATGTAATCGGGCGAGTTTCTACTTTCAGATGCAACAGAAATTTTGCAGATTGATCGATCCGTTCGCGAGATATGGCAGTTTGGAAGTAAGAAACGCTTGAGAAACTTAAAACTTTCGCCGTTCAGATGCTCGAAACGAATGACTAGAACGGCCTAGGGGAGAAGTACGCATACCGTTGTAATCGGGCGAGTTTCTACTTTCAGATGCAACAGAAATTTTGCGGTTTGATCAATCCTTTCGCGAGATATGGCAGTTTGGAGATAAGAAACGCTTGAGAAACTCAAAATTTTCGCCGTTCTGATTCTCGAAACGAATAACTACAACGGCCTAGGGGAAAAGTACGCACACCATTTTAATCGGGCGAGTTTCTACTTTCAGATGCAACAGAAATTTTGCGGATTGGTCAATCCGTTCGCGAGATATGGCAGTTTGGAGATAAGAAACGCTTGACAAACTCAAAATTTTCGCTGTTCTGAAGTTCGAAACGAATGACTAGAACGGCCTAGGGGGAAGTACACCTCCCGCTGTAATCGGGCGAGTTTCTACTTTCAGATGCAACAGAAATTTTGCTGATTGGTCGATCCGTTCGCGAGATATGGCAATTTGGAGGTAAGAAACGCTTCAGAAACTCAAAATTATAGCAGTTCTGATGCTCGAAACGAATAACTTGAACGGCCTAGGGGGAAACTACGCATACCATTGTAATCGGGCGAGTTTCTACTTTCAGATGCAACAGAAATTTTGCGGATTGGTCAATCCGTTCGCGAGATATGGCAGTTTGGAGGTAAGAAACGCTTGAGAAACTCAAAATTATCGCAGTTCTGATGCTTGAAACGAATAACTGGGACGGCCTAGGGGGAAACTATACATACCATTGTAATCGGGCGAGTTTCTACTGTCAGATGCAATAGAAATTTTGCTGATTGGTCGATCCGTTCGCGAGATATGGCAGTTTGGAGGTAAGAAACGCTTGAGAAACTCAAAATTATAGCAGTTCTGATGCTCGAAACGAATAACTTGAACGGCCTAGGGGGAAACTACGCATACCATTGTAATCGGGCGAGTTTCTACTTTCAGATGCAACAGAAATTTTGCGGATTGGTCAATCCGTTCGCGAGATATGGCCGTTTGGATGTAAGAAACGCTTGAGAAACTCATAATTATCGCAGTTCTGATGCTCGAAACGAATACCTCTAACGGCCTAGGGGTAACTACACATACCATTGTAATCGGGCGAGTTTCTACTTTCAGATGCAACAGAAATTTTGCGGATTGGTCAATCCGTTCGCGAGATATGGCCGTTTGGATGTAAGAAACGCTTGAGAAACTCAAAATTTCGCAGTTCTGATGCTCGAAACGAATAACTAGAAGGGCCTAGGGGAAGAGTGCGCATACCGTTGTAATTGGGCGAGTTCCTACTTTCAGATGCAACAGAAATTTTGCGGATTGGTCAATCTGTTCGCGAGATATGGCAGTTTGGAGGTAAGAAACGCTTGAGAAACTCAAAATTATCGCAGTTCTGATGCTCGAAACGAATAATTGGAACGTCCTAGGGGGAAACTACACATACCATTGTAATCGGGCGAGTTTCTATTTTCAGATGCAACAGAAATTTTGCGGATTGGTCAATCCGTTCGCGAAATGTGGCCGTTTGGAAGTAAGAAACGCTTGAGAAACTCCAAATTTTCGCTGTTCTGATGCGCGAAACGAATAACTAGCACGGCCTAGGGGAAAAGTACGCAAACCGATGTAGTCGGGCGAGTTTCTACTTTAAGATACAACAGAAATTTTGCGGATTGGTCGATCCGTTCGCGAGATATGGCAGTTTGGAAGTAAGAAACGCTTGAGAAACTCAAAATTTTCGCAGTTCTGATGCTCGAAACGAGTAACTAGAACGGCCTAGGGGAAAAGTACATATTCCGTTGTAATCGGGCGAGTTTCTACTTTCAGATGCAACAGAAATATTGCGGATTGGTCGATCCGTTCGCGAGATATGGCCGTTTGGATGTAAGAAACGCTTGAGAAACTCAAAATTTTCGCAGTTCTGATGCTCGAAACGAATAACTGGAACGTCCTAGGGGAACTACACATACCATTGTAATCGGGCGAGTTTCTACTTTCAGATGCAACAGAAATTTTGCGGATTGGTCGATCCCTTCGCGACATATGGCAGTTTGGAGGTAAGAAACGCTCGAGAAACTCAAAATTTTCGCCGTTCTGATGCTCGAAACGAATAACTAGAACGGCCTACGGGAAAACTACACATACCGTTGTAATCGGGCGAGTCTCTACTTTCAGATGCAACAGAAATTTTGCGGATTGGTCAATCCGTTCGCGAGATATGGCCGTTTGGATGTAAGAAACGCTTGAGAAACTCAAAATTTTCGCAGTTCTGATGCTCGAAACGAATAACTAGAACGGCCTAGGGGAAAAGTGCGCATACCGTTGTAATCGGGCGAGTTTCTACTTTCAGAAGCTACAGAAATTTTGCGGATTGGTCAATCCGTTCGCGAGATATGGCAGTTTGGATGTAAGAAACGCTTGAAAAACTCAAATTTTCGCAGTTCTGATGCTCGAAATGAATAACTGGAACGGCCTAGGGGAAAACTATACATACCATTGTAATCGGGCGAGTTTCTACTTACAGATGCAACAGAAATTTTGCGGATTGATCAATCCTTTCGCGAGATATGGCAGTTTGGAGATAAGAAACGCTTGAGAAACTCAAAATTTTCGTTGTTCTGATGCGCGAAACGAATAACTAGCACGGCCTAGGGGAAAAGTACGCGTACCGATGTAATCGGGCTAGTTTCTACTTTCAGATGCAACAGAAATTTTGCGGATTGGTCAATCCGTTCGCGACATATGGCCGTTTGGATGTAAGAAACGCTTGAGAAACTCAAAATTTTCGCTGTTCTGATGCTCGAAACGAATAACTGGAACGGCCTTGGGGGAAACTAAACATACCATTGTAATCGGGCGAGTTTCTACTTTCAGATGGAACAGAAATTTTGCGGTTTGGTCGATCCGTTCGCGAGATATGGCAGTTTGGAGGTAAGAAACGCTTGAGAAACTCAAAATTTTCGCAGTTCTGATGCTCGAAACGAATGACTAGAACGGCCTACGGAGAAGTACGCATACCGTTGTAATCGGGCGAGTTTCTACTTTCAGATGCAACAGAAATTTTGCGGATTGGTCGATCCGTACGCGAGATATGGCAGTTTGGAGGTAAGAAACGCTTGAGAAACTCAAAATTTTCGCAGTTCTGATGCTCGAAACGAATGACTAGAACGGCCTACGGGAGAAGTACGAATACCGTTGTAATCAAGCGAATTTCTACTTTCAGATGCAACAGAAATTTTGCGGATTGGTCAATCCGTTCGCGAGATATGGCAGTTTGGAAGTGAGAAACGCTTGAGAAACTCAAAATTATCGCAGTTCTGATGCTCGAAACGAATAACTGGAACGGCCTAGGGGGAAACTACACATACCTTTGTAATCGGGCGAGTTTCTACTTTCAGATGCAACAGAAATTTGCGGATTGGTCAATCCGTTCGCGAAATGTGGCCGTTTGGAAGTAAGAAACGCTTGAGAAACTCAAAATTTTCGCTGTTCTGATGCGCGAAACGAATAACTAGCACGGCCTAGGGGAAAAGTACGCATACCGATGTAATCGGGCGAGTTTCTACTTTCAGATGCAACAGAAATTTTGCAGATTGATCGATCCGTTCGCGAAATATGGCAGTTTGGAAGTAAGAAACGCTTGAGAAACTCAAAACTTTCGCCGTTCAGATACTCGAAACGAATGAGTAGAACGGCCTAGGGGAGAAGTACGCATTACCGTTGTAATCGGGCGAGTTTCTACTTTCAGATGCAACAGAAATTTTGCGGTTTGATCAATCCTTTCGCGAGATATGGCAGTTTGGAGATAAGAAACGCTTGAGAAACTCAAAATTTTCGCCGTTCTGATTCTCGAAACGAATAACTACAACGGCCTAGGGGAAAAGTACGCACACCATTTTAATCGGGCGAGTTTCTACTTTCAGATGCAACAGAAATTTTGCGGATTGGTCAATCCGTTCGCGAGATATGGCAGTTTGGAGATAAGAAACGCTTGACAAACTCAAAATTTTCGCTGTTCTGATGTTCGAAACGAATGACTAGAACGGCCTAGGGGGAAGTACACCTCCCGCTGTAATCGGGCGAGTTTCTACTTTCAGATGCAACAGAAATTTTGCTGATTGGTCGATCCGTTCGCGAGATATGGCAATTTGGAGGTAAGAAACGCTTCAGAAACTCAAAATTATAGCAGTTCTGATGCTCGAAACGAATAAGTTGAACGGCCTAGGGGGAAACTACGCATACCATTGTAATCGGGCGAGTTTCTACTTTCAGATGCAACAGAAATTTTGCGGATTGGTCAATCCGTTCGCGAGATATGGCAGTTTGGAGGTAAGAAACGCTTGAGAAACTCAAAATTATCGCAGTTCTGATGCTTGAAACGAATAACTGGGGCGGCCTAGGTGGAAACTATACATACCATTGTAATCGGGCGAGTTTCTATTTTCAGATGCAACAGAAATTTTGCTGACTGGTCGATCCGTTCGCGAGATATGGCAGTTTGGAGGTAAGAAACGCTTGAGAAACTCAAAATTATAGCAGTTCTGATGCTCGAAACGAATAACTTGAACGGCCTAGGGGGAAACTACGCATACCATTGTAATCGGGCGAGTTTCTACTTTCAGATGCAACAGAAATTTTGCGGATTGGTCAATCCGTTCGCGAGATATGGCCGTTTGGATGTAAGAAACGCTTGAGAAACTCATAATTATCGCAGTTCTGATGCTCGAAACGAATACCTCTAACGGCCTAGGGTAACTACACATACCATTGTAATCGGGCGAGTTTCTACTTTCAGATGCAACAGAAATTTTGCGGATTGGTCAATCCGTTCGCGAGATATGGCCGTTTGGATGTAAGAAACGCTTGAGAAACTCAAAATTTTCGCAGTTCTGATGCTCGAAACGAATAACTAGAACGGCCTAGGGGAAGAGTGCGCATACCGTTGTAATTGGGCGAGTTCCTACTTTCAGATGCAACAGAAATTTTGCGGATTGGTCAATCTGTTCGCGAGATATGGCAGTTTGGAGGTAAGAAACGCTTGAGAAACTCAAAATTATCGCAGTTCTGATGCTCGAAACGAATAACTGGAACGTCCTAGGGGAAACTACACATACCATTGTAATCGGGCGAGTTTCTATTTTCAGATGCAACAGAAATTTTGCGGATTGGTCAATCCGTTCGCGAAATGTGGCCGTTTGGAAGTAAGAAACGCTTGAGAAACTCCAAATTTTCGCTGTTCTGATGCGCGAGACGAATAACTAGCACGGCCTAGGGGAAAAGTACGCAAACCGATGTAGTCGGGCGAGTTTCTACTTAAGATACAACAGAAATTTTGCGGATTGGTCGATCCGTTCGCGAGATATGGCAGTTTGGAAGTAAGAAACGCTTGAGAAACTCAAAATTTTCGCAGTTCTGATGCTCGAAACGAGTAACTAGAACGGCCTAGGGGAAAAGTACATATTCCGTTGTAATCGGGCGAGTTTCTACTTTCAGATGCAACAGAAATTTTGCGGATTGGTCGATCCGTTCGCGAGATATGGCCGTTTGGATGTAAGAAACGCTTGAGAAACTCAAAATTTTCGCAGTTCTGATGCTCGAAACGAATAACTGGAACGTCCTAGGGGGAACTACACATACCATTGTAATCGGGCGAGTTTCTACTTTCAGATGCAACAGAAATTTTGCGGTTTGGTCGATCCCTTCGCGACATATGGCAGTTTGGAGGTAAGAAACGCTCGAGAAACTCAAAATTTTCGCCGTTCTGATGCTCGAAACGAATAACTAGAACGGCCTACGGGAAAACTACACATACCGTTGTAATCGGGCGAGTCTCTACTTTCAGATGCAACAGAAATTTTGCGGATTGGTCAATCCGTTCGCGAGATATGGCAGTTTGGAGGTAAGAAACGCTAGAGATACTCAAAATTTTCGCAGTTCTGATGCTCGAACCGAATAACTAGAACGGCCTAGGGGAAAAGTACGCATACCGATGTAATCGGGCGAGTTTCTACTTTCATAAGCAACAGAAATTTTGCGGATTGGTCGATCCGTTCGCGAGATATGGCCGTTTGGATGTAAGAAACGCTTGAGAAACTCAAAATTTTCGCAGTTCTGATGCTCGAAACGAATAACTAGAACGGCCTAGGGGAAAGGTGCGCATACCGTTGTAATCGGGCGAGTTTCTACTTTCAGAAGCTACAGAAATTTTGCGGATTGGTCAATCCGTTCGCGAGATATGGCAGTTTGGATGTAAGAAACGCTTGAGAAACTCAAAATTTTCGCAGTTCTGATGCTCGAAATGAATAACTGGAACGGCCTAGGGGAAAACTATACATACCATTGTAATCGGGCGAGTTTCTACTTACAGATGCAACAGAAATTTTGCGGATTGATCAATCCTTTCGCGAGATATGGCAGTTTGGAGATAAGAAACGCTTGAGAAACTCAAAATTTTCGCTGTTCTGATGCGCGAAACGAATAACTAGCACGGCCTAGGGGAAAAGTACGCGTACCGTTGTAATCGGGCTAGTTTCTACTTTCAGATGCAACAGAAATTTTGCGGATTGGTCAATCCGTTCGCGACATATGGCCGTTTGGATGTAAGAAACGCTTGAGAAACTCAAAATTTTCGCTGTTCTGATGCTCGAAACGAATAACTGGAACGGCCTTGGGGGAAACTAAACATACCATTGTAATCGGGCGAGTTTCTACTTTCAGATGGAACAGAAATTTTGCGGTTTAGTCGATCCGTTCGCGAGATATGGCAGTTTGGAGGTAAGAAACGCTTGAGAAACTCAAAATTTTCGCAGTTCTGATGCTCGAAACGAATGACTAGAACGGCCTACGGGAGAAGTACGCATACCGTTGTAATCGGGCGAGTTTCTACTTTCAGATGCAACAGAAATTTTGCGGATTGGTCGATCCGTACGCGAGATATGGCAGTTTGGAGGTAAGAAACGCTTGAGAAACTCAAAATTTTCGCAGTTCTGATGCTCGAAACGAATGACTAGAACGGCCTACGGGAGAAGTACGAATACCGTTGTAATCAAGCGAATTTCTACTTTCAGATGCAACAGAAATTTTGCGGATTGGTCGATCCGTTCGCGAGATATGGCAGTTTGGAGGTAAGAAACGCTTGCGAAACTCAAAATTTTCGCTGTTCTGATGCTCGAAACGAATGACTAGAACGGCCTAGGGAGAAGTACGCATACCGTTGTAATCGGGCGAGTTTCTACTTTCAGATGCAACAGAAATTTTGCGGTTTGATCAATCCTTTCGCGAGATATGGCAGTTTGGAGATAAGAAACGCTTGAGAAACTCAAAATTTTCGCCGTTCTGATTCTCGAAACGAATAACTACAACGGCCTAGGGGAAAAGTACGCACACCATTTTAATCGGGCGAGTTTCTACTTTCAGATGCAACAGAAATTTTGCGGATTGGTCAATCCGTTCGCGAGATATGGCAGTTTGGAGATAAGAAACGCTTGACAAACTCAAAATTTTCGCTGTTCTGATGTTCGAAACGAATGACTAGAACGGCCTAGGGGGAAGTACACCTCCCGCTGTAATCGGGCGAGTTTCTACTTTCAGATGCAACAGAAATTTTGCTGATTGGTCGATCCGTCCGCGAGATATGGCAGTTTGGAGGTAAGAAACGCTTCAGAAACACAAAATTATAGCAGTTCTGATGCTCGAAACGAATAACTTGAACGGCCTAGGGGGAAACTACGCATACCATTGTAATCGGGCGAGTTTCTACTTTCAGATGCAACAGAAATTTTGCGGATTGGTCAATCCGTTCGCGAGATATGGCAGTTTGGAGGTAAGAAACGCTTGAGAAACTCAAAATTGTCGCAATTCTGATGCTCGAAACGAATAACTGGGACGGCCTAGGGGGAAACTATACATACCATTGTAATCGGGCGAGTTTCTACTTTCAGATGCAACAGAAATTTTGCTGATTGGTCGATCCGTTGGCGAGATATGGCAGTTTGGAGGTAAGAATCGCTAGAGATACTCAAAATTTCGCAGTTCTGATGCTCGAACCGAATAACTAGAACGGCCTAGGGGAAAAGTACGCATACCGATGTAATCGGGCGAGTTTCTACTTTCATAAGCAACAGAAATTTTGCGGATTGGTCGAACCGTTCGCGAGATATGGCAGTTTGGAAGTAAGAAACGCTTGAGAATCTCAAAATTTTCGCAGTTCTGATGCTCGACACGAATGACTAGAACGGCCTACGGGAGGAGTACGCATACCGTTGTAATCGGGCGAGTTTCTACTTTCAGATGCAACAGAAATTTTGCGGACTGGTCGATCCGTACGCGAGATATGGCAGTTTGGAGGTAAGAAACGCTTGAGAAACTCAAAATTTTCGCAGTTCTGATGCTCGAAACGAATGACTAGAACGGCCTACGGGAGAAGTACGAATACCGTTGTAATCAAGCGAATTTCTACTTTCAGATGCAACAGAAATTTTGCGGATTGGTCGATCCGTTCGCGAGATATGGCAGTTTGGAGGTAAGAAACGCTTGCGAAACTCAAAATTTTCGCTGTTCTGATGCTCGAAACGAATGACTAGAACGGCCTAGGGGATAAGTACGCATACCGTTGTAATCGGGCGAGTTTCTACTTTCAGATGCAACAGAAATTTTGCGGTTTGATCAATCCTTTCGCGAGATATGGCAGTTTGGAGATAAGAAACGCTTGAGAAACTCAAAATTTTCGCCGTTCTGATTCTCGAAACAAATAACTACAACGGCCTAGGGGAAAAGTACGCACACCATTTTAATCGGGCGAGTTTCTACTTTCAGATGCAACAGAAATTTTGCGGATTGGTCAATCCGTTCGCGAGATATGGCAGTTTGGAGATAAGAAACGCTTGACAAACTCAAAATTTTCGCTGTTCTGATGTTCGAAACGAATGACTAGAACGGCCTAGGGGGAAGTACACCTCCCGCTGTAATCGGGCGAGTTTCTACTTTCAGATGCAACAGAAATTTTGCTGATTGGTCGATCCGTTCGCGAGATATGGCAGTTTGGAGGTAAGAAACGCTTCAGAAACTCAAAATTATAGCAGTTCTGATGCTCGAAACGAATAACTTGAACGGCCTAGGGGGAAACTACGCATACCATTGTAATCGGGCGAGTTTCTACTTTCAGATGCAACAGAAATTTTGCGGATTGGTCAATCCGTTCGCGAGATATGGCAGTTTGGAGGTAAGAAACGCTTGAGAAACTCAAAATTATCGCAGTTCTGATGCTCGAAACGAATAACTGGGACGGCCTAGGGGGAAACTATACATACCATTGTAATCGGGCGAGTTTCTACTTTCAGATGCAACAGAAATTATGCGGATTGGTCAATCCGTTCGCGAGATATGGCCGTTTGGATGTAAGAAACGCTTGAGAAACTCAAAATTTTCGCAGTTCTGATGCTCGAAACGAATAACTAGAACGGCCTAGGGGAAAAGTGCGCATACCGTTGTAATCGGGCGAGTTTCTACTTTCAGAAGCTACAGAAATTTTGCGGATTGGTCAATCCGTTCGCGAGATATGGCAGTTTGGATGTAAGAAACGCTTGAGAAACTCAAAATTTTCGCTGTTCTGATGCGCGAAACGAATAACTAGCACGGCCTAGGGGAAAAGTACGCGTACCGATGTAATCGGGCTAGTTTCTACTTTCAGATGCAACAGAAATTTTGCGGATTGGTCAATCCGTTCGCGACATATGGCCGTTTGGATGTAAGAAACGCTTGAGAAACTCAAAATTTTCGCTGTTCTGATGCTCGAAACGAATAACTGGAACGGCCTTGGGGGAAACTAAACATACCATTGTAATCGGGCGAGTTTCTACTTTCAGATGGAACAGAAATTTTGCGGTTTGGTCGATCCGTTCGCGAGATATGGCAGTTTGGAGGTAAGAAACGCTTGAGAAACTCAAAATTTTCGCAGTTCTGATGCTCGAAACGAATGACTAGGACGGCCTACGGGAGAAGTACGCATACCGTTGTAATCGGGCGAGTTTCTACTTTCAGATGCAACAGAAATTTTGCGGATTGGTCGATCCGTACGCGAGATATGGCAGTTTGGAGGTAAGAAACGCTTGAGAAACTCAAAATTTTCGCAGTTCTGATGCTCGAAACGAATGACTAGAATGGCCTACGGGAGAAGTACAAATACCGTTGTAATCAAGCGAATTTCTACTTTCAGATGCAACAGAAATTTTGCGGATTGGTCGATCCGTTCGCGAGATATGGCAGTTTGGAGGTAAGAAACGCTTGCGAAACTCAAAATTTTCGCTGTTCTGATGCTCGAAACGAATGACTAGAACGGCCTAGGGGAGAAGTACGCATACCGTTGTAATCGGGCGAGTTTCTACTTTCAGATGCAACAGAAATTTTGCGGTTTGATTAATCCTTTCGCGAGATATGGCAGTTTGGAGATAAGAAACGCTTGAGAAACTCAAAATTTTCGCCGTTCTGATTCTCGAAACGAATAACTACAACGGCCTAGGGGAAAAGTACGCACACCATTTTAATCGGGCGAGTTTCTACTTTCAGATGCAACAGAAATTTTGCGGATTGGTCAATCCGTTCGCGAGATATGGCAGTTTGGAGATAAGAAACGCTTGACAAACTCAAAATTTTCGCTGTTCTGATGTTCGAAACGAATGACTAGAACGGCCTAGGGGGAAGTACACCTCCCGCTGTAATCGGGCGAGTTTCTACTTTCAGATGCAACAGAAATTTTGCTGATTGGTCGATCCGTTCGCGAGATATGGCAGTTTGGAGGTAAGAAACGCTTCAGAAACTCAAAATTATAGCAGTTCTGATGCTCGAAACGAATAACTTGAGCTGCCTAGGGGGAAACTACGCATACCATTGTAATCGGGCGAGTTTCTACTTTCAGATGCAACAGAAATTTTGCGGATTGGTCAATCCGTTCGCGAGATATGGCAGTTTGGAGGTAAGAAACGCTTGAGAAACTCAAAATTATCGCAGTTCTGATGCTCGAAACGAATAACTGGGACGGCCTAGGGGGAAACTATACATACCATTGTAATCGGGCGAGTTTCTACTTTCAGATGCAACAGAAATTTTGCTGATTGGTCGATCCGTTCGCGAGATATGGCAGTTTGGAGGTAAGAAACGCTAGAGATACTCAAAATTTTCGCAGTTCTGATGCTCGAACCGAATAACTAGAACGGCCTAGGGGAAAAGTACGCATACCGATGTAATCGGGCGAGTTTCTACTTTCATAAGCAACAGAAATTTTGCGGATTGGTCGATCCGTTCGCGAGATATGGCAGTTTGGAAGTAAGAAACGCTTGAGAATCTCAAAATTTTCGCAGTTCTGATGCTCGACACGAATGACTAGAACGGCCTACGGGAGGAGTACGCATACCGTTGTAATCGGGCGAGTTTCTACTTTCAGATGCAACAGAAATTATGCGGATTGGTCAATCCGTTCGCGAGATATGGCCGTTTGGATGTAAGAAACGCTTGAGAAACTCAAAATTTTCGCAGTTCTGATGCTCGAAACGAATAACTAGAACGGCCTAGGGGAAAAGTGCGCATACCGTTGTAATCGGGCGAGTTTCTACTTTCAGAAGCTACAGAAATTTTGCGGATTGGTCAATCCGTTCGCGAGATATGGCAGTTTGGATGTAAGAAACGCTTGAGAAACTCAAAATTTTCGCTGTTCTGATGCGCGAAACGAATAACTAGCACGGCCTAGGGGAAAAGTACGCGTACCGATGTAATCGGGCTAGTTTCTACTTTCAGATGCAACAGAAATTTTGCGGTTTGGTCGATCCGTTCGCGAGATATGGCAGTTTGGAGGTAAGAAACGCTTGAGAAACTCAAAATTTTCGCAGTTCTGATGCTCGAAACGAATGACTAGGACGGCCTACGGGAGAAGTACGCATACCGTTGTAATCGGGCGAATTTCTACTTTCAGATGCAACAGAAATTTTGCGGATTGGTCGATCCGTTCGCGAGATATGGCAGTTTGGAGGTAAGAAACGCTTGCGAAACTCAAAATTTTCGCTGTTCTGATGCTCGAAACGAATAACTTGAACGGTCTAGGGGGAAACTACGCATACCATTGTAATCGGGCGAGTTTCTACTTTCAGATGCAACAGAAATTTTGCGGATTGGTCAATCCGTTCGCGAGATATGGCAGTTTGGAGGTAAGAAACGCTTGAGAAACTCAAAATTATCGCAGTTCTGATGCTCGAAACGAATAACTGGGACGGCCTAGGGGGAGACTATACATACCATTGTAATCGGGCGAGTTTCTACTTTCAGATGCAACAGAAATTTTGCTGATTGGTCGATCCGTTCGCGAGATATGGCAGTTTGGAGGTAAGAAACGCTTGAGAAACTCAAAATTATAGCAGTTCTGATGCTCGAAACGAATAACTTGAACGGCCTAGGGGGAAACTACGCATAGCATTGTAATCGGGCGAGTTTCTACTTTCAGATGCAACAGAAATTTTGCGGATTGGTCAATCCGTTCGCGAGATATGGCCGTTTGGATGTAAGAAACGCTTGAGAAACTCATAATTATCGCAGTTCTGATGCTCGAAACGAATACCTCTAACGGCCTAGGGGTAACTACACATACCATTGTAATCGGGCGAGTTTCTACTTTCAGATGCAATAGAAATTTTGCGGATTGGTCAATCCGTTCGCGAGATATGGCCGTTTGGATGTAAGAAACGCTTGAGAAACTCAAAATTTTCGCAGTTCTGATGCTCGAAACGAATGACTAGAACGGCTTACGGGAGAAGTACGCATACCGTTGAAATGGGGCGAGTTTCTACCTTCAGATGCAACATAAATTATGCGGATTGGTCAATCCGTTCGCGAGATATGGCCGTTTGGATGTAAGAAACGCTTGAGAAACTCAAAATTTTCGCAGTTCTGATGCTCGAAACGAATAACTAGAACGGCCTAGGGGAAGAGTGCGCAAACCGATGTAGTCGGGCGAGTTTCTACTTTAAGATACAACAGAAATTTTGCGGATTGGTCGATCCGTTCGCGAGATATGGCAGTTTGGAAGTAAGAAACGCTTGAGAAACTCAAAATTTTCGCAGTTCTGATGCTCGAAACGAATGACTAGAACGGCTTACGGGAGAAGTACGCATACCGTTGAAATGGGGCGAGTTTCTACCTTCAGATGCAACATAAATTATGCGGATTGGTCAATCCGTTCGCGAGATATGGCCGTTTGGATGTAAGAAACGCTTGAGAAACTCAAAATTTTCGCAGTTCTGATGCTCGAAACGAATAACTAGAACGGCCTAGGGGAAGAGTGCGCACACCGTTGTAATTGGGCGAGTTCCTACTTTCAGATGCAACAGAAATTTTGCGGATTGGTCAATCTGTTCGCGAGATATGGCAGTTTGGAGGTAAGAAACGCTTGAGAAACTCAAAATTATCGCAGTTCTGATGCTCGAAACGAATAACTGGAACGTCCTAGGGGGAAACTACACACACCATTGTAATCGGGCGAGTTTCTATTTTCAGATGCAACAGAAATTTTGCGGATTGGTCAATCCGTTCGCGAAATGTGGCCGTTTGGAAGTAAGAAACGCTTGAGAAACTCCAAATTTTCGCTGTTCTGATGCGCGAAACGAATAACTAGCACGGCCTAGGGGAAAAGTACGCAAACCGATGTAGTCGGGCGAGTTTCTACTTTAAGATACAACAGAAATTTTGCGGATTGGTCGATCCGTTCGCGAGATATGGCAGTTTGGAAGTAAGAAACGCTTGAGAAACTCAAAATTTTCGCAGTTCTGATGCTCGAAACGAGTAACTAGAACGGCCTAGGGGAAAAGTACATATTCCGTTGTAATCGGGCGAGTTTCTACTTTCAGATGCAACAGAAATTTTGCGGATTGGTCGATCCGTTCGCGAGATATGGCCGTTTGGATGTAAGAAACGCTTGAGAAACTCAAAATTTTCGCAGTTCTGATGCTCGAAACGAATAACTGGAACGTCCTAGGGGGAAACTACACATACCATTGTAATCGGGCGAGTTTCTACTTTCAGATGCAACAGAAATTTTGCGGATTGGTCGATCCCTTCGCGACATATGGCAGTTTGGAGGTAAGAAACGCTCGAGAAACTCAAAATTTTCGCCGTTCTGATGCTCGAAACGAATAACTAGAACGGCCTACGGGAAAACTACACATACCGTTGTAATCGGGCGAGTCTCTACTTTCAGATGCAACAGAAATTTTGCGGATTGGTCAATCCGTTCGCGAGATATGGCAGTTTGGAGGTAAGAAACGCTAGAGATACTCAAAATTTTCGCAGTTCTGATGCTCGAACCGAATAACTAGAACGGCCTAGGGGAAAAGTACGCATACCGATGTAATCGGGCGAGTTTCTACTTTCATAAGCAACAGAAATTTTGCGGATTGGTCGATCCGTTCGCGAGATATGGCAGTTTGGAAGTAAGAAACGCTTGAGAATCTCAAAATTTTCGCAGTTCTGATGCTCGACACGAATGACTAGAACGGCCTACGGGAGAAGTACGAATACCGTTGTAATCAAGCGAATTTCTACTTTCAGATGCAACAGAAATTTTGCGGATTGATCAATCCTTTCGCGAGATATGGCAGTTTGGAGATAAGAAACGCTTGAGAAACTCAAAATTTTCGCAGTTCTGATGCTCGAAACGAATAACTAGAACGGCCTAGGGGAAAAGTGCGCATACCGTTGTAATCGGGCGAGTTTCTACTTTCAGAAGCTACAGAAATTTTGCGGATTGGTCAATCCGTTCGCGAGATATGGCAGTTTGGATGTAAGAAACGCTTGAGAAACTCAAAATTTTCGCAGTTCTGATGCTCGAAATGAATAACTGGAACGGCCTAGGGGAAAACTATACATACCATTGTAATCGGGCGAGTTTCTACTTACAGACGCAACAGAAATTTTGCGGATTGATCAATCCTTTCGCGAGATATGGCAGTTTGGAGATAAGAAACGCTTGAGAAACTCAAAATTTTCGCTGTTCTGATGCGCGAAACGAATAACTAGCACGGCCTAGGGGAAAAGTACGCGTACCGATGTAATCGGGCTAGTTTCTACTTTCACATGCAACAGAAATTTTGCGGATTGGTCAATCCGTTCGCGACATATGGCCGTTTGGATGTAAGAAACGCTTGAGAAACTCAAAATTTTCGCTGTTCTGATGCTCGAAACGAATAACTGGAACGGCCTTGGGGGAAACTAAACATACCATTGTAATCGGGCGAGTTTCTACTTTCAGATGGAACAGAAATTTTGCGGTTTGGTCGATCCGTTCGCGAGATATGGCAGTTTGGAGGTAAGAAACGCTTGAGAAACTCAAAATTTTCGCAGTTCTGATGCTCGAAACGAATGACTAGAACGGCCTACGGAGAAGTACGCATACCGTTGTAATCGGGCGAGTTTCTACTTTCAGATGCAACAGAAATTTTGCGGATTGGTCGATCCGTACGCGAGATATGGCAGTTTGGAGGTAAGAAACGCTTGAGAAACTCAAAATTTTCGCAGTTCTGATGCTCGAAACGAATGACTAGAACGGCCTACGGGAGAAGTACGAATACCGTTGTAATCAAGCGAATTTCTACTTTCAGATGCAACAGAAATTTTGCGGATTGGTCGATCCGTTCGCGAGATATGGCAGTTTGGAGGTAAGAAACGCTTGCGAAACTCAAAATTTTCGCAGTTCTGATGCTCGAAACGAATGACTAGAACGGCCTACGGGGGAAGTACGCATACCGTTGTAATGGGGCGAGTTTCTACCATCAGATGCAACATATATTATGCGGATTGGTCAATCCGTTCGCGAGATATGGCCGTTTGGATGTAAGAAACGCTTGAGAAACTCAAAATTTTCGCAGTTCTGATGCTCGAAACGAATACCTCTAACGGCCTAGGGGTAACTACACATACCATTGTAATCGGGCGAGTTTCTACTTTCAGATGAAACAGAAATTTTGCGGATTGGTCAATCCGTTCGCGAGATATGGCAGTTTGGAGGTAAGAAACGCTTTAGAAACTCAAAATTTTCGCAGTTCTGACGCTCGACAACGAATAACTAGAACGGCCTAGGGGAAAAGTGCGCATACCGTTGTAATCGGGCGAGTTTCTACTTTCAGATGCAAAAGAAATTTTGCTGATTGGTCGATCCGTTCGCGAGATATGGCAGTTTGGAGGTAAGAAACGCTTGAGAAACTCAAAATTTTCGCAGTTCTGATGCTCGAAACGAATGACTAGAACGGCCTACGGGGGAAGTACGCATACCGTTGTAATGGGGCGAGTTTCTACCTTCAGATGCAACATATATTATGCGGATTGGTCAATCCGTTCGCGAGATATGGCCGTTTGGATGTAAGAAACGCTTGAGAAACTCAACATTTTCGCAGTTCTGATGCTCGAAACGAATAACTAGAACGGCCTAGGGGAAGAGTGCGCATACCGTTGTAATCGGGCGAGTTCCTACTTTCAGATGCAACAGAAATTTTGCGGATTGGTCAATCCGTTCGCGAGATATGGCAGTTTGGAGGTAAGAAACGCTTGAGAAACTCAAAATTATCGCAGTTCTGATGCTCGAAACGAGTAACTGGAACGTCCTACGGGGAAACTACACATACCATTGTAATCGGGCGAGTTTCTACTTTCAGATGCAACAGAAATTTTGCGGACTGGTCAATCCGTTCGCGAGATGTGGCCGTTTGGAAGTAAGAAACGCTTAAGAAACTCAAAATTTTCGCTGTTCTGATGCGCGAAACGAATAACTAGCACGGCCTAGGGGAAAAGTACGCAAACCGATGTAGTCGGGCGAGTTTCTACTTTAAGATACAACAGAAATTTTGCGGATTGGTCGATCCGTTCGCGAGATATGGCAGTTTGGAAGTAAGAAACGCTTGAGAAACTCAAAATTTTCGCAGTTCTGATGCTCGAAACGAGTAACTAGAACGGACTAGGGGAACAGTACATATTCCGTTGTAATCGGGCGGGTTTCTACTTTCAGATGCAACAGAAATTTTGCGGATTGGTCAATCCGTTCGCGAGATATGGCAGTTTGGAGGTAAGAAACGCTTGAGAAACTCAAAATTATCGCAGTTCTGATGCTCGAAACGAATAACTGGAACGTCCTAGGGGGAAACTACACATACCATTGTAATCGGGCGAGTTTCTACTTTCAGATGCAACAGAAATTTTGCGGATTGGTCAATCCGTTCGCGAGATGTGGCCGTTTGGAAGTAAGAAACGCTTAAGAAACTCAAAATTTTCGCTGTTCTGATGCGCGAAACGAATAACTAGCACGGCCTAGGGGAAAAGTACGCAAACCGATGTAGTCGGGCGAGTTTCTACTTTAAGATACAACAGAAATTTTGCGGATTGGTCGATCCGTTCGCGAGATATGGCAGTTTGGAAGTAAGAAACGCTTGAGAAACTCAAAATTTTCGCAGTTCTGATGCTCGAAACGAGTAACTAGAACGGACTAGGGGAAAAGTACATATTCCGTTGTAATCGGGCGGGTTTCTACTTTCAAATGCAACAGAAATTTTGCGGACTGGTCAATCCGTTCGCGAGATATGGCAGTTTGGAGGTAAGAAACGCTTGAGAAACTCAAAATTTTCGCCGTTCTGATGCTCGAAACGAATAACTAGAACGGCCTAGGGGAAAAGTACGCATACCGTTTTAATCGGGCGAGATTCTACTTACAGATGCAACAGAAATTTTGCGGATTGGTCAATCCGTTCGCGAGATATGGCAGTTTGGAGGTAAGAAACGCTTTAGAAACTCATAATTATCGCAGTTCTGATGCTCGAAACGAATACCTCTAACGGCCTAGGGGTAACTACACATACCATTGTAATCGGGCGAGTTTCTACTTTCAGATGCAACAGAAATTTTGCGGATTGGTCAATCCGTTCGCGAGATATGGCAGTTTGGATGTAAGAAACGCTTTAGAAACTCAAAATTTTCACAGTTCTGATGCTCGACAACGAATAACTAGAACGGCCTAGGGGAAAAGTGCGCATACCGTTGTAATCGGGCGAGTTTCTACTTTCACATGAAACAGAAATTTTGCGGATTGGTCAATCCATTCGCGAGATATGGCAGTTTGGAGGTAAGAAACGCTTGAGAAACTCAAAATTTTCGCGGTTCTGATGCTCGAAACGAATAACTAGAACGGCCTAGGGGAAAAGTACGCATACCGTTTTAATCGGGCGAGATTCTACTTTCAGATGCAACAGAAATTTTGCGGATTGGTCAACCCGTTCGCGAGATATGGCAGTTTGGATGTAAGAAACGCTTGAGAAACTCAAAATTATCGCAGTTCTGATGCTCGAAACGAATAACTGGAACGGCCTAGGGGCAAACAACGCATACCATTGCAATCGGGCGAGTTTCTACTTTCAGATGCAACAGAAATTTTGCGGATTGGTCAATCCGTTCGCGAGATATGGCCGTTTGGATGTAAGAAACGCTTGAGAAACTCATAATTATCGCAGTTCTGATGCTCGAAACGAATACCTCTAACGGCCTAGGGGTAACTACACATACCATTGTAATCGGGCGAGTTTCTACTTTCAGATGCAACAGAAATTTTGCGGATTGGTCAATCCGATCGCGAGATATGGCAGTTTGGAGGTAAGAAACGCTTTAGAAACTCAAAATTTTCGCAGTTCTGATGCTCGACAACGAATAACTAGAACGGCCTAGGGGAAAAGTGCGCATACCGTTGTAATCGGGCGAGTTTCTACTTTCAGATGCAAAAGAAATTTTGCGGATTGGTCAATCCGTTCGCGAGATATGGCAGTTTGGAGGTAAGAAACGCTTGAGAAACTCAAAATTTTCGCAGTTCTGATGCTCGAAACGAATAACTAGAACGGCCTAGGGGAAAAGTACGCATACCGTTTTAATCGGGCGAGATTCTACTTTCAGATGCAACAGAAATTTTGCGGAATGGTCAATCCGTTCGCGAGATATGGCAGTTTGGAGGTAAGAAACGCTTGAGAAACTCAAAATTATCGCAGTTCTGATGCTCGAAACGTATAACTGGAACGGCCTAGGGGCAAACTACGCATACCATTGCAATCGGGCGAGTTTCTACTTTCAGATGCAACAGAAATTTTGCGGATTGGTCAATCCGTTCGCGAGATATGGCCGTTTGGATGTAAGAAACGCTTGAGAAACTCATAATTATCGCAGTTCTGATGCTCGAAACGAATACCTCTAACGGCCTAGGGGTAACTACACATACCATTGTAATCGGGCGAGTTTCTACTTTCAGATGCAACAGAAATTTTGCGGATTGGTCAATCCGTTCGCGAGATATGGCAGTTTGGATGTAAGAAACGCTTTAGAAACTCAAAATTTTCACAGTTCTGATGCTCGACAACGAATAACTAGAACGGCCTAGGGGAAAAGTGCGCATACCGTTGTAATCGGGCGAGTCTCTACTTTCAGATGCAACAGAAATTTTGCGGATTGGTCAATCCGTTCGCGAGATATGGCAGTTTGGAGGTAAGAAACGCTAGAGATACTCAAAATTTTCGCAGTTCTGATGCTCGAACCGAATAACTAGAACGGCCTAGGGGAAAAGTACGCATACCGATGTAATCGGGCGAGTTTCTACTTTCATAAGCAACAGAAATTTTGCGGATTGGTCGATCCGTTCGCGAGATATGGCAGTTTGGAAGTAAGAAACGCTTGAGAATCTCAAAATTTTCGCAGTTCTGATGCTCGACACGAATGACTAGAACGGCCTACGGGAGAAGTACGAATACCGTTGTAATCAAGCGAATTTCTACTTTCAGATGCAACAGAAATTTTGCGGATTGATCAATCCTTTCGCGAGATATGGCAGTTTGGAGATAAGAAACGCTTGAGAAACTCAAAATTTTCGCAGTTCTGATGCTCGAAACGAATAACTAGAACGGCCTAGGGGAAAAGTGCGCATACCGTTGTAATCGGGCGAGTTTCTACTTTCAGAAGCTACAGAAATTTTGCGGATTGGTCAATCCGTTCGCGAGATATGGCAGTTTGGATGTAAGAAACGCTTGAGAAACTCAAAATTTTCGCAGTTCTGATGCTCGAAATGAATAACTGGAACGGCCTAGGGGAAAACTATACATACCATTGTAATCGGGCGAGTTTCTACTTACAGACGCAACAGAAATTTTGCGGATTGATCAATCCTTTCGCGAGATATGGCAGTTTGGAGATAAGAAACGCTTGAGAAACTCAAAATTTTCGCTGTTCTGATGCGCGAAACGAATAACTAGCACGGCCTAGGGGAAAAGTACGCGTACCGATGTAATCGGGCTAGTTTCTACTTTCACATGCAACAGAAATTTTGCGGATTGGTCAATCCGTTCGCGACATATGGCCGTTTGGATGTAAGAAACGCTTGAGAAACTCAAAATTTTCGCTGTTCTGATGCTCGAAACGAATAACTGGAACGGCCTTGGGGGAAACTAAACATACCATTGTAATCGGGCGAGTTTCTACTTTCAGATGGAACAGAAATTTTGCGGTTTGGTCGATCCGTTCGCGAGATATGGCAGTTTGGAGGTAAGAAACGCTTGAGAAACTCAAAATTTTCGCAGTTCTGATGCTCGAAACGAATGACTAGAACGGCCTACGGAGAAGTACGCATACCGTTGTAATCGGGCGAGTTTCTACTTTCAGATGCAACAGAAATTTTGCGGATTGGTCGATCCGTACGCGAGATATGGCAGTTTGGAGGTAAGAAACGCTTGAGAAACTCAAAATTTTCGCAGTTCTGATGCTCGAAACGAATGACTAGAACGGCCTACGGGAGAAGTACGAATACCGTTGTAATCAAGCGAATTTCTACTTTCAGATGCAACAGAAATTTTGCGGATTGGTCGATCCGTTCGCGAGATATGGCAGTTTGGAGGTAAGAAACGCTTGCGAAACTCAAAATTTTCGCAGTTCTGATGCTCGAAACGAATGACTAGAACGGCCTACGGGGGAAGTACGCATACCGTTGTAATGGGGCGAGTTTCTACCATCAGATGCAACATATATTATGCGGATTGGTCAATCCGTTCGCGAGATATGGCCGTTTGGATGTAAGAAACGCTTGAGAAACTCAAAATTTTCGCAGTTCTGATGCTCGAAACGAATACCTCTAACGGCCTAGGGGTAACTACACATACCATTGTAATCGGGCGAGTTTCTACTTTCAGATGAAACAGAAATTTTGCGGATTGGTCAATCCGTTCGCGAGATATGGCAGTTTGGAGGTAAGAAACGCTTTAGAAACTCAAAATTTTCGCAGTTCTGACGCTCGACAACGAATAACTAGAACGGCCTAGGGGAAAAGTGCGCATACCGTTGTAATCGGGCGAGTTTCTACTTTCAGATGCAAAAGAAATTTTGCTGATTGGTCGATCCGTTCGCGAGATATGGCAGTTTGGAGGTAAGAAACGCTTGAGAAACTCAAAATTTTCGCAGTTCTGATGCTCGAAACGAATGACTAGAACGGCCTACGGGGGAAGTACGCATACCGTTGTAATGGGGCGAGTTTCTACCTTCAGATGCAACATATATTATGCGGATTGGTCAATCCGTTCGCGAGATATGGCCGTTTGGATGTAAGAAACGCTTGAGAAACTCAACATTTTCGCAGTTCTGATGCTCGAAACGAATAACTAGAACGGCCTAGGGGAAGAGTGCGCATACCGTTGTAATCGGGCGAGTTCCTACTTTCAGATGCAACAGAAATTTTGCGGATTGGTCAATCCGTTCGCGAGATATGGCAGTTTGGAGGTAAGAAACGCTTGAGAAACTCAAAATTATCGCAGTTCTGATGCTCGAAACGAGTAACTGGAACGTCCTACGGGGAAACTACACATACCATTGTAATCGGGCGAGTTTCTACTTTCAGATGCAACAGAAATTTTGCGGACTGGTCAATCCGTTCGCGAGATGTGGCCGTTTGGAAGTAAGAAACGCTTAAGAAACTCAAAATTTTCGCTGTTCTGATGCGCGAAACGAATAACTAGCACGGCCTAGGGGAAAAGTACGCAAACCGATGTAGTCGGGCGAGTTTCTACTTTAAGATACAACAGAAATTTTGCGGATTGGTCGATCCGTTCGCGAGATATGGCAGTTTGGAAGTAAGAAACGCTTGAGAAACTCAAAATTTTCGCAGTTCTGATGCTCGAAACGAGTAACTAGAACGGACTAGGGGAACAGTACATATTCCGTTGTAATCGGGCGGGTTTCTACTTTCAGATGCAACAGAAATTTTGCGGATTGGTCAATCCGTTCGCGAGATATGGCAGTTTGGAGGTAAGAAACGCTTGAGAAACTCAAAATTATCGCAGTTCTGATGCTCGAAACGAATAACTGGAACGTCCTAGGGGGAAACTACACATACCATTGTAATCGGGCGAGTTTCTACTTTCAGATGCAACAGAAATTTTGCGGATTGGTCAATCCGTTCGCGAGATGTGGCCGTTTGGAAGTAAGAAACGCTTAAGAAACTCAAAATTTTCGCTGTTCTGATGCGCGAAACGAATAACTAGCACGGCCTAGGGGAAAAGTACGCAAACCGATGTAGTCGGGCGAGTTTCTACTTTAAGATACAACAGAAATTTTGCGGATTGGTCGATCCGTTCGCGAGATATGGCAGTTTGGAAGTAAGAAACGCTTGAGAAACTCAAAATTTTCGCAGTTCTGATGCTCGAAACGAGTAACTAGAACGGACTAGGGGAAAAGTACATATTCCGTTGTAATCGGGCGGGTTTCTACTTTCAAATGCAACAGAAATTTTGCGGACTGGTCAATCCGTTCGCGAGATATGGCAGTTTGGAGGTAAGAAACGCTTGAGAAACTCAAAATTTTCGCCGTTCTGATGCTCGAAACGAATAACTAGAACGGCCTAGGGGAAAAGTACGCATACCGTTTTAATCGGGCGAGATTCTACTTACAGATGCAACAGAAATTTTGCGGATTGGTCAATCCGTTCGCGAGATATGGCAGTTTGGAGGTAAGAAACGCTTTAGAAACTCATAATTATCGCAGTTCTGATGCTCGAAACGAATACCTCTAACGGCCTAGGGGTAACTACACATACCATTGTAATCGGGCGAGTTTCTACTTTCAGATGCAACAGAAATTTTGCGGATTGGTCAATCCGTTCGCGAGATATGGCAGTTTGGATGTAAGAAACGCTTTAGAAACTCAAAATTTTCACAGTTCTGATGCTCGACAACGAATAACTAGAACGGCCTAGGGGAAAAGTGCGCATACCGTTGTAATCGGGCGAGTTTCTACTTTCACATGAAACAGAAATTTTGCGGATTGGTCAATCCATTCGCGAGATATGGCAGTTTGGAGGTAAGAAACGCTTGAGAAACTCAAAATTTTCGCGGTTCTGATGCTCGAAACGAATAACTAGAACGGCCTAGGGGAAAAGTACGCATACCGTTTTAATCGGGCGAGATTCTACTTTCAGATGCAACAGAAATTTTGCGGATTGGTCAACCCGTTCGCGAGATATGGCAGTTTGGATGTAAGAAACGCTTGAGAAACTCAAAATTATCGCAGTTCTGATGCTCGAAACGAATAACTGGAACGGCCTAGGGGCAAACAACGCATACCATTGCAATCGGGCGAGTTTCTACTTTCAGATGCAACAGAAATTTTGCGGATTGGTCAATCCGTTCGCGAGATATGGCCGTTTGGATGTAAGAAACGCTTGAGAAACTCATAATTATCGCAGTTCTGATGCTCGAAACGAATACCTCTAACGGCCTAGGGGTAACTACACATACCATTGTAATCGGGCGAGTTTCTACTTTCAGATGCAACAGAAATTTTGCGGATTGGTCAATCCGATCGCGAGATATGGCAGTTTGGAGGTAAGAAACGCTTTAGAAACTCAAAATTTTCGCAGTTCTGATGCTCGACAACGAATAACTAGAACGGCCTAGGGGAAAAGTGCGCATACCGTTGTAATCGGGCGAGTTTCTACTTTCAGATGCAAAAGAAATTTTGCGGATTGGTCAATCCGTTCGCGAGATATGGCAGTTTGGAGGTAAGAAACGCTTGAGAAACTCAAAATTTTCGCAGTTCTGATGCTCGAAACGAATAACTAGAACGGCCTAGGGGAAAAGTACGCATACCGTTTTAATCGGGCGAGATTCTACTTTCAGATGCAACAGAAATTTTGCGGAATGGTCAATCCGTTCGCGAGATATGGCAGTTTGGAGGTAAGAAACGCTTGAGAAACTCAAAATTATCGCAGTTCTGATGCTCGAAACGTATAACTGGAACGGCCTAGGGGCAAACTACGCATACCATTGCAATCGGGCGAGTTTCTACTTTCAGATGCAACAGAAATTTTGCGGATTGGTCAATCCGTTCGCGAGATATGGCCGTTTGGATGTAAGAAACGCTTGAGAAACTCATAATTATCGCAGTTCTGATGCTCGAAACGAATACCTCTAACGGCCTAGGGGTAACTACACATACCATTGTAATCGGGCGAGTTTCTACTTTCAGATGCAACAGAAATTTTGCGGATTGGTCAATCCGTTCGCGAGATATGGCAGTTTGGATGTAAGAAACGCTTTAGAAACTCAAAATTTTCACAGTTCTGATGCTCGACAACGAATAACTAGAACGGCCTAGGGGAAAAGTGCGCATACCGTTGTAATCGGGCGAGTTTCTACTTTCAGATGCAACAGAAATTTTGCGGATTGGTCAATCCGTTCGCGAGATATGGCAGTTTGGAGGTAAGAAACGCTTGAGAAACTCAAAATTTTCGCGGTTCTGATGCTCGAAACGAATAACTAGAACGGCCTAGGGGAAAAGTACGCATACCGTTTTAATCGGGCGAGATTCTACTTTCAGATGCAACAGAAATTTTGCGGATTGGTCAACCCGTTCGCGAGATATGGCAGTTTGGAGGTAAGAAACGCTTGAGAAACTCAAAATTATCGCAGTTCTGATGCTCGAAACGAATAACTGGAACGGCCTAGGGGAGAAGTACACCTCCCGCTGTAATCGGGCGAGTTTCTTCATTCAGATGCAACAGAAATTATGCGGATTTATCAATCCGTTCGCGAGATCAGGCAGTTTGGAGATAAGAAACGTTTGAGAAACTCAAAATTTTCGCAGCTCTGATGCTCGAAACGAATAACTGGAACGGCCTAGGGGGAAACTACACATACCGTTTTAATCGGGCGAGTTTCTACTTTCAGATGCAAGCGAAATTTTGTGGATTGGTCAATCCCTTCGCGAGATATGGCAGTTTGCAGGTAAGAAATGCTCGAGAAACTCAAAATTTTCGCCGTTCTGATGCTCGAAACGAATAACTAGAACGGCCTAGGGGAAAACTACACATACCGTTGTAATCGGGCGAGTCTCTACTTTCAGATGCAACAGAAATTTTGCGGATTGGTCAATCCGTTCGCGAGATATGGCAGTTTGGAGGTAAGAAACGCTAGAGAAACTCAAAATTTTCGCAGTTCTGATGTTCGAAACGAATGACTAGAACGGCCTAGGGGAGAAGTACACCTCCCGCTGTAATCGGGCGAGTTTCTTCATTCAGATGCAACAGAAATTATGCGGATTTATCAATCCGTTCGCGAGATCAGGCAGTTTGGAGATAAGAAACGTTTGAGAAACTCAAAATTTTCGCAGCTCTGATGCTCGAAACGAATAACTGGAACGGCCTAGGGGGAAACTACACATACCGTTTTAATCGGGCGAGTTTCTACTTTCAGATGCAAGCGAAATTTTGCGGATCGGTCAATCCGTTCGCGAGATATGGCAGTTTGGAGGTAAGAAACGCTAGAGAAACTCAAAATTTTCGCAGTTCTGATGCTCGAACTGAATAACTAGAACGGCCTAGGGAAAAAGTGCGCATACCGATGTAATCGGGCGAGTTTCTACTTTCATAAGCAACAGAAATTTTGCGGATTGGTCGATCCGTTCGCGAGATATGGCAGTTTGGAAGTAAGAAACGCTTGAGAATCTCAAAATTTTCGCAGTTCTGATGCTCGAAACGAATGACTAGAACGGCCTACGGGAGGACTACGCATACCGTTGTAATCGGGCGAGTTTCTACTTTCAGATGCAACAGAAATTATGCGGATTGGTCAATCCGTTCGCGAGATATGGCCGTTTGGATGTAAGAAACGCTTGAGAAACTCAAAATTTTCGCTGTTCTGATGCGCGAAACGAATAACTAGCACGGCCTAGGGGAAAAGTACGCGTACCGATGTAATCGGGCTAGTTTCTACTTTCAGATGCAACAGAAATTTTGCGGATTGGTCAATCCGTTCGCGAGATGTGGCCGTTTGGAAGTAAGAAACGCTTGAGAAACTCAAAATTTTCGCTGTTCTGATGCGCGAAACGAATAACTAGCACGGCCTAGGGGAAAAGTGCGCATACCGTTGTAATCGGGCGAGTTTCTACGTTCAGAAGCTACAGAAATTTTGCGGATTGGTCAATCCGTTCGCGAGATATGGCAGTTTGGAGGTAAGAAACACTTGAGAAACTCAAAATTTTCGCAGTTCTGATGCTCGAAATGAATAACTGGAAGGGCCTAGGGGAAAACTACACATACCGTTGTAATCGGGCGAGTTTCTACTTTCAGATGCAACAGAAATTTTGCGGATTGGTCAATCCGTTCGCGAAATATGGCAGTTTGCAGGTAAGAAACGCTTGAGAAACTCAAAATTTTCGCCGTTCTGAGGCTCGAAACGAATAACTAGAACGGCCTAGGGGAAAACTACACATACCGTTGTAATCGGGCGAGTCTCTACTTTCAGATGCAACAGAAATTTTGCGGATTGGTCAATCCGTTCGCCAGATATGGCAGTTTGGAGGTAAGAAACGCTAGAGAAACTCAAAATTTTCGCAGTTCTGATGCTCGAACCGAATAACTAGAACGGCCTAGGGGAAAAGTACGCATACGGATGTAATCGGGCGAGTTTCTACTTTCATAAGCAACAGAAATTTTGCGAATTGGTCGGTCCGTTCGCGAGATATGGCAGTTTGGAAGTAAGAAACGCTTGAGAATCTCAAAATTTTCGCAGTTCTGATGCTCGAAACGAATGACTAGAACGGCCTACGGGAGAAGTACGAATACCGTTGTAATCAAGCGAATTTCTACTTTCAGATGCAACAGAAATTTTGCGGATTGGTCGATCCGTTCGCGAGATATGGCAGTTTGAAGGTAAGAAACGCTTGCGAAACTCAAAATTTTCACTGTTCTGATGCTCGAAACGAATGACTAGAACGGCCTAGGGGAGAAGTACGCATACCGTTGTAATCGGGCGAGTTTATACTTTCAGATGCAACAGAAATTTTGCGGATTGATCAATCCTTTCGCGAGATATGGCAGTTTGGAGATAAGAAACGCTTGAGAAACTAAAAATTTTCGCTGTTCTGATGCGCGAAACGAATAACTAGCACGGCCTAGGGGAAAAGTACGCATACCGATGTAATCGGGCTAGTTTCTACTTTCAGATGCAACAGAAATTTTGCGGATTGGTCAATCCGTTCGCGAGATATGGCCGTTTGGATGTAAGAAACGCTTGAGAAACTCAAAATTTTCGCAGTTCTGATGCTCGAAACGAATAACTGGAACGGCCTTGGGGGAAACTAGACATACCATTGTAATCGGGCGAGTTTCTACTTTCAGATGGAACAGAAATTTTGCGGTTTGGTCGATCCGTTCGCGAGATATGGCAGTTTGGAGGTAAGAAACGCTTGAGAAACTCAAAATTTTCGCAGTTCTGAAGCTCGAAACGAATGACTAGAACGGCCTACGGGAGAAGTACGAATACCGTTGTAATCAAGCGAATTTCTACTTTCAGATGCAACAGAAATTTTGCGGATTGGTCGATCCGTTCGCGAGATATGGCAGTTTGAAGGTAAGAAACGCTTGCGAAACTCAAAATTTTCACTGTTCTGATGCTCGAAACGAATGACTAGAACGGCCTAGGGGAGAAGTACGCATACCGTTGTAATCGGGCGAGTTTATACTTTCAGATGCAACTGAAATTTTGCGGATTGATCAATCCTTTCGCGAGATATGGCAGTTTGGAGATAAGAAACGCTTGAGAAACTAAAAATTTTCGCTGTTCTGATGCGCGAAACGAATAACTAGCACGGCCTAGGGGAAAAGTACGCATACCGATGTAATCGGGCTAGTTTCTACTTTCAGATGCAACAGAAATTTTGCGGATTGGTCAATCCGTTCGCGAGATATGGCCGTTTGGATGTAAGAAACGCTTGAGAAACTCAAAATTTTCGCAGTTCTGATGCTCGAAACGAATAACTGGAACGGCCTTGGGGGAAACTAGACATACCATTGTAATCGGGCGAGTTTCTACTTTCAGATGGAACAGAAATTTTGCGGTTTGGTCGATCCGTTCGCGAGATATGGCAGTTTGGAGGTAAGAAACGCTTGAGAAACTCAAAATTTTCGCAGTTCTGAAGCTCGAAACGAATGACTAGAACGGCCTACGGGAGAAGCACGCACACCGTTGTAATCGGGCGAGTTTCTACTTTCAGATGCAACAGAAATTTTGAGGATTGGTTGATCCGTACGCGAGATATGGCAGTTTGGAGGTAAGAAACGCTTGAGAAACTCAAAATTTTCGCAGTTCTGATGCTCGAAACGAATGACTAGAACGGCCTACGGGAGAAGTACGAATACCGTTGTAATCAAGCGAATTTCTACTTTCAGATGCAACAGAAATTTTGCGGATTGGTCGATCCGTTCGCGAGATATGGCAGTTTGAAGGTAAGAAACGCTTGCGAAACTCAAAATTTTCACTGTTCTGATGCTCGAAACGAATGACTAGAACGGCCTAGGGGAGAAGTACGCATACCGTTGTAATCGGGCGAGTTTGTACTTTCAGATGCAACAGAAATTTTGCGGATTGATCAATCCTTTCGCGAGATATGGCAGTTTGGAGATAAGAAACGCTTGAGAAACTAAAAATTTTCGCTGTTCTGATGCGCGAAACGAATAACTAGCACGGCCTAGGGGAAAAGTACGCATACCGATGTAATCGGGCTAGTTTCTACTTTCAGATGCAACAGAAATTTTGCGGATTGGTCAATCCGTTCGCGAGATATGGCCGTTTGGATGTAAGAAACGCTTGAGAAACTCAAAATTTTCGCAGTTCTGATGCTCGAAACGAATGACTAGAACGGCCGACGGGAGAAGTACGCATACCGTTGTAATCGGGCGAGTTTCTACTTTCAGATGCAACAGAAATTTTGCGGATTGGTCGATCCGTTCGCGAGATATGGCAGTTTGGAGGTAAGAAACGCTTGAGAAACTCAAAATTTTCGCAGTTCTGATGCTCGAAACGAATGACTAGAACGGCCTACGGGAGAAGTACGAATACCGTTGTAATCGGGCGAGTTTCTACTTTCAGATGCAACAGAAACTTTGCGGATTGTTCGATCCGTTCGCGAGATATGGCAGTTTGGAGATAAGAAACGCTTGACAAACTCAAAATTTTCGCTGTTCTGATGTTCGAAACGAATGACTAGAACGGCCTAGGGGGAAGTACACCTCCCGCTGTAATCGGGCGAGTTTCTACTTTCAGATGCAACAGAAATTTTGCTGATTGGTCGATCCGTTCGCGAGATATGGCAGTTTGGAGGTAAGAAACGCTTCAGAAACTCAAAATTATAGCAGTTCTGATGCTCGAAACGAATAACTTGAACGACCTAGGGGGAAACTACGCATACCATTGTAATCGGGCGAGTTTCTACTTTCAGATGCAACAGAAATTTTGCGGATTGGTCAATCCGTTCGCGAGATATGGCAGTTTGGAGGTAAGAAACGCTTGAGAAACTCAAAATTATCGCAGTTCTGATGCTCGAAACGAATAACTGGGACGGCCTAGGGGGAAACTATACATACCATTGTAATCGGGCGAGTTTCTACTTTCAGATGCAACAGAAATTTTGCTGATTGGTCGATCCGTTCGCGAGATATGGCAGTTTGGAGGTAAGAAACGCTTGAGAAACTCAAAATTATAGCAGTTCTGATGCTCGAAACGAATAACTTGAACGGCCTAGGGGGAAACTACGCATACCATTGTAATCGGGCGAGTTTCTACTTTCAGATGCAACAGAAATTTTGCGGATTGGTCAATCCGTTCGCGAGATATGGCCGTTTGGATGTAAGAAACGCTTGAGAAACTCATAATTATCGCAGTTCTGATGCTCGAAACGAATACCTCTAACGGCCTAGGGGTAACTACACATACCATTGTAATCGGGCGAGTTTCTACTTTCAGATGCAACAGAAATTTTGCGGATTGGTCAATCCGTTCGCGAGATATGGCCGTTTGGATGTAAGAAACGCTTGAGAAACTCAAAATTTTCGCAGTTCTGATGCTCGAAACGAATGACTAGAACGGCTTACGGGAGAAGTACGCATACCGTTGAAATGGGGCGAGTTTCTACCTTCAGATGCAACATAAATTATGCGGATTGGTCAATCCGTTCGCGAGATATGGCCGTTTGGATGTAAGAAACGCTTGAGAAACTCAAAATTTTCGCAGTTCTGATGCTCGAAACGAATAACTAGAACGGCCTAGGGGAAAAGTGCGCATACCGTTGTAATCGGGCGAGTTCCTACTTTCAGACGCAACAGAAATTTTGCGGATTGGTCAATCCGTTCGCGAGATATGGCAGTTTGGAGGTGAGAAACGCTTGAGAAACTAAAAATTTTCGCAGTTCTGATGCTCGAAACGAATAACCAGAACGGCCTAGGGGAAGAGTAGGCATACCGATGTAATCGGGCGAGTTTCTACTTTCAGAAGCAACAGAAATTTTGCGGATTGGTCAATCCGTTCGCGAGATATGGCAGTTTGGAGATAAGAAACGCTTGACAAACTCAAAATTTTCGCTGTTCTGATGTTCGAAACGAATGACTAGAACGGCCTAGGGGAGAAGTACACCTCCCGCTGTAATCGGGCGAGTTTCTACTTTCAGATGCAACAGAAATTTTGCTGATTGGTCGATCCGTTCGCGAGATATGGCAGTTTGGAGGTAAGAAACGCTTCAGAAACTCAAAATTATAGCAGTTCTGATGCTCGAAACGAATAACTTGAACGGCCTAGGGGGAAACTACGCATACCATTGTAATCGGGCGAGTTTCTACTTTCAGATGCAACAGAAATTTTGCTGATTGGTCGATCCGTTCGCGAGATATGGCAGTTTGGAGGTAAGAAACGCTTGAGAAACTCAAAATTTTCGCAGTTCTGAAGCTCGAAACGAATGACTAGAACGGCCTACGGGAGAAGCACGCACACCGTTGTAATCGGGCGAGTTTCTACTTTCAGATGCAACAGAAATTTTGAGGATTGGTTGATCCGTACGCGAGATATGGCAGTTTGGAGGTAAGAAACGCTTGAGAAACTCAAAATTTTCGCAGTTCTGATGCTCGAAACGAATGACTAGAACGGCCTACGGGAGAAGTACGAATACCGTTGTAATCAGGCGAATTTCTACTTTCAGATGCAACAGAAATTTTGCGGATTGGTCGATCCGTTCGCGAGATATGGCAGTTTGAAGGTAAGAAACGCTTGCGAAACTCAAAATTTTCACTGTTCTGATGCTCGAAACGAATGACTAGAACGGCCTAGGGGAGAAGTACGCATACCGTTGTAATCGGGCGAGTTTATACTTTCAGATGCAACAGAAATTTTGCGGATTGATCAATCCTTTCGCGAGATATGGCAGTTTGGAGATAAGAAACGCTTGAGAAACTAAAAATTTTCGCTGTTCTGATGCGCGAAACGAATAACTAGCACGGCCTAGGGGAAAAGTACGCATACCGATGTAATCGGGCTAGTTTCTACTTTCAGATGCAACAGAAATTTTGCGGATTGGTCAATCCGTTCGCGAGATATGGCCGTTTGGATGTAAGAAAAGCTTGAGAAACTCAAAATTTTCGCAGTTCTGATGCTCGAAACGAATGACTAGAACGGCCGACGGGAGAAGTACGCATACCGTTGTAATCGGGCGAGTTTCTACTTTCAGATGCAACAGAAATTTTGCGGATTGGTCGATCCGTTCGCGAGATATGGCAGTTTGGAGGTAAGAAACGCTTGAGAAACTCAAAATTTTCGCAGTTCTGATGCTCGAAACGAATGACTAGAACGGCCTACGGGAGAAGTACGAATACCGTTGTAATCGGGCGAGTTTCTACTTTCAGATGCAACAGAAACTTTGCGGATTGTTCGATCCGTTCGCGAGATATGGCAGTTTGGAGATAAGAAACGCTTGACAAACTCAAAATTTTCGCTGTTCTGATGTTCGAAACGAATGACTAGAACGGCCTAGGGGGAAGTACACCTCCCGCTGTAATCGGGCGAGTTTCTACTTTCAGATGCAACAGAAATTTTGCTGATTGGTCGATCCGTTCGCGAGATATGGCAGTTTGGAGGTAAGAAACGCTTCAGAAACTCAAAATTATAGCAGTTCTGATGCTCGAAACGAATAACTTGAACGACCTAGGGGGAAACTACGCATACCATTGTAATCGGGCGAGTTTCTACTTTCAGATGCAACAGAAATTTTGCGGATTGGTCAATCCGTTCGCGAGATATGGCAGTTTGGAGGTAAGAAACGCTTGAGAAACTCAAAATTATCGCAGTTCTGATGCTCGAAACGAATAACTGGGACGGCCTAGGGGGAAACTATACATACCATTGTAATCGGGCGAGTTTCTACTTTCAGATGCAACAGAAATTTTGCGGATTGGTCAATCCGTTCGCGAGATATGGCCGTTTGGATGTAAGAAACGCTTGAGAAACTCATAATTATCGCAGTTCTGATGCTCGAAACGAATACCTCTAACGGCCTAGGGGTAACTACACATACCATTGTAATCGGGCGAGTTTCTACTTTCAGATGCAACAGAAATTTTGCGGATTGGTCAATCCGTTCGCGAGATATGGCCGTTTGGATGTAAGAAACGCTTGAGAAACTCAAAATTTTCGCAGTTCTGATGCTCGAAACGAATGACTAGAACGGCTTACGGGAGAAGTACGCATACCGTTGAAATGGGGCGAGTTTCTACCTTCAGATGCAACATAAATTATGCGGATTGGTCAATCCGTTCGCGAGATATGGCCGTTTGGATGTAAGAAACGCTTGAGAAACTCAAAATTTTCGCAGTTCTGATGCTCGAAACGAATAACTAGAACGGCCTAGGGGAAAAGTGCGCATACCGTTGTAATCGGGCGAGTTCCTACTTTCAGACGCAACAGAAATTTTGCGGATTGGTCAATCCGTTCGCGAGATATGGCAGTTTGGAGGTGAGAAACGCTTGAGAAACTAAAAATTTTCGCAGTTCTGATGCTCGAAACGAATAACCAGAACGGCCTAGGGGAAGAGTAGGCATACCGATGTAATCGGGCGAGTTTCTACTTTCAGAAGCAACAGAAATTTTGCGGATTGGTCAATCCGTTCGCGAGATATGGCAGTTTGGAGATAAGAAACGCTTGACAAACTCAAAATTTTCGCTGTTCTGATGTTCGAAACGAATGACTAGAACGGCCTAGGGGAGAAGTACACCTCCCGCTGTAATCGGGCGAGTTTCTACTTTCAGATGCAACAGAAATTTTGCTGATTGGTCGATCCGTTCGCGAGATATGGCAGTTTGGAGGTAAGAAACGCTTCAGAAACTCAAAATTATAGCAGTTCTGATGCTCGAAACGAATAACTTGAACGGCCTAGGGGGAAACTACGCATACCATTGTAATCGGGCGAGTTTCTACTTTCAGATGCAACAGAAATTTTGCTGATTGGTCGATCCGTTCGCGAGATATGGCAGTTTGGAGGTAAGAAACGCTTGAGAAACTCAAAATTTTCGCAGTTCTGAAGCTCGAAACGAATGACTAGAACGGCCTACGGGAGAAGCACGCACACCGTTGTAATCGGGCGAGTTTCTACTTTCAGATGCAACAGAAATTTTGAGGATTGGTTGATCCGTACGCGAGATATGGCAGTTTGGAGGTAAGAAACGCTTGAGAAACTCAAAATTTTCGCAGTTCTGATGCTCGAAACGAATGACTAGAACGGCCTACGGGAGAAGTACGAATACCGTTGTAATCAGGCGAATTTCTACTTTCAGATGCAACAGAAATTTTGCGGATTGGTCGATCCGTTCGCGAGATATGGCAGTTTGAAGGTAAGAAACGCTTGCGAAACTCAAAATTTTCACTGTTCTGATGCTCGAAACGAATGACTAGAACGGCCTAGGGGAGAAGTACGCATACCGTTGTAATCGGGCGAGTTTATACTTTCAGATGCAACAGAAATTTTGCGGATTGATCAATCCTTTCGCGAGATATGGCAGTTTGGAGATAAGAAACGCTTGAGAAACTAAAAATTTTCGCTGTTCTGATGCGCGAAACGAATAACTAGCACGGCCTAGGGGAAAAGTACGCATACCGATGTAATCGGGCTAGTTTCTACTTTCAGATGCAACAGAAATTTTGCGGATTGGTCAATCCGTTCGCGAGATATGGCCGTTTGGATGTAAGAAAAGCTTGAGAAACTCAAAATTTTCGCAGTTCTGATGCTCGAAACGAATGACTAGAACGGCCGACGGGAGAAGTACGCATACCGTTGTAATCGGGCGAGTTTCTACTTTCAGATGCAACAGAAATTTTGCGGATTGGTCGATCCGTTCGCGAGATATGGCAGTTTGGAGGTAAGAAACGCTTGAGAAACTCAAAATTTTCGCAGTTCTGATGCTCGAAACGAATGACTAGAACGGCCTACGGGAGAAGTACGAATACCGTTGTAATCGGGCGAGTTTCTACTTTCAGATGCAACAGAAACTTTGCGGATTGTTCGATCCGTTCGCGAGATATGGCAGTTTGGAGATAAGAAACGCTTGACAAACTCAAAATTTTCGCTGTTCTGATGTTCGAAACGAATGACTAGAACGGCCTAGGGGGAAGTACACCTCCCGCTGTAATCGGGCGAGTTTCTACTTTCAGATGCAACAGAAATTTTGCTGATTGGTCGATCCGTTCGCGAGATATGGCAGTTTGGAGGTAAGAAACGCTTCAGAAACTCAAAATTATAGCAGTTCTGATGCTCGAAACGAATAACTTGAACGACCTAGGGGGAAACTACGCATACCATTGTAATCGGGCGAGTTTCTACTTTCAGATGCAACAGAAATTTTGCGGATTGGTCAATCCGTTCGCGAGATATGGCAGTTTGGAGGTAAGAAACGCTTGAGAAACTCAAAATTATCGCAGTTCTGATGCTCGAAACGAATAACTGGGACGGCCTAGGGGTAACTACACATACCATTGTAATCGGGCGAGTTTCTACTTTCAGATGCAACAGAAATTTTGCGGATTGGTCAATCCGTTCGCGAGATATGGCCGTTTGGATGTAAGAAACGCTTGAGAAACTCATAATTATCGCAGTTCTGATGCTCGAAACGAATACCTCTAACGGCCTAGGGGTAACTACACATACCATTGTAATCGGGCGAGTTTCTACTTTCAGATGCAACAGAAATTTTGCGGATTGGTCAATCCGTTCGCTAGATATGGCCGTTTGGATGTAAGAAACGCTTGAGAAACTCAAAATTTTCGCAGTTCTGATGCTCGAAACGAATGACTAGAACGGCTTACGGGAGAAGTACGCATACCGTTGAAATGGGGCGAGTTTCTACCTTCAGATGCAACATAAATTATGCGGATTGGTCAATCCGTTCGCGAGATATGGCCGTTTGGATGTAAGAAACGCTTGAGAAACTCAAAATTTTCGCAGTTCTGATGCTCGAAACGAATAACTAGAACGGCCTAGGGGAAAAGTGCGCATACCGTTGTAATCGGGCGAGTTCCTACTTTCAGACGCAACAGAAATTTTGCGGATTGGTCAATCCGTTCGCGAGATATGGCAGTTTGGAGGTGAGAAACGCTTGAGAAACTAAAAATTTTCGCAGTTCTGATGCTCGAAACGAATAACCAGAACGGCCTAGGGGAAGAGTAGGCATACCGATGTAATCGGGCGAGTTTCTACTTTCAGAAGCAACAGAAATTTTGCGGATTGGTCAATCCGTTCGCGAGATATGGCAGTTTGGAGATAAGAAACGCTTGACAAACTCAAAATTTTCGCTGTTCTGATGTTCGAAACGAATGACTAGAACGGCCTAGGGGAGAAGTACACCTCCCGCTGTAATCGGGCGAGTTTCTACTTTCAGATGCAACAGAAATTTTGCTGATTGGTCGATCCGTTCGCGAGATATGGCAGTTTGGAGGTAAGAAACGCTTCAGAAACTCAAAATTATAGCAGTTCTGATGCTCGAAACGAATAACTTGAACGGCCTAGGGGGAAACTACGCATACCATTGTAATCGGGCGAGTTTCTACTTTCAGATGCAACAGAAATTTTGCGTATTGGTCAATCCGTTCGCGAGATATGGCCGTTTGGATGTAAGAAACGCTTGAGAAACTCAAAATTATCGCAGTTCTGATGCTCGAAACGAATAACTGGGACGGCCTAGGGGGAAACTATACATACCATTGTAATCGGGCGAGTTTCTACTTTCAGATGCAACAGAAATTTTGCTGATTGGTCGATCCGTTCGCGAGATATGGCAGTTTGGAGGTAAGAAACGCTTGAGAAACTCAAAATTATAGCAGTTCTGATGCTCGAAACGAATAACTTGAACGGCCTAGGGGGAAACTACGCATACCATTGCAATCGGGCGAGTTTCTACTTTCAGATGCAACAGAAATTTTGCGGATTGGTCAATCCGTTCGCGAGATATGGCCGTTTGGATGTAAGAAACGCTTGAGAAACTCATAATTATCGCAGTTCTGATGCTCGAAACGAATACCTCTAACGGCCTGGGGTAACTACACATACCATTGTAATCGGGCGAGTTTCTACTTTCAGATGCAACAGAAATTTTGCGGATTGGTCAATCCGTTCGCGAGATATGGCAGTTTGTAGGTAAGAAACGCTTGAGAAACTCAAAATTATCGCAGTTCTGATGCTCGAAACGAATAACTGGAACGGCCTAGGGGCAAACTACGCATACCATTGCAATCGGGCGAGTTTCTACTTTCAGATGCAACAGAAATTTTGCGGATTGGTCAATCCGTTCGCGAGATGTGGCCGTTTGGAAGTAAGAAACGCTTAAGAAACTCAAAATTTTCGCTGTTCTGATGCGCGAAACGAATAACTAGCACGGCCTAGGGGAAAAGTACGCAAACCGATGTAGTCGGGCGAGTTTCTACTTTCAGATACAACAGAAATTTTGCGGATTGGTCAATCCGTTCGCGAGATATGGCAGTTTGTAGGTAAGAAACGCTTGAGAAACTCAAAATTATCGCAGTTCTGATGCTCGAAACGAATAACTGGAACGGCCTAGGGGCAAACTACGCATACCATTGCAATCGGGCGAGTTTCTACTTTCAGATGCAACAGAAATTTTGCGGATTGGTCAATCCGTTCGCGAGATATGGCCGTTTGGATGTAAGAAACGCTTGAGAAACTCATAATTATCGCAGTTCTGATGCTCGAAACGAATACCTCTAACGGCCTAGGGGTAACTACACATACCATTGTAATCGGGCGAGTTTCTACTTTCAGATGCAACAGAAATTTTGCGGATTGGTCAATCCGTTCGCGAGATATGGCAGTTTGTAGGTAAGAAACGCTTGAGAAACTCAAAATTATCGCAGTTCTGAGGCTCGAAACGAATAACTGGGACGGCCTAGGGGGAAACTATACATACCATTGTAATCGGGCGAGTTTCTACTTTCAGATGCAACAGAAATTTTGCTGATTGGTCGATCCGTTCGCGAGATATGGCAGTTTGGAGGTAAGAAACGCTTGAGAAACTCAAAATTTTCGCTGTTCTGATGCGCGAAACGAATAACTAGCACGGCCTAGGGGTAACTACACATACCATTGTAATCGGGCGAGTTTCTACTTTCAGATGCAACAGAAATTTTGCGGATTGGTCAATCCGTTCGCGAGATATGGCAGTTTGGAGGTAAGAAACGCTTTAGAAACTCAAAATTTTCGCAGTTCTGACGCTCGACAACGAATAACTAGAACGGCCTAGGGGAAAAGTGCGCATACCGTTGTAATCGGGCGAGTTTCTACTTTCAGATGCAAAAGAAATTTTGCTGATTGGTCGATCCGTTCGCGAGATATGGCCGTTTGGATGTAAGAAACGCTTGAGAAACTCAAAATTTTCGCAGTTCTGATGCTCGAAACGAATAACTAGAACGGCCTAGGGGAAGAGTGCGCATACCGTTGTAATCGGGCGAGTTCCTACTTTCAGATGCAACAGAAAATTTTGCGGATTGGTCAATCCGTTCGCGAGATATGGCAGTTTGGAGGTAAGAAACGCTTGAGAAACTCAAAATTATCGCAGTTCTGATGCTCGAAACGAGTAACTGGAACGTCCTAGGGGGAAACTACACATACCATTGTAATCGGGCGAGTTTCTACTTTCAGATGCAACAGAAATTTTGCGGATTGGTCAATCCGTTCGCGAGATGTGGCCGTTTGGAAGTAAGAAACGCTTAAGAAACTCAAAATTTTCGCTGTTCTGATGCGCGAAACGAATAACTAGCACGGCCTAGGGGAAAAGTACGCAAACCGATGTAGTCGGGCGAGTTTCTACTTTAAGATACAACAGAAATTTTGCGGATTGGTCGATCCGTTCGCGAGATATGGCAGTTTGGAAGTAAGAAACGCTTGAGAAACTCAAAATTTTCGCAGTTCTGATGCTCGAAACGAGTAACTAGAACGGACTAGGGGAACAGTACATATTCCGTTGTAATCGGGCGGGTTTCTACTTTCAGATGCAACAGAAATTTTGCGGATTGGTCAATCCGTTCGCGAGATATGGCAGGTTGGAGGTAAGAAACGCTTGAGAAACTCAAAATTATCGCAGTTCTGATGCTCGAAACGAATAACTGGAACGTCCTAGGGGAAAAGTACGCAAACCTATGTAGTCGGGCGAGTTTCTACTTTAAGATACAACAGAAATTTTGCGGATTGGTCGATCCGTTCGCGAGATATGGCAGTTTGGAAGTAAGAAACGCTTGAGAAACTCAAAATTTTCGCAGTTCTGATGCTCGAAACGAGTAACTAGAACGGACTAGGGGAAAAGTACATATTCCGTTGTAATCGGGCGGGTTTCTACTTTCAGATGCAACAGAAATTTTGCGGATTGGTCAATCCGTTCGCGAGATATGGCAGTTTGGAGGTAAGAAACGCTTGAGAAACTCAAAATTTTCGCCGTTCTGATGCTCGAAACGAATAACTAGAACGGCCTAGGGGAAAAGTACGCATACCGTTTTAATCGGGCGAGATTCTACTTACAGATGCAACAGAAATTTTGCGGATTGGTCAATCCGTTCGCGAGATATGGCAGTTTGGAGGTAAGAAACGCTTTAGAAACTCATAATTATCGCAGTTCTGATGCTCGAAACGAATACCTCTAACGGCCTAGGGGTAACTACACATACCTTTGTAATCGGGCGAGTTTCTACTTTCAGATGCAACAGAAATTTTGCGGATTGGTCAATCCGTTCGCGAGATATGGCAGTTTGGATGTAAGAAACGCTTTAGAAACTCAAAATTTTCACAGTTCTGATGCTCGACAACGAATAACTAGAACGGCCTAGGGGAAAAGTGCGCATACCGTTGTAATCGGGCGAGTTTCTACTTTCAGATGCAACAGAAATTTTGCGGATTGGTCAATCCGTTCGCGAGATATGGCAGTTTGGAGGTAAGAAACGCTTGAGAAACTCAAAATTTTCGCGGTTCTGATGCTCGAAACGAATAACTAGAACGGCCTAGGGGAAAAGTACGCATACCGTTTTAATCGGGCGAGATTCTACTTTCAGATGCAACAGAAATTTTGCGGATTGGTCAACCCGTTCGCGAGATATGGCAGTTTGGAGGTAAGAAACGCTTGAGAAACTCAAAATTATCGCAGTTCTGATGCTCGAAACGAATAACTGGAACGGCCTAGGGGCAAACTACGCATACCATTGCAATCGGGCGAGTTTCTACTTTCAGATGCAACAGAAATTTTGAGGATTGGTCAATCCGTTCGCGAGATATGGCCGTTTGGATGTAAGAAACGCTTGAGAAACTCATAATTATCGCAGTTCTGATGCTCGAAACGAATACCTCTAACGGCCTAGGGGTAACTACACATACCATTGTAATCGGGCGAGTTTCTACTTTCAGATGCAACAGAAATTTTGCGGATTGGTCAATCCGTTCGCGAGATATGGCAGTTTGGATGTAAGAAACGCTTTAGAAACTCAAAATTTTCACAGTTCTGATGCTCGACAACGAATAACTAGAACGGCCTAGGGGAAAAGTGCGCATACCGTTGTAATCGGGCGAGTTTCTACTTTCAGATGCAACAGAAATTTTGCTGATTGGTCGATCCGTTCGCGAGATATGGCAGTTTGGAGGTAAGAAACGCTTGAGAAACTCAAAATTTTCGCAGTTCTGATGCTCGAAACGAATGACTAGAACGGCCTACGGGGGAAGTACGCATACCGTTGTAATGGGGCGAGTTTCTACCTTCAGATGCAACATATATTATGCGGATTGGTCAATCCGTTCGCGAGATATGGCCGTTTGGATGTAAGAAACGCTTGAGAAACTCAAAATTTTCGCAGTTCTGATGCTCGAAACGAATAACTAGAACGGCCTAGGGGAAGAGTGCGCATACCGTTGTAATCGGGCGAGTTCCTACTTTCAGATGCAACAGAAAATTTTGCGGATTGGTCAATCCGTTCGCGAGATATGGCAGTTTGGAGGTAAGAAACGCTTGAGAAACTCAAAATTATCGCAGTTCTGATGCTCGAAACGAGTAACTGGAACGTCCTAGGGGGAAACTACACATACCATTGTAATCGGGCGAGTTTCTACTTTCAGATGCAACAGAAATTTTGCGGATTGGTCAATCCGTTCGCGAGATGTGGCCGTTTGGAAGTAAGAAACGCTTAAGAAACTCAAAATTTTCGCTGTTCTGATGCGCGAAACGAATAACTAGCACGGCCTAGGGGAAAAGTACGCAAACCGATGTAGTCGGGCGAGTTTCTACTTTAAGATACAACAGAAATTTTGCGGATTGGTCGATCCGTTCGCGAGATATGGCAGTTTGGAAGTAAGAAACGCTTGAGAAACTCAAAATTTTCGCAGTTCTGATGCTCGAAACGAGTAACTAGAACGGACTAGGGGAACAGTACATATTCCGTTGTAATCGGGCGGGTTTCTACTTTCAGATGCAACAGAAATTTTGCGGATTGGTCAATCCGTTCGCGAGATATGGCAGGTTGGAGGTAAGAAACGCTTGAGAAACTCAAAATTATCGCAGTTCTGATGCTCGAAACGAATAACTGGAACGTCCTAGGGGAAAAGTACGCAAACCTATGTAGTCGGGCGAGTTTCTACTTTAAGATACAACAGAAATTTTGCGGATTGGTCGATCCGTTCGCGAGATATGGCAGTTTGGAAGTAAGAAACGCTTGAGAAACTCAAAATTTTCGCAGTTCTGATGCTCGAAACGAGTAACTAGAACGGACTAGGGGAAAAGTACATATTCCGTTGTAATCGGGCGGGTTTCTACTTTCAGATGCAACAGAAATTTTGCGGATTGGTCAATCCGTTCGCGAGATATGGCAGTTTGGAGGTAAGAAACGCTTGAGAAACTCAAAATTTTCGCCGTTCTGATGCTCGAAACGAATAACTAGAACGGCCTAGGGGAAAAGTACGCATACCGTTTTAATCGGGCGAGATTCTACTTACAGATGCAACAGAAATTTTGCGGATTGGTCAATCCGTTCGCGAGATATGGCAGTTTGGAGGTAAGAAACGCTTTAGAAACTCATAATTATCGCAGTTCTGATGCTCGAAACGAATACCTCTAACGGCCTAGGGGTAACTACACATACCATTGTAATCGGGCGAGTTTCTACTTTCAGATGCAACAGAAATTTTGCGGATTGGTCAATCCGTTCGCGAGATATGGCAGTTTGGATGTAAGAAACGCTTTAGAAACTCAAAATTTTCACAGTTCTGATGCTCGACAACGAATAACTAGAACGGCCTAGGGGAAAAGTGCGCATACCGTTGTAATCGGGCGAGTTTCTACTTTCAGATGCAACAGAAATTTTGCGGATTGGTCAATCCGTTCGCGAGATATGGCAGTTTGGAGGTAAGAAACGCTTGAGAAACTCAAAATTTTCGCGGTTCTGATGCTCGAAACGAATAACTAGAACGGCCTAGGGGAAAAGTACGCATACCGTTTTAATCGGGCGAGATTCTACTTTCAGATGCAACAGAAATTTTGCGGATTGGTCAACCCGTTCGCGAGATATGGCAGTTTGGAGGTAAGAAACGCTTGAGAAACTCAAAATTATCGCAGTTCTGATGCTCGAAACGAATAACTGGAACGGCCTAGGGGCAAACTACGCATACCATTGCAATCGGGCGAGTTTCTACTCTCAGATGCAACAGAAATTTTGCGGATTGGTCAATCCGTTCGCGAGATATGGCCGTTTGGATGTAAGAAACGCTTGAGAAACTCATAATTATCGCAGTTCTGATGCTCGAAACGAATACCTCTAACGGCCTAGGGGTAACTACACATACCATTGTAATCGGGCGAGTTTCTACTTTCAGATGCAACAGAAATTTTGCGGATTGGTCAATCCGTTCGCGAGATATGGCAGTTTGGATGTAAGAAACGCTTTAGAAACTCAAAATTTTCACAGTTCTGATGCTCGACAACGAATAACTAGAACGGCCTAGGGGAAAAGTGCGCATACCGTTGTAATCGGGCGAGTTTCTACTTTCAGATGCAACAGAAATTTTGCTGATTGGTCGATCCGTTCGCGAGATATGGCAGTTTGGAGGTAAGAAACGCTTGAGAAACTCAAAATTTTCGCAGTTCTGATGCTCGAAACGAATGACTAGAACGGCCTACGGGGGAAGTACGCATACCGTTGTAATGGGGCGAGTTTCTACCTTCAGATGCAACATATATTATGCGGATTGGTCAATCCGTTCGCGAGATATGGCCGTTTGGATGTAAGAAACGCTTGAGAAACTCAAAATTTTCGCAGTTCTGATGCTCGAAACGAATAACTAGAACGGCCTAGGGGAAGAGTGCGCATACCGTTGTAATCGGGCGAGTTCCTACTTTCAGATGCAACAGAAAATTTTGCGGATTGGTCAATCCGTTCGCGAGATATGGCAGTTTGGAGGTAAGAAACGCTTGAGAAACTCAAAATTATCGCAGTTCTGATGCTCGAAACGAGTAACTGGAACGTCCTAGGGGGAAACTACACATACCATTGTAATCGGGCGAGTTTCTACTTTCAGATGCAACAGAAATTTTGCGGATTGGTCAATCCGTTCGCGAGATGTGGCCGTTTGGAAGTAAGAAACGCTTAAGAAACTCAAAATTTTCGCTGTTCTGATGCGCGAAACGAATAACTAGCACGGCCTAGGGGAAAAGTACGCAAACCGATGTAGTCGGGCGAGTTTCTACTTTAAGATACAACAGAAATTTTGCGGATTGGTCGATCCGTTCGCGAGATATGGCAGTTTGGAAGTAAGAAACGCTTGAGAAACTCAAAATTTTCGCAGTTCTGATGCTCGAAACGAGTAACTAGAACGGACTAGGGGAACAGTACATATTCCGTTGTAATCGGGCGGGTTTCTACTTTCAGATGCAACAGAAATTTTGCGGATTGGTCAATCCGTTCGCGAGATATGGCAGGTTGGAGGTAAGAAACGCTTGAGAAACTCAAAATTATCGCAGTTCTGATGCTCGAAACGAATAACTGGAACGTCCTAGGGGAAAAGTACGCAAACCTATGTAGTCGGGCGAGTTTCTACTTTAAGATACAACAGAAATTTTGCGGATTGGTCGATCCGTTCGCGAGATATGGCAGTTTGGAAGTAAGAAACGCTTGAGAAACTCAAAATTTTCGCAGTTCTGATGCTCGAAACGAGTAACTAGAACGGACTAGGGGAAAAGTACATATTCCGTTGTAATCGGGCGGGTTTCTACTTTCAGATGCAACAGAAATTTTGCGGATTGGTCAATCCGTTCGCGAGATATGGCAGTTTGGAGGTAAGAAACGCTTGAGAAACTCAAAATTTTCGCCGTTCTGATGCTCGAAACGAATAACTAGAACGGCCTAGGGGAAAAGTACGCATACCGTTTTAATCGGGCGAGATTCTACTTACAGATGCAACAGAAATTTTGCGGATTGGTCAATCCGTTCGCGAGATATGGCAGTTTGGAGGTAAGAAACGCTTTAGAAACTCATAATTATCGCAGTTCTGATGCTCGAAACGAATACCTCTAACGGCCTAGGGGTAACTACACATACCATTGTAATCGGGCGAGTTTCTACTTTCAGATGCAACAGAAATTTTGCGGATTGGTCAATCCGTTCGCGAGATATGGCAGTTTGGATGTAAGAAACGCTTTAGAAACTCAAAATTTTCACAGTTCTGATGCTCGACAACGAATAACTAGAACGGCCTAGGGGAAAAGTGCGCATACCGTTGTAATCGGGCGAGTTTCTACTTTCAGATGCAACAGAAATTTTGCTGATTGGTCGATCCGTTCGCGAGATATGGCAGTTTGGAGGTAAGAAACGCTTGAGAAACTCAAAATTTTCGCAGTTCTGATGCTCGAAACGAATGACTAGAACGGCCTACGGGGGAAGTACGCATACCGTTGTAATGGGGCGAGTTTCTACCTTCAGATGCAACATATATTATGCGGATTGGTCAATCCGTTCGCGAGATATGGCCGTTTGGATGTAAGAAACGCTTGAGAAACTCAAAATTTTCGCAGTTCTGATGCTCGAAACGAATAACTAGAACGGCCTAGGGGAAGAGTGCGCATACCGTTGTAATCGGGCGAGTTCCTACTTTCAGATGCAACAGAAATTTTGCGGATTGGTCAATCCGTTCGCGAGATATGGCAGTTTGGATGTAAGAAACGCTTGAGAAACTCAAAATTATCGCAGTTCTGATGCTCGAAACGAGTAACTGGAACGTCCTAGGGGGAAACTACACATACCATTGTAATCGGGCGAGTTTCTACTTTCAGATGCAACAGAAATTTTGCGGATTGGTCAATCCGTTCGCGAGATGTGGCCGTTTGGAAGTAAGAAACGCTTAAGAAACTCAAAATTTTCGCTGTTCTGATGCGCGAAACGAATAACTAGCACGGCCTAGGGGAAAAGTACGCAAACCGATGTAGTCGGGCGAGTTTCTACTTTAAGATACAACAGAAATTTTGCGGATTGGTCGATCCGTTCGCGAGGTATGGCAGTTTGGAAGTAAGAAACGCTTGAGAAACTCAAAATTTTCGCAGTTCTGATGCTCGAAACGAATACCTCTAACGGCCTAGGGGTAACTACACATACCATTGTAATCGGGCGAGTTTCTACTTTCAGATGCAACAGAAATTTTGCGGATTGGTCAATCCGTTCGCGAGATATGGCAGTTTGTAGGTAAGAAACGCTTGAGAAACTCAAAATTTTCGCTGTTCTGATGCGCGAAACGAATAACTAGCACGGCCTACGGGAAAAGTACGCAAACCGATGTAGTCGGGCGAGTTTCTACTTTCAGATGCAACAGAAATTTTGCTGATTGGTCGATCCGTTCGCGAGATATGGCAGTTTGGAGGTAAGAAACGCTTGAGAAACTCAAAATTTTCGCTGTTCTGATGCGCGAAACGAATAACTAGCACGGCCTAGGGGTAACTACACATACCATTGTAATCGGGCGAGTTTCTACTTTCAGATGCAACAGAAATTTTGCGGATTGGTCAATCCGTTCGCGAGATATGGCAGTTTGGAGGTAAGAAACGCTTTAGAAACTCAAAATTTTCGCAGTTCTGACGCTCGACAACGAATAACTAGAACGGCCTAGGGGAAAAGTGCGCATACCGTTGTAATCGGGCGAGTTTCTACTTTCAGATGCAAAAGAAATTTTGCTGATTGGTCGATCCGTTCGCGAGATATGGCAGTTTGGAGGTAAGAAACGCTTGAGAAACTCAAAATTTTCGCAGTTCTGATGCTCGAAACGAATGACTAGAACGGCCTACGGGGGAAGTACGCATACCGTTGTAATGGGGCGAGTTTCTACCTTCAGATGCAACATATATTATGCGGATTGGTCAATCCGTTCGCGAGATATGGCCGTTTGGATGTAAGAAACGTTTGAGAAACTCAAAATTTTCGCAGTTCTGATGCTCGAAACGAATAACTAGAACGGCCTAGGGGAAGAGTGCGCATACCGTTGTAATCGGGCGAGTTCCTACTTTCAGATGCAACAGAAATTTTGCGGATTGGTCAATCCGTTCGCGAGATATGGCAGTTTGGAGGTAAGAAACGCTTGAGAAACTCAAAATTATCGCAGTTCTGATGCTCGAAACGAGTAACTGGAACGTCCTAGGGGGAAACTACACATACCATTGTAATCGGGCGAGTTTCTACTTTCAGATGCAACAGAAATTTTGCGGATTGGTCAATCCGTTCGCGAGATGTGGCCGTTTGGAAGTAAGAAACGCTTAAGAAACTCAAAATTTTCGCTGTTCTGATGCGCGAAACGAATAACTAGCACGGCCTAGGGGAAAAGTACGCAAACCGATGTAGTCGGGCGAGTTTCTACTTTAAGATACAACAGAAATTTTGCGGATTGGTCGATCCGTTCGCGAGATATGGCAGTTTGGAAGTAAGAAACGCTTGAGAAACTCAAAATTTTCGCAGTTCTGATGCTCGAAACGAGTAACTAGAACGGACTAGGGGAACAGTACATATTCCGTTGTAATCGGGCGGGTTTCTACTTTCAGATGCAACAGAAATTTTGCGGATTGGTCAATCCGTTCGCGAGATATGGCAGTTTGGAGGTAAGAAACGCTTGAGAAACTCAAAATTATCGCAGTTCTGATGCTCGAAACGAATAACTGGAACGTCCTAGGGGAAAAGTACGCAAACCTATGTAGTCGGGCGAGTTTCTACTTTAAGATACAACAGAAATTTTGCGGATTGGTCGATCCGTTCGCGAGATATGGCAGTTTGGAAGTAAGAAACGCTTGAGAAACTCAAAATTTTCGCAGTTCTGATGCTCGAAACGAGTAACTAGAACGGACTAGGGGAAAAGTACATATTCCGTTGTAATCGGGCGGGTTTCTACTTTCAGATGCAACAGAAATTTTGCGGATTGGTCAATCCGTTCGCGAGATATGGCAGTTTGGAGGTAAGAAACGCTTGAGAAACTCAAAATTTTCGCCGTTCTGATGCTCGAAACGAATAACTAGAACGGCCTAGGGGAAAAGTACGCATACCGTTTTAATCGGGCGAGATTCTACTTACAGATGCAACAGAAATTTTGCGGATTGGTCAATCCGTTCGCGAGATATGGCAGTTTGGAGGTAAGAAACGCTTTAGAAACTCATAATTATCGCAGTTCTGATGCTCGAAACGAATAACTCTAACGGCCTAGGGGTAACTACACATACCATTGTAATCGGGCGAGTTTCTACTTTCAGATGCAACAGAAATTTTGCGGATTGGTCAATCCGTTCGCGAGATATGGCAGTTTGGATGTAAGAAACGCTTTAGAAACTCAAAATTTTCACAGTTCTGATGCTCGACAACGAATAACTAGAACGGCCTAGGGGAAAAGTGCGCATACCGTTGTAATCGGGCGAGTTTCTACTTTCAGATGCAACAGAAATTTTGCGGATTGGTCAATCCGTTCGCGAGATATGGCAGTTTGGAGGTAAGAAACGCTTGAGAAACTCAAAATTTTCGCGGTTCTGATGCTCGAAACGAATAACTAGAACGGCCTAGGGGAAAAGTACGCATACCGTTTTAATCGGGCGAGATTCTACTTTCAGATGCAACAGAAATTTTGCGGATTGGTCAACCCGTTCGCGAGATATGGCAGTTTGGAGGTAAGAAACGCTTGAGAAACTCAAAATTATCGCAGTTCTGATGCTCGAAACGAATAACTGGAACGGCCTAGGGGCAAACTACGCATACCATTGCAATCGGGCGAGTTTCTACTTTCAGATGCAACAGAAATTTTGCGGATTGGTCAATCCGTTCGCGAGATATGGCCGTTTGGATGTAAGAAACGCTTGAGAAACTCATAATTATCGCAGTTCTGATGCTCGAAACGAATACCTCTAACGGCCTAGGGGTAACTACACATACCATTGTAATCGGGCGAGTTTCTACTTTCAGATGCAACAGAAATTTTGCGGATTGGTCAATCCGTTCGCGAGATATGGCAGTTTGGATGTAAGAAACGCTTTAGAAACTCAAAATTTTCACAGTTCTGATGCTCGACAACGAATAACTAGAACGGCCTAGGGGAAAAGTGCGCATACCGTTGTAATCGGGCGAGTTTCTACTTTCAGATGCAACAGAAATTTTGCGGATTGGTCAATCCGTTCGCGAGATATGGCAGTTTGGAGGTAAGAAACGCTTGAGAAACTCAAAATTTTCGCGGTTCTGATGCTCGAAACGAATAACTAGAACGGCCTAGGGGAAAAGTACGCATACCGTTTTAATCGGGCGAGATTCTACTTTCAGATGCAACAGAAATTTTGCGGATTGGTCAATCCGTTCGCGAGATATGGCAGTTTGGAGGTAAGAAACGCTTTAGAAACTCAAAATTTTCGCATTTCTGATGCTCGACAACGAATAACTAGAACGGCCTAGGGGAAAAGTGCGCATACCGTTGTAATCGGGCGAGTTTCTACTTTCAGATGCAAAAGAAATTTTGCGGATTGGTCAATCCGTTCGCGAGATATGGCAGTTTGGAGGGAAGAAACGCTTGAGAAACTCAAAATTTTCGCAGTTCTGATGCTCGAAACGAATAACTAGAACGGCCTAGGGGAAAAGTACGCATACCGTTTTAATCGGGCGAGATTCTACTTTCAGATGCAACAGAAATTTTGCGGAATGGTCAATCCGTTCGCGAGATATGGCAGTTTGGAGGTAAGAAACGCTTGAGAAACTCAAAATTAACGCAGTTCTGATGCTCGAAATGTATAACTGGAACGGCCTAGGGGCAAACTACGCATACCATTGCAATCGGGCGAGTTTCTACTTTCAGATGCAACAGAAATTTTGCGGATTGGTCAATCCGTTCGCGAGATATGGCCGTTTGGATGTAAGAAACGCTTGAGAAACTCATAATTATCGCAGTTCTGATGCTCGAAACGAATACCTCTAACGGCCTAGGGGTAACTACACATACCATTGTAATCGGGCGAGTTTCTACTTTCAGATGCAATAGAAATTTTGCAGATTGGTCAATCCGTTCGCGAGATATGGCAGTTTGGAGGTAAGAAACGCTTTAGAAACTCAAAATTTTCGCAGTTCTGATGCACGACAACGAATAACTAGAACGGCCTAGGGGAAAAGTGCGCATACCGTTGTAATCGGGCGAGTTTCTACTTTCAGATGCAAAAGAAATTTTGCTGATTGGTCGATCCGTTCGCGAGATATGGCAGTTTGGAGGTAAGAAACGCTTGAGAAACTCAAAATTTTCGCAGTTCTGATGCTCGAAACGAATAACTAGAACGGCCTAGGGGAAGAGTGCGCATACCGTTTTAATCGGGCGAGATTCTACTTTCAGATGCAACAGAAATTTTGCGGATTGGTCAATCCGTTCGCGAGATATGGCAGTTTGGAGGTAAGAAACGCTTGAGAAACTCAAAATTATCGCAGTTCTGATTCTCGAAACGAATAACTGGAACGTCCTAGGGGGAAACTACACATACCATTGTAATCGGGCGAGTTTCTACTTTCAGATGCAACCGAAATTTTGCGGATTGGTCAATCAGTTCGCGAGATGTGGCCGTTTGGAAGTAAGAAACGCTTAAGAAACTCAAAATTTTCGCTGTTCTGATGCGCGAAACGAATAACTAGCACGGCCTAGGGGAAAAGTACGCAAACCGATGTAGTCGGGCGAGTTTCTACTTTCAGATACAACAGAAATTTTGCGGGTGGTCGATCCGTTCGCGAGATATGGCAGTTTGGAAGTAAGAAACGCTTGAGAAACTCAAAATTTTCGCAGTTCTGATGCTCGAAACGAGTAACAAGAACGGCCTAGGGGAAAAGTACATATTCCGTTGTAATCGGGCGAGTTTCTACTTTCAGATGCAACAGAAATTTTGCGGATTGGTCGATCCGTTCGCGAGATCTGGCCGTTTGGATGTAAGAAACGCTTGAAAAACTCAAAATTTTCGCAGTTCTGATGCTCGAAACGAATAACTGGAACGTCCTAGGGGGAAACTACACATACCATTGTAATCGGGTGAGTTTCTACTTTCAGATGCAACAGAAATTTTGCGGATTGGTCAATCCGTTCGCGAGTAGTGGCCGTTTGGAAGTAAGAAACGCTTAAGAAACTCAAAATTTTCGCTGGTCTGATGCGCGAAACGAATAACTAGCACGGCCTAGGGGAAAAGTACGCAAACCGATGTAGTCGGGCGAGTTTCTACTTTCAGATACAACAGAAATTTTGCGGATTGGTCGATCCGTTCGCGAGATATGGCAGTTTGGAAGTAAGAAACGCTTGAGAAACTCAAAATTTTCGCAGTTCTGATGCTCGAAACGAATAACTGGAACGTCCTAGGGGGAAACTACACATACCATTGTAATCGGGCGAGTTTCTATTTTCAGATGCAACAGAAATTTTGCGGATTGGTCAATCCGTTCGCGAGATGTGGCCGTTTGGAAGTAAGAAACGCTTGAGAAACTCCAAATTTTCGCTGTTCTGATGCGCGAAACGAATAACTAGCACGGCCTAGGGGAAAAGTACGCAAACCGATGTAGTCGGGCGAGTTTCTACTTTAAGATACAACAGAAATTTTGCGGATTGGTCGATCCGTTCGCGAGATATGGCAGTTTGGATGTAAGAAACGCTTGAGAAACTCAAAATTTTCGCAGTTCTGATGCTCGGAACGAGTAACTAGAACGGCCTAGGGGAAAAGTACATACTCCGTTGTAATCGGCCGTGTTTCTACTTTCAAATGCAACAGAAATTTTGCGGATTTGTCAATCCGTTCGCGAGATATGGCAGTTTGGAGGTAAGAAACGCTTGAGAAACTCAAAATTTTCGCCGTTCTGATGCTCGAAACGAATAACTAGAACGGCCTAGGGGATAAGTACGCATACCATTGCAATCGGGCGAGTCTCTACTTTCAGATGCAACAGAAATTTTGCGGATTGGTCAATCCGTTCGCGAGATATGGCCGTTTGGATGTAAGAAACGCTTGAGAAACTCATAATTATCGCAGTTCTGATGCTCGAAACGAATACCTCTAACGGCCTAGGGGAAAAGTACGCAAACCGATGTAGTCGGGCGAGTTTCTACTTTCAGATACAACAGAAATTTTGCGGGTGGTCGATCCGTTCGCGAGATATGGCAGTTTGGAAGTAAGAAACGCTTGAGAAACTCAAAATTATCGCAGTTCTGATGCTCGAAACGAATAACTGGAACGTCCTAGGGGGAAACTACACATACCATTGTAATCGGGCGAGTTTCTACTTTCAGATGCAACAGAAATTTTGCGGATTGGTCGATCCGTTCGCGAGATATGGCAGTTTGGAAGTAAGAAACGCTTGAGAAACTCAAAATTTTCGCAGTTCTGATGCTCGAAACGAGTAACTAGCACGGCCTAGGGGAAAAGTACATATTCCGTTGTAATCGGGCGAGTTTCTACTTTCAGATGCAACAGAAATTTTGCGGATTGGCCGATCCGTTCGCGAGATATGGCCGTTTGGATGTAAGAAACGCTTGAGAAACTCAAAATTTTCGCAGTTCTGATGCTCGGAACGAGTAACTAGAACGGCCTAGGGGAAAAGTACATATTCCGTTGTAATCGGCCGTGTTTCTACTTTCAAATGCAACAGAAATTTTGCGGATTTGTCAATCCGTTCGCGAGATATGGCAGTTTGGAGGTAAGAAACGCTTGAGAAACTCAAAATTTTCGCCGTTCTGATGCTCGAAACGAATAACTAGAACGGCCTAGGGGATAAGTACGCATACCATTGCAATCGGGCGAGTCTCTACTTTCAGATGCAACAGAAATTTTGCGGATTGGTCAATCCGTTCGCGAGATATGGCCGTTTGGATGTAAGAAACGCTTGAGAAACTCATAATTATCGCAGTTCTGATGCTCGAAACGAATACCTCTAACGGCCTAGGGGTAACTACACATACCATTGTAATCGGGCGAGTTTCTACTTTCAGATGCAACAGAAATTTTGCGGATTGGTCAATCCGTTCGCGAGATATGGCAGTTTGGAGGTAAGAAACGCTTTAGAAACTCAAAATTTTCACAGTTCTGATGCTCGACAACGAATAACTAGAACGGCCTAGGGGATAAGTACGCATACCATTGCAATCGGGCGAGTTTCTACTTTCAGATGCAAAAGAAATTTTGCTGATTGGTCGATCCGTTCGCGAGATATGGCAGTTTGGAGGTAAGAAACGCTTGAGAAACTCAAAATTTTCGCAGTTTTGATGCTCGAAACGAATAACTAGAACGGCCTAGGGGAAGAGTGCGCATACCGTTGTAATCGGGCGAGTTCCTACTTTCAGATGCAATAGAAATTTTGCGGATTGGTCAATCCGTTCGCGAGATATGGCAGTTTGGAGGTAAGAAACGCTTGAGAAACTCAAAATTATCGCAGTTCTGATGCTCGAAACGAATAACTAGAACGGCCTAGGGGAAAAGTACGCATACCGTTTTAATCGGGCGAGTTTCTACTTTCAGATGCAACAGAAATTTTGCGGATTGGTCAATCCGTTCGCGAGATATGGCAGTTTGGATGTAAGAAACGCTTTAGAAACTCAAAATTTTCACAGTTCTGATGCTCGACAACGAATAACTAGAACGGCCTAGGGGAAAAGTGCGCATACCGTTGTAATCGGGCGAGTTTCTACTTTCAGATGCAACAGAAATTTTGCTGATTGGTCGATCCGTTCGCGAGATATGGCAGTTTGGAGGTAAGAAACGCTTGAGAAACTCAAAATTATCGCAGTTCTGATGCTCGAAACGAGTAACTGGAACGTCCTAGGGGGAAACTACACATACCATTGTAATCGGGCGAGTTTCTACTTTCAGATGCAACAGAAATTTTGCGGATTGGTCAATCCGTTCGCGAGATGTGGCCGTTTGGAAGTAAGAAACGCTTAAGAAACTCAAAATTTTCGCTGTTCTGATGCGCGAAACGAATAACTAGCACGGCCTAGGGGAAAAGTACGCAAACCGATGTAGTCGGGCGAGTTTCTACTTTAAGATACAACAGAAATTTTGCGGATTGGTCGATCCGTTCGCGAGGTATGGCAGTTTGGAAGTAAGAAACGCTTGAGAAACTCAAAATTTTCGCAGTTCTGATGCTCGAAACGAATACCTCTAACGGCCTAGGGGTAACTACACATACCATTGTAATCGGGCGAGTTTCTACTTTCAGATGCAACAGAAATTTTGCGGATTGGTCAATCCGTTCGCGAGATATGGCAGTTTGTAGGTAAGAAACGCTTGAGAAACTCAAAATTTTCGCTGTTCTGATGCGCGAAACGAATAACTAGCACGGCCTACGGGAAAAGTACGCAAACCGATGTAGTCGGGCGAGTTTCTACTTTCAGATGCAACAGAAATTTTGCTGATTGGTCGATCCGTTCGCGAGATATGGCAGTTTGGAGGTAAGAAACGCTTGAGAAACTCAAAATTTTCGCTGTTCTGATGCGCGAAACGAATAACTAGCACGGCCTAGGGGTAACTACACATACCATTGTAATCGGGCGAGTTTCTACTTTCAGATGCAACAGAAATTTTGCGGATTGGTCAATCCGTTCGCGAGATATGGCAGTTTGGAGGTAAGAAACGCTTTAGAAACTCAAAATTTTCGCAGTTCTGACGCTCGACAACGAATAACTAGAACGGCCTAGGGGAAAAGTGCGCATACCGTTGTAATCGGGCGAGTTTCTACTTTCAGATGCAAAAGAAATTTTGCTGATTGGTCGATCCGTTCGCGAGATATGGCAGTTTGGAGGTAAGAAACGCTTGAGAAACTCAAAATTTTCGCAGTTCTGATGCTCGAAACGAATGACTAGAACGGCCTACGGGGAAGAGTGCGCATACCGTTGTAATCGGGCGAGTTCCTACTTTCAGATGCAACAGAAATTTTGCGGATTGGTCAATCCGTTCGCGAGATATGGCAGTTTGGAGGTAAGAAACGCTTGAGAAACTCAAAATTATCGCAGTTCTGATGCTCGAAACGAGTAACTGGAACGTCCTAGGGGGAAACTACACATACCATTGTAATCGGGCGAGTTTCTACTTTCAGATGCAACAGAAATTTTGCGGATTGGTCAATCCGTTCGCGAGATGTGGCCGTTTGGAAGTAAGAAACGCTTAAGAAACTCAAAATTTTCGCTGTTCTGATGCGCGAAACGAATAACTAGCACGGCCTAGGGGAAAAGTACGCAAACCGATGTAGTCGGGCGAGTTTCTACTTTAAGATACAACAGAAATTTTGCGGATTGGTCGATCCGTTCGCGAGATATGGCAGTTTGGAAGTAAGAAACGCTTGAGAAACTCAAAATTTTCGCAGTTCTGATGCTCGAAACGAGTAACTAGAACGGACTAGGGGAACAGTACATATTCCGTTGTAATCGGGCGGGTTTCTACTTTCAGATGCAACAGAAATTTTGCGGATTGGTCAATCCGTTCGCGAGATATGGCAGTTTGGAGGTAAGAAACGCTTGAGAAACTCAAAATTATCGCAGTTCTGATGCTCGAAACGAATAACTGGAACGTCCTAGGGGAAAAGTACGCAAACCTATGTAGTCGGGCGAGTTTCTACTTTAAGATACAACAGAAATTTTGCGGATTGGTCGATCCGTTCGCGAGATATGGCAGTTTGGAAGTAAGAAACGCTTGAGAAACTCAAAATTTTCGCAGTTCTGATGCTCGAAACGAGTAACTAGAACGGACTAGGGGAAAAGTACATATTCCGTTGTAATCGGGCGGGTTTCTACTTTCAGATGCAACAGAAATTTTGCGGATTGGTCAATCCGTTCGCGAGATATGGCAGTTTGGAGGTAAGAAACGCTTGAGAAACTCAAAATTTTCGCCGTTCTGATGCTCGAAACGAATAACTAGAACGGCCTAGGGGAAAAGTACGCATACCGTTTTAATCGGGCGAGATTCTACTTACAGATGCAACAGAAATTTTGCGGATTGGTCAATCCGTTCGCGAGATATGGCAGTTTGGAGGTAAGAAACGCTTTAGAAACTCATAATTATCGCAGTTCTGATGCTCGAAACGAATAACTCTAACGGCCTAGGGGTAACTACACATACCATTGTAATCGGGCGAGTTTCTACTTTCAGATGCAACAGAAATTTTGCGGATTGGTCAATCCGTTCGCGAGATATGGCAGTTTGGATGTAAGAAACGCTTTAGAAACTCAAAATTTTCACAGTTCTGATGCTCGACAACGAATAACTAGAACGGCCTAGGGGAAAAGTGCGCATACCGTTGTAATCGGGCGAGTTTCTACTTTCAGATGCAACAGAAATTTTGCGGATTGGTCAATCCGTTCGCGAGATATGGCAGTTTGGAGGTAAGAAACGCTTGAGAAACTCAAAATTTTCGCGGTTCTGATGCTCGAAACGAATAACTGGAACGGCCTAGGGGCAAACTACGCATACCATTGCAATCGGGCGAGTTTCTACTTTCAGATGCAACAGAAATTTTGCGGATTGGTCAATCCGTTCGCGAGATATGGCCGTTTGGATGTAAGAAACGCTTGAGAAACTCATAATTATCGCAGTTCTGATGCTCGAAACGAATACCTCTAACGGCCTAGGGGTAACTACACATACCATTGTAATCGGGCGAGTTTCTACTTTCAGATGCAACAGAAATTTTGCGGATTGGTCAATCCGTTCGCGAGATATGGCAGTTTGGATGTAAGAAACGCTTTAGAAACTCAAAATTTTCACAGTTCTGATGCTCGACAACGAATAACTAGAACGGCCTAGGGGAAAAGTGCGCATACCGTTGTAATCGGGCGAGTTTCTACTTTCAGATGCAACAGAAATTTTGCGGATTGGTCAATCCGTTCGCGAGATATGGCAGTTTGGAGGTAAGAAACGCTTGAGAAACTCAAAATTTTCGCGGTTCTGATGCTCGAAACGAATAACTAGAACGGCCTAGGGGAAAAGTACGCATACCGTTTTAATCGGGCGAGATTCTACTTTCAGATGCAACAGAAATTTTGCGGATTGGTCAATCCGTTCGCGAGATATGGCAGTTTGGAGGTAAGAAACGCTTTAGAAACTCAAAATTTTCGCATTTCTGATGCTCGACAACGAATAACTAGAACGGCCTAGGGGAAAAGTGCGCATACCGTTGTAATCGGGCGAGTTTCTACTTTCAGATGCAAAAGAAATTTTGCGGATTGGTCAATCCGTTCGCGAGATATGGCAGTTTGGAGGGAAGAAACGCTTGAGAAACTCAAAATTTTCGCAGTTCTGATGCTCGAAACGAATAACTAGAACGGCCTAGGGGAAAAGTACGCATACCGTTTTAATCGGGCGAGATTCTACTTTCAGATGCAACAGAAATTTTGCGGAATGGTCAATCCGTTCGCGAGATATGGCAGTTTGGAGGTAAGAAACGCTTGAGAAACTCAAAATTAACGCAGTTCTGATGCTCGAAATGTATAACTGGAACGGCCTAGGGGCAAACTACGCATACCATTGCAATCGGGCGAGTTTCTACTTTCAGATGCAACAGAAATTTTGCGGATTGGTCAATCCGTTCGCGAGATATGGCCGTTTGGATGTAAGAAACGCTTGAGAAACTCATAATTATCGCAGTTCTGATGCTCGAAACGAATACCTCTAACGGCCTAGGGGTAACTACACATACCATTGTAATCGGGCGAGTTTCTACTTTCAGATGCAATAGAAATTTTGCAGATTGGTCAATCCGTTCGCGAGATATGGCAGTTTGGAGGTAAGAAACGCTTTAGAAACTCAAAATTTTCGCAGTTCTGATGCACGACAACGAATAACTAGAACGGCCTAGGGGAAAAGTGCGCATACCGTTGTAATCGGGCGAGTTTCTACTTTCAGATGCAAAAGAAATTTTGCTGATTGGTCGATCCGTTCGCGAGATATGGCAGTTTGGAGGTAAGAAACGCTTGAGAAACTCAAAATTTTCGCAGTTCTGATGCTCGAAACGAATAACTAGAACGGCCTAGGGGAAAAGTACATATTCCGTTGTAATCGGGCGAGTTTCTACTTTCAGATGCAACAGAAATTTTGCGGATTGGTCGATCCGTTCGCGAGATCTGGCCGTTTGGATGTAAGAAACGCTTGAGAAACTCAAAATTTTCGCAGTTCTGATGCTCGAAACGAATAACTGGAACGTCCTAGGGGGAAACTACACATACCATTGTAATCGGGCGAGTTTCTATTTTCAGATGCAACAGAAATTTTGCGGATTGGTCAATCCGTTCGCGAGATGTGGCCGTTTGGAAGTAAGAAACGCTTGAGAAACTCCAAATTTTCGCTGTTCTGATGCGCGAAACGAATAACTAGCACGGCCTAGGGGAAAAGTACGCAAACCGATGTAGTCGGGCGAGTTTCTACTTTAAGATACAACAGAAATTTTGCGGATTGGTCGATCCGTTCGCGAGATATGGCAGTTTGGATGTAAGAAACGCTTGAGAAACTCAAAATTTTCGCAGTTCTGATGCTCGGAACGAGTAACTAGAACGGCCTAGGGGAAAAGTACATACTCCGTTGTAATCGGCCGTGTTTCTACTTTCAAATGCAACAGAAATTTTGCGGATTTGTCAATCCGTTCGCGAGATATGGCAGTTTGGAGGTAAGAAACGCTTGAGAAACTCAAAATTTTCGCCGTTCTGATGCTCGAAACGAATAACTAGAACGGCCTAGGGGATAAGTACGCATACCATTGCAATCGGGCGAGTCTCTACTTTCAGATGCAACAGAAATTTTGCGGATTGGTCAATCCGTTCGCGAGATATGGCCGTTTGGATGTAAGAAACGCTTGAGAAACTCATAATTATCGCAGTTCTGATGCTCGAAACGAATACCTCTAACGGCCTAGGGGAAAAGTACGCAAACCGATGTAGTCGGGCGAGTTTCTACTTTCAGATACAACAGAAATTTTGCGGGTGGTCGATCCGTTCGCGAGATATGGCAGTTTGGAAGTAAGAAACGCTTGAGAAACTCAAAATTATCGCAGTTCTGATGCTCGAAACGAATAACTGGAACGTCCTAGGGGGAAACTACACATACCATTGTAATCGGGCGAGTTTCTACTTTCAGATGCAACAGAAATTTTGCGGATTGGTCGATCCGTTCGCGAGATATGGCAGTTTGGAAGTAAGAAACGCTTGAGAAACTCAAAATTTTCGCAGTTCTGATGCTCGAAACGAATAACTGGAACGTCCTAGGGGGAAACTACACATACCATTGTAATCGGGCGAGTTTCTATTTTCAGATGCAACAGAAATTTTGCGGATTGGTCAATCCGTTCGCGAGATATGGCAGTTTGGAAGTAAGAAACGCTTGAGAAACTCCAAATTTTCGCAGTTCTGATGCTCGAAACGAGTAACTAGCACGGCCTAGGGGAAAAGTACATATTCCGTTGTAATCGGGCGAGTTTCTACTTTCAGATGCAACAGAAATTTTGCGGATTGGCCGATCCGTTCGCGAGATATGGCCGTTTGGATGTAAGAAACGCTTGAGAAACTCAAAATTTTCGCAGTTCTGATGCTCGGAACGAGTAACTAGAACGGCCTAGGGGAAAAGTACATATTCCGTTGTAATCGGCCGTGTTTCTACTTTCAAATGCAACAGAAATTTTGCGGATTTGTCAATCCGTTCGCGAGATATGGCAGTTTGGAGGTAAGAAACGCTTGAGAAACTCAAAATTTTCGCCGTTCTGATGCTCGAAACGAATAACTAGAACGGCCTAGGGGATAAGTACGCATACCATTGCAATCGGGCGAGTCTCTACTTTCAGATGCAACAGAAATTTTGCGGATTGGTCAATCCGTTCGCGAGATATGGCCGTTTGGATGTAAGAAACGCTTGAGAAACTCATAATTATCGCAGTTCTGATGCTCGAAACGAATACCTCTAACGGCCTAGGGGTAACTACACATACCATTGTAATCGGGCGAGTTTCTACTTTCAGATGCAACAGAAATTTTGCGGATTGGTCAATCCGTTCGCGAGATATGGCAGTTTGGAGGTAAGAAACGCTTTAGAAACTCAAAATTTTCACAGTTCTGATGCTCGACAACGAATAACTAGAACGGCCTAGGGGATAAGTACGCATACCATTGCAATCGGGCGAGTTTCTACTTTCAGATGCAAAAGAAATTTTGCTGATTGGTCGATCCGTTCGCGAGATATGGCAGTTTGGAGGTAAGAAACGCTTGAGAAACTCAAAATTTTCGCAGTTTTGATGCTCGAAACGAATAACTAGAACGGCCTAGGGGAAGAGTGCGCATACCGTTGTAATCGGGCGAGTTCCTACTTTCAGATGCAACAGAAATTTTGCGGATTGGTCAATCCGTTCGCGAGATATGGCAGTTTGGAGGTAAGAAACGCTTGAGAAACTCAAAATTATCGCAGTTCTGATGCTCGAAACGAATAACTGGAACGTCCTAGGGGGAAACTACACATACCATTGTAATCGGGCGAGTTTCTACTTTCAGATGCAACAGAAATTTTGCGGATTGGTCAATCCGTTCGCGAGATGTGGCCGTTTGGAAGTAAGAAACGCTTAAGAAACTCAAAATTTTCGCTGTTCTGATGCGCGAAACGAATAACTAGCACGGCCTAGGGGAAAAGTACGCAAACCGATGTAGTCGGGCGAGTTTCTACTTTCAGATACAACAGAAATTTTGCGGATTGGTCGATCCGTTCGCGAGATATGGCAGTTTGGAAGTAAGAAACGCTTGAGAAACTCAAAATTTTCGCAGTTCTGATGCTCGAAACGAGTAACTAGAACGGCCTAGGGGAAAAGTACATATTCCGTTGTAATCGGGCGAGTTTCTACTTTCAGATGCAACAGAAATTTTGCGGATTGGCCGATCCGTTCGCGAGATATGGCCGTTTGGATGTAAGAAACGCTTGAGAAACTCAAAATTTTCGCAGTTCTGATGCTCGAAACGAATAACTGGAACGTCCTAGGGGGAAACTACACATACCATTGTAATCGGGCGAGTTTCTACTTTCAGATGCAACAGAAATTTTGCGGATTGGTCAATCCGTTCGCGAGATGTGGCCGTTTGGAAGTAAGAAACGCTTAAGAATCTCAAAATTTTCGCTGTTCTGATGCGCGAAACGAATAACTAGCACGGCCTAGGGGAAAAGTACGCAAACCGATGTAGTCGGGCGAGTTTCTACTTTCAGATACAACAGAAATTTTGCGGATTGGTCGATCCGTTCGCGAGATATGGCCGTTTGGACGTAAGAAACGCTTGAGAAACTCAAAATTTTCGCAGTTCTGATGCTCGAAACGAATAACTAGAACGGCTTAGGGGAAGAGTGCGCATACCGTTGTAATCGGGCGAGTTCCTACTTTCAGAAGCAACAGAAATTTTGCGGATTGGTCAATCCGTTCGCGAGATATGGCAGTTTGGAGGTAAGAAACGCTTGAGAAACTCAAAATTATGGCAGTTCTGATGCTCGAAACGAATAACTGGAACGTCCTAGGGGGAAACTACACATACCATTGTAATCGGGCGAGTTTCTACTTTCAGATGCAACAGAAATTTTGCGGATTTGTCAATCCGTTCGCGTGATATGGCAGTTTGGAGGTAAGAAACGCTTGAGAAACTCAAAATTTTCGCCGTTCTGATGCTCGAAACGAATAACTAGAACGGCCTAGGGGAAAAGTACGCATACAGTTTTAATCGGGCGAGTTTCTACTTTCAGATGCAACAGAAATTTTGCGGATTGGTCAATCCGTTCGCGAGATTTGGCAGTTTGGAGGTAAGAAACGCTTGAGAAACTCCAAATTTTCGCTGTTCTGATGCTCGAAACGAATAACTGGAACGTCCTAGGGGGAAACTACACATACCATTGTAATCGGGCGAGTTTCTACTTTCAGATGCAACAGAAATTTTGCGGATTGGTCAATCCGTTCGCGAGATGTGGCCGTTTGGAAGTAAGAAACGCTTAAGAAACTAAAAATTTTCGCTGTTCTGATGCGCGAAACGAATAACTGGAACGTCCTAGGGGGAAACTACACATACCATTGTAATCGGGCGAGTTTCTACTTTCAGATACAACAGAAATTTTGCGGATTGGTCAATCCGTTCGCGAGATGTGGCCGTTTGGAAGTAAGAAACGCTTGAGAAACTCAAAATTTTCGCAGTTCTGATGCTCGAAACGAGTAACTAGAACGGCCTAGGGGAAAAGTACATATTCCGTTGTAATCGGGCGAGTTTCTACTTTCAGATGCAACAGAAATTTTGCGGATTGGCCGATCCGTTCGCGAGATATGGCCGTTTGGATGTAAGAAACGCTTGAGAAACTCAAAATTTTCGCTGTTCTGATGCGCGAAACGAATAACTAGCACGGCCTAGGGGAAAAGTACGCAAACCGATGTAGTCGGGCGAGTTTCTACTTTCAGATACAACAGAAATTTTGCGGATTGGTCGATCCGTTCGCGAGATATGGCAGTTTGGAAGTAAGAAACGCTTGAGAAACTCAAAATTTTCGCAGTTCTGATGCTCGAAACGAATAACTGGAACGTCCTAGGGGGAAACTACACATACCATTGTAATGGGGCGAGTTTCTATTTTCAGATGCAACAGAAATTTTGCGGATTGGTCAATCCGTTCGCGAGATGTGGCCGTTTGGAAGTAAGAAACGCTTGAGAAACTCCAAATTTTCGCTGTTCTGATGCTCGAAACGAATAACTGGAACGTCCTAGGGGGAAACTACACATACCATTGTAATCGGGCGAGTTTCTACTTTCAGATGCAACAGAAATTTTGCGGATTGGTCAATCCGTTCGCGAGATGTGGCCGTTTGGAAGTAAGAAACGCTTAAGAAACTCAAAATTTTCGCTGTTCTGATGCGCGAAACGAATAACTTGCACGGCCTAGGGGAAAAGTACGCAAACCGATGTAGTCGGGCGAGTTTCTACTTTCAGATACAACAGAAATTTTACGCATTGGTCGATCCGTTCGCGAGATATGGCTGTTTGGATGTAAGAAACGCTTGAGAAACTCAAAATTTTCGCAGTTCTGATGCTCAAAACGAATAACTAGGACGGCCTAGGGGAAGAGTGCGCATACCGTTGTAATCGGGCGAGTTCCTATTTCAGATGCAACAGAAATTTTGCGGATTGGTCAATCCGTTCGCGAGATATGGCAGTTTGGAGGTAAGAAACGCTTGAGAAACTCAAAATTATCGCAGTTCTGATGCTCGAAACGAATAACTGGAACGTCCTAGGGGGAAACTACACACACCATTGTAATCGGGCGAGTTTCTACTTTCAGATGCAACAGAAATTTTGCGGATTGGTCAATCCGTTCGCGAGATGTGGCCGTTTGGAAGTAAGAAACGCTTAAGAAACTCAAAATTTTCGCTGTTCTGATGCGCGAAACGAATAACTGGAACGTCCTAGGGGGAAACTACACATACCATTGTAATCGGGCGAGTTTCTACTTTCAGATACAACAGAAATTTTGCGGATTGGTCAATCCGTTCGCGAGATGTGGCCGTTTGGAAGTAAGAAACGCTTGAGAAACTCAAAATTTTCGCAGTTCTGATGCTCGAAACGAGTAACTAGAACGGCCTAGGGGAAAAGTACATATTCCGTTGTAATCGGGCGAGTTTCTACTTTCAGATGCAACAGAAATTTTGCGGATTGGCCGATCCGTTCGCGAGATATGGCCGTTTGGATGTAAGAAACGCTTGAGAAACTCAAAATTTTCGCTGTTCTGATGCGCGAAACGAATAACTAGCACGGCCTAGGGGAAAAGTACGCAAACCGATGTAGTCGGGCGAGTTTCTACTTTCAGATACAACAGAAATTTTGCGGATTGGTCGATCCGTTCGCGAGATATGGCAGTTTGGAAGTAAGAAACGCTTGAGAAACTCAAAATTTTCGCAGTTCTGATGCTCGAAACGAATAACTGGATCGTCCTAGGGGGAAACTACACATACCATTGTAATGGGGCGAGTTTCTATTTTCAGATGCAACAGAAATTTTGCGGATTGGTCAATCCGTTCGCGAGATGTGGCCGTTTGGAAGTAAGAAACGCTTGAGAAACTCCAAATTTTCGCTGTTCTGATGCTCGAAACGAATAACTGGAACGTCCTAGGGGGAAACTACACATACCATTGTAATCGGGCGAGTTTCTACTTTCAGATGCAACAGAAATTTTGCGGATTGGTCAATCCGTTCGCGAGATGTGGCCGTTTGGAAGTAAGAAACGCTTAAGAAACTCAAAATTTTCGCTGTTCTGATGCGCGAAACGAATAACTTGCACGGCCTAGGGGAAAAGTACGCAAACCGATGTAGTCGGGCGAGTTTCTACTTTCAGATACAACAGAAATTTTACGGATTGGTCGATCCGTTCGCGAGATATGGCTGTTTGGATGTAAGAAACGCTTGAGAAACTCAAAATTTTCGCAGTTCTGATGCTCAAAACGAATAACTAGGACGGCCTAGGGGAAGAGTGCGCATACCGTTGTAATCGGGCGAGTTCCTATTTCAGATGCAACAGAAATTTTGCGGATTGGTCAATCCGTTCGCGAGATATGGCAGTTTGGAGGTAAGAAACGCTTGAGAAACTCAAAATTATCGCAGTTCTGATGCTCGAAACGAATAACTGGAACGTCCTAGGGGGAAACTACACACACCATTGTAATCGGGCGAGTTTCTACTTTCAGATGCAACAGAAATTTTGCGGATTGGTCAATCCGTTCGCGAGATGTGGCCGTTTGGAAGTAAGAAACGCTTGAGAAACTCAAAATTTTCGCAGTTCTGATGCTCAAAACGAATAACTAGAACGGCCTAGGGGAAGAGTGCGCATACCGTTGTAATCGGGCGAGTTCCTATTTCAGATGCAACAGAAATTTTGCGGATTGGTCAATCCGTTCGCGAGATGTGGCCGTTTGGAAGTAAGAAACGCTTGAGAAACTCCAAATTTTCGCTGTTCTGATGCGCGAAACGAATAACTAGCACGGCCTAGGGGAAAAGTACGCAATCCGATGTAGTCGGGCGAGTTTCTACTTTCAGATGCAACGGAAATTTTGCGGATTGGTCAATCCGTTCGCGAGATATGGCAGTTTGGAGGTAAGAAACGCTTGAGAAACTCAAAATTATCGCAGTTCTGATGCTCGAAACGAATAACTGTAACGGCCTAGGGGGAAACTACACATACCGTTGTAATCGGGCGAGTTTCTACTTTCAGATGCAACAGAAATTTTGCGGATTGGTCAATCCGTTCGCGAGATGTGGCAGTTTGGAAGTAAGAAACGCTTGAGAAACTCAACATTATCGCAGTTCTGATGCTCGAAACGAATAACTAGAACGGCCTAGGGGAGAAGTACGCATACCGTTGTAATCGGGCGAGTTTCTACTTTCAGATGCAACAGAAATTATGCGGATTGGTCAATCCGTTCGCGAGATATGGCAGTTTGGAGATAAGAAACGCTTGAGAAACTCAAAATTTTCGCAGTTCTGATGCTCGAAACGAATAACTAGAACGGCCTAGGGTAAAACAACACCTCCCACTGTAATCGGGCGAGTTTCTTCATTCAGATGCAACAGAAATTATGCGGATTTATCAATCCGTTCGCGAGATATGGCAGTTTGGAGATAAGAAACGCTTGAGAAACTCAAAATTTTCGCAGCTCTGATGCTCGAAACGAATAACTGGAACGGCCTAGGGGGAAACTACACATACCGTTGTAATCGGGCGAGTTTCTACTTTCAGATGCAACGGAAATTTTGCGGATTGGTCAATCCGTTCGCGAGATATGGCAGTTTGGAGGTAAGAAACGCTTGAGAAACTCAACATTATCGCAGTTCTGATGCTCGAAACGAATAACTAGAACGGCCTAGGGGAGAAGTACGCATACCGTTGTAATCGGGCGAGTTTCTACTTTCAGATGCAACAGAAATTATGCGGATTGGTCAATCCGTTCGCGAGATATGGCAGTTTGGAGATAAGAAACGCTTGAGAAACTCAAAATTTTCGCAGTTCTGATGCTCGAAACGAATAACTAGCACGGCCTAGGGGAAAAGTACGCAAACCGATGTAGTCGGGCGAGTTTCTACTTTCAGATACAACAGAAATTTTACGGATTGGTCGATCCGTTCGCGAGATATGGCTGTTTGGATGTAAGAAACGCTTGAGAAACTCAAAATTTTCGCAGTTCTGATGCTCAAAACGAATAACTAGAACGGCCTAGGGGAAGAGTGCGCATACCGTTGTAATCGGGCGAGTTCCTGTTTCAGATGCAACAGAAATTTTGCGGATTGGTCAATCCGTTCGCGAGATATGGCAGTTTGGAGGTAAGAAACGCTTGAGAAACTCAAAATTATCGCAGTTCTGATGCTCGAAACGAATAACTGGAACGTCCTAGGGGGAAACTACACATACCATTGTAATCGGGCGAGTTTCTACTTTCAGATGCAACAGAAATTTTGCGGATTGGTCAATCCGTTGGCGAGATGTGGCCGTTTGGAAGTAAGAAACGCTTAAGAAACTCAAAATTTTCGCTGTTCTGATGCGCGAAACGAATAACTAGCACGGCCTAGGGGAAAAGTACGCAAACCGATGTAGTCGGGCGAGTTTCTACTTTCAGATACAACAGAAATTTTGCGGATTGGTCGATCCGTTCGCGAGATATGGCAGTTTGGAAGTAAGAAACGCTTGAGAAACTCAAAATTTTCGCAGTTCTGATGCTCGAAACGAATAACTGGAACGTCCTAGGGGGAAACTACACATACCATTGTAATGGGGCGAGTTTCTATTTTCAGATGCAACAGAAATTTTGCGGATTGGTCAATCCGTTCGCGAGATGTGACCGTTTGGAAGTAAGAAACGCTTGAGAAACTCAACATTATCGCAGTTCTGATGCTCGAAACGAATAACTAGAACGGCCTAGGGGAGAAGTACGCATACCGCTGTAATCGGGCGAGTTTCTACTTTCAGATGCAACAGAAATTATGCGGATTGGTCAATCCGTTCGCGAGATATGGCAGTTTGGAGATAAGAAACGCTTGAGAAACTCAAAATTTTCGCAGTTCTGATGCTCGAAACGAATAACTAGAACGGCCTAGGGTAAAACAACACCTCCCGCTGTAATCGGGCGAGTTTCTTCATTCAGATGCAACAGAAATTATGCGGATTTATCAATCCGTTCGCGAGATATGGCAGTTTGGAGATAAGAAACGCTTGAGAAACTCAAAATTTTCGCAGCTCTGATGCTCGAAACGAATAACTGGAACGACCTAGGGGGAAACTACACATACCGTTGTAATCGGGCGAGTTTCTACTTTCAGATGCAACGGAAATTTTGCGGATTGGTCAATCCGTTCGCGAGATATGGCAGTTTGGAGGTAAGAAACGCTTGAGAAACTCAACATTATCGCAGTTCTGATGCTCGAAACGAATAACTAGAACGGCCTAGGGGAGAAGTACGCATACCGTTGTAATCGGGCGAGTTTCTACTTTCAGATGCAACAGAAATTATGCGGATTGGTCAATCCGTTCGCGAGATATGGCAGTTTGGAGATAAGAAACGCTTGAGAAACTCAAAATTTTCGCAGCTCTGATGCTCGAAACGAATAACTGGAACGGCCTAGGGGGAAACTACACATACCGTTGTAATCGGGCCAGTTTCTACTTTCATGTGCAATAGAAATTTTGCGGATTGGTCGATCCGTTCGCGAGATGTGGCAGTGTGGAAGTAAGAAACGTTTCAGAAACTCAAAATTTTCGCAGTTCTGATGCTCGAAACGAATAACTAGAACGGCCTAGGGGAAAAGTGCGCATACCGTTGTAATCGGGCGAGTTCCTACTTTCAGATGCAACAGAAATTTTGCGGATTGGTCAATCCGTTCGCGAGATATGGCAGTTTGGAGGTAAGAAACGCTTGAGAAACTCAAAATTATCGCAGTTCTGATGCTCGAAACGAATAACTGTAACGGCCTAGGGGCAAACTACACATACCGTTGTAATCGGGCGAGTTTCTACTTGCAGATGCAACAGAAATTTTGCGGATTGGTCAATCCGTTCGCGAGATGTGGTAGTTTGGAGGTAAGAAACGCTTGAGAAACACAAAACTTTCGCCGTTCTGATGCTCGAAACGAATAACTAGAACGGCCTAGGGGGAAACTACACATACCATTGTAAGCGGGCGAGTTTCTACTTGCAGATGCAACAGAAATTTTGCGGATTGGTCGATCCGTTCGCGAGATATGGTAGTTTGGAGGTAAGGAACGCTTGAGAAACTCAAAATTTTCGCAGTTCTGATGCTCAAAACGAATAACTAGAACGGCCTAGGGGCAAACTACACATACCGTTGTAATCGGGCGAGTTTCTACTTTCAGATGCAACGGAAATTTTGCGGATTGGTCAATCCGTTCGCGAGATATGGCTGTTTGGATGTAAGAAACGCTTGAGAAACTCAAAATTTTCGCAGTTCTGATGCTCAAAACGAATAACTAGAACGGCCTAGGGGAAGAGTGCGCATACCGTTGTAATCGGGCGAGTTCCTATTTCAGATGCAACAGAAATTTTGCGGATTGGTCAATCCGTTCGCGAGATATGGCAGTTTGGAGGTAAGAAACGCTTGAGAAACTCAAAATTATCGCAGTTCTGATGCTCGAAACGAATAACTGGAACGTCCTAGGGGGAAACTACACACACCATTGTAATCGGGCGAGTTTCTACTTTCAGATGCAACAGAAATTTTGCGGATTGGTCGATCCGTTCGCGAGATATGGTAGTTTGGAGGTAAGAAACGCTTGAGAAACACAAAACTTTCGCCGTTCTGATGCTCGAAACGAATAACTAGAACGGCCTAGGGGGAAACTACACATACCATTGTAAGCGGGCGAGTTTCTACTTTCAGATGCAACAGAAATTTTGCGGATTGGTCGATCCGTTCGCGAGATATGGTAGTTTGGAGGTAAGGAACGCTTGAGAAACTCAAAATTTTCGCAGTTCTGATGCTCGAAACGAATGACTAGAACGGCCTACGGGAGAAGTACGCATACCGTTGTAATCGGGCGAGTTCCTACTTTCAGATGCAACAGAAATTTTGCGAATTTGTTAATCCGTTCGCGAGATATGGCAGTTTGGAGGTAAGAAACGCTTGAGAAACACAAAATTTTCGCCGTTCTGATGCTCGAAACGAATAACTAAAACGGCCTAGGGGAAAAGTACGCATACGGTTGTAATCGGGCGACTTTCTACTTTCAGAAGCAACAGAAATTTTGCGGATTGGTCAATCCGTCCGCGAGATATGGCAGTTTGGAGGTAAGAAACGCTTGAGAAACTCAAAATTTTCGCAGTTCTGATGCGCGAAACGAATAACTAGAACGGCCTAGCGGAAAAGTACGCATACCGATGTAATCGGGCGAGTTTCTACTTTCAGATGCAAAAGAAATTTTGCGGATTGGTCGATCAGTTCGCGAGATATGGCAGTTTGGAGGTAAGAAACGCTTGAGAAACTCAAAATTTTCGCAGTTCTGATGCTCGAAATGAATAACTGGAACGGCCTAGGGGAAAACTACATATACCGTTGTAATCGGGCGAGTTTTTGCTTTCAGATGCAACAGAAATTTTGCGGATTGGTTAATCCGTTCGCGCGATATGGCAGTTTGGAGATAAGAAACGCTTGAGGAACTCAAAATTTTCGCAGTTCTGATGCTCGAAATGAATAACTAGAATGGCCTAGGGGAAAAGTGCGCATACCGTTGTAATCGGGCGAATTTCTACTTTCAGAAGCTACAGAAATTTTGCGGATTGGTCAATCCGTTCGCGAGATATGGCAGTTCGGAGGTAAGAACCGCTTGAGAAACTCAAAATTTTCGCAGTTCTGATGCTCGAAACGAATAACTAGAACGGCCTAGGGGAAAAGTACGCATAATGTTTTAATCGGGCGATTTTCTACTTTCAGATGCAACAGAAATTTTGCGGATTGGTCAATCCGTTCGCGAGATATGGCAGTTTGGAAGTAAGAAACGCTTGAGAAACTCAAAATTTCCTCAGTTCTGATGCGCGAAACGAATAACTAGCACGGCCTAGGGGGAAACTACACATACCATTGTAATCGGGCGAGTTTCTACATTCAGATGCAACAGAAATTTTGCGGATTTGTCAATCCGTTCACGAGATGTGGCCGTTTGGAAGTAAGAAACGCTTGAGAAACTCAAAATTTTCGCTGTTCTGACGCGCGAAACGAGTAACTAGAACGGCCTAGGGGAAAAGTACGCATTCCGTTGTAATCGGGCGAGTTTCTACTTTCAGATGCAACAGAAATTTTGCGGATTGGTCAATCCGTTCGCGAGATATGGCAGTTTGGAGATAAGAAACGCTTGAGAAACTCAATATTTTCGCAATTCTGATGCTCGAAATGAATAACTGGAACGGCCTAGGGGAAAACTACGCATACCGTTTTAATATGGCGAGTTTTTACTTTCAGATGCAACAGAAATTTTGGGGATTGGTCAATCCGTTCGCGAGATATGGCAGTTTGGAGGTAAGAAACGCTTGAGAAACTCAAAATTATCGCGGTTCTGATGCTCGAAACGAATAACTGGAACGGCCTAGGGGGAAACTACACATACCATTGTAATCGGGCGAGTTTCTACATTCAGATGCAACAGAAATTTTGCGGATTGGTCAATCCGTTCGCGAGATGTGGCCGTTTGGAGGTAAGAACGCTTGAGAACTCAAAATTTTCGCTGTTCTGATGCGCGAAACGAATAACTAGCACGGCCTAGGGGGAAACTACACATACCATTGTAATCGGTTTCTACATTCAGATGCACAGAAATGTTGCGGATTTGCCAATCCGTTCGCGAGATGTGGCCGTTTGGAAGTAAGAAACGCTTGAGAAACTCAAAATTTTCGCTGTTTGATGCGCGAAACGAATAACTAGCACGGCCTAGGGGAAAAGTACGCATACCGATGTAATCGGGCGAGTTTCTACTTTCAGATGCAAACAGAAATTTGCGGATTGTCGATCCGTTCGCGAGATATGGCAGTTTGGAAGTAAGAAACGCTTGAGAAACTCAAAACTTTTCGCAGTTCTGATGCTCGAAACGAATAACTAGAACGGCTAGGGGAAAAGTACGCCTACCGTTTAATCGGGCGAGTTTTACTTTCAGATGCAACAGAAATTTGCGGATTGGTCAATCCGTTCGCGAGATATGGCATTGGAGGTAAGAAACGTTGAGAAACTCAAAATTTCGCCGTTCTGATGCTCGAAACGAATAACTAGAAGGCCTAGGGGAAAAGTACGCAAACCGTTTTAATCGCGAGTTTCTACTTCAGATGCACAGAAATTTTGCGATTGGTCAATCCTTTCGCGAGATATGGCAATTTGGAGTAAAGAAACGCTTCAGAAACTCAAAATTATCGCCGTTCTGATGCTCGAAACGATAATGGAACGCCTAGGGGGAAACTACGCATACCATTGTAATCGGCGAGTTTCTACTTTCAGATGCAACAGAAATTTTGCGGATGGTCATCCGTTCGCGAGATATGTCAGTTTGGAGATAAGAAACGCTGAGAACTCAATATTTTTCGCAATTCTGATGCTCGAAATGAATAACTGGAACGGCTAGGGGAAAACTACGCATACCGTTTTAATCGGGCGAGTTTTTACTTTCAGATGCAACAGAAATTTTGGGGATTGGTCAATCGTTCGCGAGATATGGCAGTTTGGAGGTAAGAAACGCTTGAGAAACTCAAAATTTTCGCTTTTCTGATGCGCGAAACGAATAACTAGCACGGCCTAGGGAAAAAGTACGCATACGATGTAATCGGGCGAGTTTCTACTTTCAGATGCAACAGAAATTTTGCGGATTGGTCGATCCGTTCGCGAGATATGGCAGTTTGGAAGTAAGAAACGCTGAGAAACTCAAATTTTCGCAGTTCTGATGTTCGAAACGAGTAACTAGAACGGCCTAGGGAAAAGTAGCATTCCGTTGTAATCGGGCGAGTTTCTACTTTCAGATGCAACAGAAATTTGCGGATTGGTCAATCCGTTCGCGAGATATGGCAGTTTGGAGGTAAGAAACGCTTGAGAAACTCAAATTTTCGCCGTTCTGATGCTCGAAACGAATAACTAGAACGGCCTAGGGGAAAAGTACGCATTCCGTTGTAACGGGCGAGTTTCTACTTCAGATGAACAACAGAAATTTTGCGGATTGGTCAATCCTTTCGCGAGATATGGCAATTTGGGTAAGAAACGCTTCAGAAACTCAAATTATCGCAGTTCTGATGCTCGAAACGAATAACTGGAACGGCCTAGGGGGAAACTACAATACCATTGTAATCGGGCGAGTTTCTACTTTCAGATGCAACAGAAATTTTGCGGATTGTTCAATCCGTTCGCGAGATATGGCAGTTTGGAAGTAAGAAACGCTTGAGAAACTCAAATTTTCGCAGTTCTGATGCTCGAAACGAGTAACTAGAACGGCCTAGGGAAAAGTACGCATTCCGTTGTAATCGGGCGAGTTTCTACTTTCAGATGCAACAGAAATTTTGCGATTGGTCAATCCGTTCGCGAGATATGGCAGTTTGGAGGTAAGAAACGCTTGAGAAACTCAAAATTTTCGCCGTTCTGATGCTCGAAAACGAATAACTAGAACGGCCTAGGGGAAAAGTACGCATACCGTTTTAATCGGGCGAGTTTCTACTTTCAGATGCAACAGAAATTTTGCGGATTGGTCAATCCTTTCGCGAGATATGCAATTTTGAGGTAAGAAACGCTTCAGAAACTCAAATTATCGCAGTTCTGATGCTCGAAACGAATAACTAGAACGGCCTAGGGGAAAACTACACACACCGTTTTAATCGGGCGAGTTTCTACTTTCAGATGCAACAGAAATTTTGCGGATTGGTCAATCCGTTCGCGAGATATGGCAGTTTGAAGTAAGAAACTCTTGAGAAACTCAAAATTTCGCAGTTCTGATGCTCGAAACGAATAACTGAACGGCCTAGAGGGTAACTACGCATACCATTGTAATCGGCGAGTTTCTACTTTCAGATGCAACAGAAATTTGCGATGGTCAATCCGTTCGCGAGATCTGGCAGTTTGGAAGTAAGAAACGATTGAGAAACTCAAAATTTTCGCAGTTCTGATGCTCGAAACGAATAACTGGAACGGCCTAGGGGGAAACTACACATACCATTGTAATCGGGCGAGTTTCTACATTCAGATGCAACAGAAATTTTGCGGATTGGTCAATCCGTTCGCGAGATGTGGCCGTTTGGAAGTAAGAAACGCTTGAGAAACTCAAAATTTTCGCTGTTCTGATGCTCGAAACGAGTAACAAGAACGGCCTAGGGAAAAGTGCGCATTCGTTGTAATCGGGCGAGTTTCTACTTTCAGATGCAACAGAAATTTTGCGGATTGGTCAATCCGTTCGCGAGATATGGCAGTTTGGAGGTAAGAAACGCTTGGGAAACTCAAATTTCGCCGTTCTGATGCTCGAAAGAATAACTAGAACGGCCTAGGGAAAAGTACGCATACCGTTTTAATCGGGCGAGTTTCTACTTTCAGATGCAACAGAAATTTTGCGGATTGGTCAATCCTTTCGCGAGATATGCAGTTTGGAAGTAGAAACGCTTGAGAAACTCAAATTTTCGCAGTTCTGATGCTCGAACGAATAACTAGAACGGCTAGGGAAAAGTACGCATACCGATGTAATCGGGCGAGTTTCTACTTTATATGCAATAGAAATTTGCGGATTGGTCGATCGTCGCGAGATGTGGCAGTTTGGGAAGTAAGAAACGTTTGAGAACTCAAAATTTTCGCTGTTCTGATGCGCGAACGAGTAACTAGACGGCCTAGGGGAAAGTACGCATTCGTGTAATCGGGCGAGTTTCTACTTTCAGATGCAACAGAAATTTTGCGGATTGGTCATCCGTTCGCGAGATATGGCAGTTTGGAGATAAGAAAACGCTTGAGAAACTCAATATTTTCGCAATTCTGATGCTCGAAATGAATACTGGAACGGCCTAGGGGAAAACTACGCATACCGTTTTAATAGGGCGAGTTTTTACTTTCAGATGCAACAGAAATTTTGGGGATTGGTCAATCCGTTCGCGAGATATGGCAGTTTGGAGGTAAGAAACGCTTGAGAAACTCAAAACTATCGCGGTTCTGATGCTCCAAAGAATAACTGGAACGGCTAGGGGGGAAACTACACATACCATTGTAATCGGGCGAGTTTCTACATTCAGATGCAACAGAAATTTTGGGATTGGTCAATCCGTTCGCGAGATATGGCAGTTTGGAGGGAAGAAACGCTTGAGAAACTCAAAATTATCGCGGTCTGATGCTCGAAACGAATAACTGGAACGGCCTAGGGGGAAACTACACATACCATTGTAATCGGGCGAGTTTCTACATTCAGATGCAACAGAAATTTTGCGGATTGTCAATCCGTTCGCGAGATGTGCCGTTTGGAAGAAGAAACGCTTGAGAAACTCAAAATTTTCGCTGTTTGATGCGCGAAACGAATAACTAGCACGGCTAGGGGGAAACTACACATACCATTGTATCGGGCGAGTTTCTAATTCAGATGCAACAGAAATTTTGCGGATTTGTCAATCCGTTCACGAGATGTGGCCGTTTGGAAGTAAGAACGCTTGAGAAACTCAAAATTTTCGCTGTCTGATGCGCGAAACGAGTAACTAGACGGCCTAGGGGAAAAGTACGCATTCCGTTGTAATCGGCGAGTTTCTACTTTCAGATGCAACAGAAATTTGCGATTGGTCAATCCGTTCGCGAGATATGGCGTTTGGAGATAAGAAACGCTTGAGAAACTCAATATTTTCGCAATTCTGATGCTCGAAATGAATAACTGGAACGGCCTAGGGGAAAATACGCATACCGTTTTAATGGGCGAGTTTTTACTTTCAGATGCAACAGAAGTTTGGGGATTGGTCAATCCGTTCGCGAGATATGGCAGTTTGAGGTAAGAAACGCTTGAGAAACTCAAATTATCGCGGTTCTGATGCTCGAAACGAATAACTGGAACGGCCTAGGGGGAAACTACACATACCATTGTAATCGGGCGAGTTTCTACATTCAGATGCACAGAATTTTGCGATTGGTCAATCCGTTCGCGAGATGTGGCCGTTTGGAGGTAAGAAACGCTTGAGAAACTCAAAATTTTCGCTGTTCTGATGCGCGAAACGAATAACTAGCACGGCCTAGGGGGAAACTACACATACCATTGTAATCGGTTTCTACATTCAGATGCAACAGAAATTTTGCGGATTTGCCAATCCGTTCGCGAGATGTGGCCGTTTGGAAGTAAGAAACGCTTGAGAAACTCAAATTTTCGCTGTCTGATGCGCGAAACGAATAACTAGCACGGCCTAGGGAAAAGTACGCATACGATGTAATGGCGAGTTTCTACTTTCAGATGCAACAGAAATTTTGCGGATTGGTCGATCCGTTCGCGAGATATGGCAGTTTGGAAGTAAGAAACGCTTGAGAAACTCAAAATTTTCGCAGTTCTGATGCTCGAAACGAGTAACTAGAACGGCCTAGGGGAAAAGTACGCATTCCGTTGTAATCGGCGAGTTTCTACTTTCAGATGCAACAGAAATTTTGCGGATTGTCAATCCGTTCGGCGAGATATGGCAGTTTGGAGGTAAGAAACGCTTGAGAAACGCAAAATTTTCGCCGTTCTGATGCTCGAAACGATAACTGAACGGCCTAGGGGAAAGTACGCAAACCGTTTTAATCGGGCGAGTTTCTACTTTCAGATGCAACAGAAATTTGCGGATTGGTCAATCTTTCGCGAGATATGGCAATTTGGGGGTAAGAAACGCTTCAGAACTCAAAATTATCGCCGTTCTGATGCTCGAAACGAATAACTGAACGGCTAGGGGGAACTACGCATACCATTGTAATCGGGCGAGTTTCTACTTTCAGATGCAACAGAAATTTTGGGATGGTCAATCCGTTCGCGAGATATGTCAGTTTGGAGATAAGAAACGCTTGAGAAACTCATATTTTCGCAATTCTGATGCTCGAAATGAATAACTGGAACGGCCTAGGGGAAAACTACGCATACCGTTTTAATCGGGCGAGTTTTTACTTCAATGCAACAGAAATTTTGGGGATTGGTCAATCCGTTCGCGAGATATGGCAGTTTGGAGGTAAGAAACGCTTGAGAAACTCAAAATTTTCGCTTTTCTGATGCGCGAAACGAATAACTAGCACGGCCTAGGGGAAAAGTACGCATACCGATGTAATCGGGCGAGTTTCTACTTTCAGATGCAACAGAAATTTTGCGGATTGTCGATCCGTTCGCGAGATATGGCAGTTTGGAAGTAAGAAACGCTTGAGAACTCAAAATTTCGCAGTTCTGATGTTCGAACGAGTAACTAGAACGGCTAGGGGAAAAGTACGCATTCGTTGTAATCGGCGAGTTTCTACTTTCAGATGCAACAGAAATTTTTGCGGATTGGTCAATCCGTTCGCGGATATGCAGTTTGGAGGTAAGAAACGCTTGAGAAACTCAAATTTTCGCCGTTCTGATGCTCGAAACGAATAACTAGAACGGCCTAGGGGAAAAGTACGCATTCCGTTGTAATCGGGCGAGTTTCTACTTTCAGATGCAACAGAAATATTTGCGGATTGGTCAATCCTTTCGCGAGATATGGCAATTTGGAGGTAAGAAACGCTTCAGAAACTCAAAATTATCGCAGTTTTGATGCTCGAAACGAATAACTGGAACGGCTAGGGGAAACTACACATACCTTGTATCGGGCGAGTTTCTACTTTCAGATGCAACAGAAATTTTGCGGATTGGTCAATCGTCGCGAGATATGGCAGTTTGGAAGTAAGAAACGCTTGAGAAACTCAAAATTTTCGCAGTTCTGATGCTCGAAACGAGTAACTAGAACGGCCTAGGGGAAAAGTACGCATTCCGTTGTAATCGGGCGAGTTTCTACTTTCAGATGCAACAGAAATTTTGCGGATTGGTCAATCGTTCGCGAGATATGGCAGTTTGAGAGGTAAGAAACGCTTGAGAAACTCAAAATTTTCGCCGTTCTGATGCTCGAAACGAATAACTAGAACGGCCTAGGGAAAAGTACGCATACCGTTTTAATCGGGCGAGTTTCTACTTTCAGATGCAACAGAAATTTTGCGGATTGGTCAATCCTTTCGCGAGATATGGCAATTTGAGGTAAGAAACGCTTCAGAAACTCAAAATTATCGCAGTTCTGATGCTCGAAACGAATAACTGGAACGGCCTAGGGGGAAACTACGCATACCATTGTAATCGGGCGAGTTTCTACTTCAGATGCAACAGCAATTTTGCGGATTGGTCAATCCGTTCGCGAGATATGGCAGTTTAGAGGTAAGAAACGCTTGAGAAACTCAAAATTTTCGCAGTTCTGATGCCGAAACGAATAACTGGAACGGCCTAGGGGGAAAACTACACATACTTTGTAATCGGCGAGTTTCTACATTCACATGCAACAGAAATTTGCGGATTGGTCAATCCGTTCGCGAGATGTGGCCGTTTGGAAAAGTAAGAAACGCTTGAGAAACTCAAAATTTTCGCTTTTCTGATGCGCGAAACGAATAACTAGCACGGCCTAGGGAAAAGTAGCATACCGATGTAATCGGGCGAGTTTTACTTTCAGATGCAACAGAAATTTTGCGGATTGGTCGATCCGTTCGCGAGATATGGCAGTTTGGAAGTAAGAAACGCTGAGAAACTCAAAATTTTCGCAGTTCTGATGCGCGAAACGAATAACTAGCACGGCCTAGGGGAAAAGTACGCATACGAGTAATCGGGCGAGTTTCTACTTTCAGATGCACAGAAATTTTGCGGATTGGTCGATCCGTTCGCGAGATATGGCAGTTTGGAAGTAAGAAACGCTTGAGAAACTCAAAATTTTCGCTGTTCTGATGGCGAAAACGAATAACTAGCACGCCTAGGGGGAAACTACACATACCATTGTAATCGGGCGAGTTTCTACATTCAGATGCAACAGAAATTTGGCGGATTTGTCAATCCGTTCGCGAGATGTGGCCGTTTGGAAGTAGAAACCGCTTGAGAAACTCAAAATTTTCGCTGTTCTGATGCGCGAAACGAGTAACTAGAACGGCCTAGGGGAAAGTACGCATTCCGTTGTAATCGGGCGAGTTCTACTTTCAGATGCAACAGAAATTTTGCGGATTGGGTCAATCCGTTTCGCGAGATATGGCAGTTTGGAGATAAGAAACGCTTGAGAAACTCAATATTTTCGCAATTCTGATGCTCGAAATGAATAACTGGAACGGCCTAGGGGAAAACTACGCATACCGTTTTAATAGGGCGAGTTTTACTTTCAGATGCAACAGAAATTTTGGGATTGGTCAATCCGTTCGCGAGAAATGGCAGTTTGGAGGTAAGAAACGCTTGAGAAACTCAAAATTATCGCGGTTCTGATGCTCGAAACGAATAACTGGAACGGCTAGGGGGAAACTACACATACCATTGTAATCGGGCGAGTTTCTACATTCAGATGCAACAGAAATTTTGCGGATTTGTCAATCCGTTCGCGAGATGTGCCGTTGGGAAGTAAGAAACGCTTGAGAAACTCAAAATTTTCGCTGTTCTGATGCGCGAACGAATAACTAGCACGGCTAGGGGAAAAGTACGCATACCGATGAATCGGGCGAGTTTCTACTTTCAGATGCAACAGAAATTTGCGGATTGGTCGATCCGTTCGCGAGATATGGCAGTTTGGAAGTAAGAAACGCTTGAAACGCAAATTTTCGCAGTTCTGATGTTCGAAACGAGTAACTAGAACGGCTAGGGGAAAAGTACGCATTCCGTTGTAATCGGGCGAGTTTCTACTTTCAGATGCAACAGAAATTTGCGGATTGGTCAATCCGTTCGCGAGATGTGGCCGTTTGGAAGTAAGAAACGCTTGAGAAACTCAAAATTTTCGCTTTTCTGATGCGCGAAACGAATAACTAGCACGGCCTAGGGGAAAAGTACGCATACGATGTAATCGGGCGAGTTTCTACTTTCAGATGCAACAGAAATTTTGCGGATTGGTCGATCCGTTCGCGGGATATGGCAGTTTGGAAGTAAGAAACGCTGAGAAACTCAAAATTTCGCTGTTCTGATGCGCGAAACGAATAACTAGCACGGCCTAGGGGAAAGTACGCATACCGTTTTAATCGGGCGAGTTTCTACTTTCAGATGCAACAGAAATTTTGCGGATGGTCAATCCTTTCCGAGATATGGCAATTTTGAGTAAGAAACGCTTCAGAACTCAAAATTATCGCAGTTCTGATGCTCGAAACGAATAACTGGAACGGCCTAGGGGAACTACGCATACCATTGTAATCGGGCGAGTTTCTACTTTCAGATGCAACAGAAATTTGCGGATTGGTCAATCGTTCGCGAGATATGGCAGTTTAGAGGTAAGAAACGCTTGAGAAACTCAAAATTTCGCAGTTCTGATGCTCGAAACGAATAACTGGAACGGCCTAGGGGAAACTACACATACCATTGTAATCGGGCGAGTTTCTACATTCACATGCAACAGAAATTTTGCGGATTGGTCAATCCGTTCGCGAGATGTGGCCGTTTGGAAGTAAGAAACGCTTGAGAACTCAAAATTTTCGCTTTCTGATGCGCGAAACGAATAACTAGCACGGCCTAGGGAAAGTACGCATACGATGTAATCGGGCGAGTTCTACTTTCAGATGCAACAAATTTGCGGATTGGTCGATCCGTTCGCGAGATATGGCAGTTTGGAAGTAAGAAACGCTTGAGAAACTCAAAATTTTCGCAGTTCTGATGCGCGAAACGAATAACTAGCACGGCCTAGGGAAAAGTACGCATCCGATGTAATCGGCGAGTTTTCTACTTTCAGATGCAACAGAAATTTTGCGGATTGGTCGATCGTTCGCGAGATATGCAGTTGAAGTAAGAAAAACGCTGAGAAACTCAAAATTTCGCTGTTCTGATGCGCGAAACGAATAACTAGCACGGCCTAGGGGGAAACTACACATACCATGTAATCGGGCGAGTTTCTACATTCAGATGCAACAGAAATTTGCGGATTTGTCAATCCGTTCGCGAGATGTGGCCGTTTGGAAGTAAGAAACGCTTGAGAAACTCAAAATTTTCGCTGTTCTGATGCGCGAACGAGTAACTAGAACGGCCTAGGGGAAAAGTACGCATTCGTTGTAATCGGGCGAGTTTCTACTTTCAGATGCAACAGAAATTTTGCGGATTGTCAATCCGTTCGCGAGATATGGCAGTTTGGAGATAAGAAACGCTTGAGAAACTCAATATTTTCGCAATTCTGATGCTCGAATGAATAACTGGAACGGCTAGGGGAAAACTACGCATACCGTTTTAATAGGGCAGTTTTTACTTCAGATGCAACAGAAATTTTGGGGATTGGTCAATCCGTTCGCGAGATATGCAGTTTGGAGGTAAGAACGCTTGAGAAAACTCAAAATTATCGCGGTCTGATGCTCGAAAACGAATAACTGAAACGCCTAGGGAAACTACACATACCATTGTAATCGGCGAGTTTCTACATTCAGATGCAACAGAAATTTTGCGGATTGTCAATCCGTTCGCGAGATGTGGCGTTTGGAAGTAGAAACGCTTGAGAAACTCAAAATTTTCGCTGTTCTGATGCGCGAAACGAATAACTAGCACGGCCTAGGGAAAAGTACGCATACCGATGTAATCGGGCGAGTTTCTACTTCAGATGCAACAGAAATTTTGCGGATTGGTCGATCGTTCGCGAGATATGCAGTTTGGAAGTAAGAAACGCTTGAGAAACTCAAAATTTTCGCAGTTTGATGTTCGAAACGAGTAACTAGAACGCCTAGGGGAAAGTACGCATTCCGTTGTATCGGGCGAGTTTCTACTTTCAGATGCACAGAAATTTGCGGATTGGTCAATCCGTTCGCGAGATGTGGCCGTTTGGAAGTAAGAAACGCTTGAGAAACTCAAAAATTTTCGCTTTTCTGATGCGCGAAACGAATAACTAGCACGGCCTAGGGGAAGAGTACGCATACCGATGTAATCGGGGAGTTCTACTTTCAGATGCAACAGAAATTTTGCGGATTGGTCGATCGTTCGCGGGATATGGCAGTTTGGAAGTAGAAAACGCTTGAGAAAACTCAAAATTTTCGCTGTTCTGATGCGCGAAACGAATAACTAGCACGGCCTAGGGGAAACTACACATACCATGTAATCGGGCGAGTTTCTACATTCAGATGCAACAAAATTTGGCGGATTTGTCAATCCGTTCGCGAGATGTGGCCGTTTGGAAGTAAGAAACGCTTGAGAAACTCAAAAATTTTGCTGTTCTGATGCGCGAAACGAGTAACTAGAACGGCCTAGGGAAAAGTACGCATTCCGTTGTAATCGGGCGAGTTTTATTTCAGATGCAACAGAAATTTGCGGATTGGTCAATCCGTTCGCGAGATATGGCAGTTTGAGATAAGAAACGCTTGAGAAACTCAATATTTTCGCAATTCTGATGCTCGAATGAATAACTGGAACGGCCTAGGGGAAACTACGCATACCGTTTTAATAGGGCGAGTTTTTACTTTCAGTGCACATGAAATTTTGGGATTGGTCAATCCGTTCGCGAGATATGGCAGTTTGGAGGTAAGAAACGCTTGAGAAACTCAAAATTATCGCGGTTCTGATGCTCGAAACGAATAACTGGAACGGCCTAGGGGGAAACTACACATACCATTGTAATCGGCGAGTTTCTACATTCAGATGCAACAGAAATTTTGCGGATTTGTCAATCCGTTCGAGAGATGTGGCCGTTTGGAAGTAAGAAACGCTTGAGAACTCAAATTTTCGCTGTCTGATGCGCGAAACGAATAACTAGCACGACCTAGGGGAAAAGTACGCATCCCGATGTAATCGGGCGAGTTTTACTTTCAGATGCAACAGAAATTTTGCGGATTGTCGATCGTTCGCGAGATATGGCAGTTTGGAAGTAAGAAACGCTTGAGAAACTCAAAATTTTCGCAGTTCTGATGCTCGAAACGAGTAACTAGATCGCCTAGGGGAAAAGTACGCATTCCGTTGTAATCGGGCGGAGTTTCTACTTTCAGATGCAACAGAAATTTTGCGGATTGGTCAATCCGTTCGCGCGATATGGCAGTTTGGAGGTAAGAAAACGCTTGAGAAAACTCAAAATTTTCGCCGTTCTGAGCTCGAAACGAATAACTAGAACGGCCTAGGGGAAAAGTACGCAAACCGTTTTATCGGGCGAGTTTCTACTTTCAGATGCAACAGAAATTTTGCGGATTGGTCATCCTTCGCGAGATATGGCAATTTGGAGGTAAGAAACGCTTCAGAAACTCAAATTATCGCCGTTCTGATGCTCGAAACGAATAACTGGAACGGCCTAGGGGGAAACTACGCATACCATTGTAATCGGGCGAGTTTCTACTTTCAGATGCAACAGAAATTTTGCGGATGGTCAACGTTCGCGAGATATGTCAGTTTGGAGATAAGAAACGCTTGAGAAACTCAATATTTTCGCAATTTGATGCTCGAAATGAATAACTGGAACGGCCTAGGGAAAACTACGCATACCGATGTAATCGGGCGAGTTTCTACTTTCAGATGCAACAGAAATTTTGCGATTGGTCGATCCGTTCGCGAGATATGGCAGTTTGGAAGTAAGAAACGCTTGAGAAACTCAAAATTTTCGCAGTTCTGATGTTCGAAACGAGTAACTAGAACGCCTAGGGAAAAGTACGCATTCCGTTGTAATCGGGCGAGTTTCTACTTTCAGATGCAACAGAAATTGCGGATTGGTCAATCGTTCGCGAGATATGGCAGTTTGGAGGTAAGAAACGCTTGAGAAACTCAAATTTTCGCCGTTCTGATGCTCGAACGAATAACTAGAACGGCTAGGGAAAAGTGCGCATACCGTTTAATCGGGCGCGTTTCTACTTTCAGATGCAACAGAAATTTGCGATTGGTCAATCCTTTCGCGAGATATGGCAATTGGAGGTAAGAAACGCTTCAGAAACTCAAAATTATCGCAGTTTGATGCTCGAAACGAATAACTGGAACGGCCTAGGGGGAAACTACGCATACACATTTTAATCGGGCGAGTTTCTACTTTCAGATGCAACAGAAATTTTGCGGATTGGTCAATCCGTTCGCGAGATATGGCAGTTTGGAGATAAGAAACGCTTGAGAAACTCAAAATTTTCGCAGTTCTGATGCTCGAAACGAATAACTGGAACGGCCTAGGGGAAACTACACATACCATGTAATCGGCGAGTTTCTAATTCAGATGCAACAGAAATTTTGCGGATTGGTCAATCGTTCGCGAGATGTGGCCGTTTGGAAGTAAGAAACGCTTGAGAAACTCAAAATTTTCGCTTTTCTGAAGCGCGAACGAATAACTAGCACGGCCTAGGAAAAGTACGCATACGATGTATCGGGCGAGTTTCTACTTTCAGATGCAACAGAAATTTTGCGATTGGTCGATCCGTTCGCGAGATATGGCAGTTTGGAAGTGAGAAACGCTTGAGAAACTCAAAATTTTCGCAGTTCTGATGTCGAAACGAGTAACTAGAACGGCCTAGGGGAAAAGTACGCATTCCGTAGTAATCGGGCGAGTTTCTACTTTCAGATGCAACAGAAATTTTGCGGATTGGTCAATCGTACGCGAGATATGCAGTTTGGAGGTAAGAACGCTTGAGAAAACTCAATTTCGCCGTTCTGATGCTCGAAACGAATAACTGGAACGGCCTAGGGGAAACTACGCATACCATTGTAATCGGGCGAGTTTCTACTTTCAGATGCAACAGAAATTTTGCGGATTGGTCAATCCGTTCGCGAGATATGGCAGTTTGCAAAATTTTCGCAGTTCTGATGCTCGAATCGAATAACTGGAACGGCCTAGGGGGAAACTACACATACCATTGTAATCGGGCGAGTTTCTACATTCAGATGCAACAGAAATTTTTGCGGATTGGTCAATCCGTTCGCGAGATGTGGCCGTTTGGAAGTAAGAAACGCTTGAGAAACTCAAAATTTTCGCTTTTCTGATGCGCGAAACGAATAACTAGCACGGCCTAGGGGAAAAGTACGCATACCGATGTAATCGGGCGAGTTTCTACTTTCAGATGCAACAGAAATTTTGCGGATTGGTCGATCCGTTCGCGAGATATGGCAGTTTGGAAGTAAGAAACGCTTGAGAAACTCAAAATTTTCGCAGTTCTGATGTTCGAAACGAGTAACTAGAACGGCCTAGGGGAAAAGTACGCATTCCGTTGTAATCGGGCGAGTTTCTACTTTCAGATGCAATAGAAATTTTGCGGATTGGTCAATCCGTTCGCGAGATATGGCAGTTTGGATGTAAGAAACGCTTGAGAAACTCAAAATTTTCGCCGTTCTGATGCTCGAAACGAATAACTAGAACGGCCTAGGGGAAAAGTACGCATACCGTTTTAATCGGGCGAGTTTCTACTTTCAGATGCAACAGAAATTTTGCGGATTGGTCAATCCTTTCGCGAGATATGGCAATTTGGAGGTAAGAAACGCTTCAGAAACTCAAAATTATCGCAGTTCTGATGCTCGAAACGAATAACTGGAACGGCCTAGGGGGAAACTACGCATACCATTTTAATCGGGCGAGTTTCTACTTTCAGATGCAACAGAAATTTTGCGGATTGGTCAATCCGTTCGCGAGATATGGCAGTTTGGAGATAAGAAACGCTTGAGAAACTCAAAATTTTCGCAGTTCTGATGCTCGAAACGAATAACTGGAACGGCCTAGGGGGAAACTACACATACCATTGTAATCGGGCGAGTTTCTACATTCAGATGCAACAGAAATTTTGCGGATTGGTCAATCCGTTCGCGAGATGTGGCCGTTTGGAAGTAAGAAACGCTTGAGAAACTCAAAATTTTCGCTTTTCTGAAGCGCGAAACGAATAACTAGCACGGCCTAGGGGAAAAGTACGCATACCGATGTAATCGGGCGAGTTTCTACTTTCAGATGCAACAGAAATTTTGCGGATTGGTCGATCCGTTCGCGAGATATGGCAGTTTGGAAGTGAGAAACGCTTGAGAAACTCAAAATTTTCGCAGTTCTGATGTTCGAAACGAGTAACTAGAACGGCCTAGGGGAAAAGTACGCATTCCGTAGTAATCGGGCGAGTTTCTACTTTCAGATGCAACAGAAATTTTGCGGATTGGTCAATCCGTACGCGAGATATGGCAGTTTGGAGGTAAGAAACGCTTGAGAAACTCAAATTTTCGCCGTTCTGATGCTCGAAACGAATAACTGGAACGGCCTAGGGGGAAACTACGCATACCATTGTAATCGGGCGAGTTTCTACTTTCAGATGCAACAGAAATTTTGCGGATTGGTCAATCCGTTCGCGAGATATGGCAGTTTGGAGATAAGAAACGCTTGAGAAACTCAAAATTTTCGCAGTTCTGATGCTCGAATCGAATAACTGGAACGGCCTAGGGGGAAACTACACATACCATTGTAATCGGGCGAGTTTCTACATTCAGATGCAACAGAAATTTTTGCGGATTGGTCAATCCGTTCGCGAGATGTGGCCGTTTGGAAGTAAGAAACGCTTGAGAAACTCAAAATTTTCGCTTTTCTGATGCGCGAAACGAATAACTAGCACGGCCTAGGGGAAAAGTACGCATACCGATGTAATCGGGCGAGTTTCTACTTTCAGATGCAACAGAAATTTTGCGGATTGGTCGATCCGTTCGCGAGATATGGCAGTTTGGAAGTAAGAAACGCTTGAGAAACTCAAAATTTTCGCAGTTCTGATGTTCGAAACGAGTAACTAGAACGGCCTAGGGGAAAAGTACGCATTCCGTTGTAATCGGGCGAGTTTCTACTTTCAGATGCAATAGAAATTTTGCGGATTGGTCAATCCGTTCGCGAGATATGGCAGTTTGGATGTAAGAAACGCTTGAGAAACTCAAAATTTTCGCCGTTCAGATGCTCGAAACGAATAACTAGAACGGCCTAGGGGAAAAGTACGCATACCGTTTTAATCGGGCGAGTTTCTACTTTCAGATGCAACAGAAATTTTGCGGATTGGTCAATCCTTTCGCGAGATATGGCAATTTGGAGGTAAGAAACGCTTCAGAAACTCAAAATTATCGCAGTTCTGATGCTCGAAACGAATAACTGGAACGGCCTAGGGGGAAACTACACATACCATTGTAATCGGGCGAGTTTCTACATTCAGATGCAAGAGAAATTTTGCGGATTGGTCAATCCGTTCGCGAGATGTGGCCGTTTGGAAGTAAGAAACGCTTGAGAAACTCAAAATTTTCGCTTTTCTGATGCGCGAAACGAATAACTAGCACGGCCTAGGGGAAAAGTACGCATACCGATGTAATCGGGCGAGTTTCTACTTTCAGATGCAACAGAAATTTTGCGGATTGGTCAATCCGTTCGCGAGATATGGCAGTTTGGAGGTAAGAAACGCTTGAGAAACTCAAAATTTTCGCCGTTCTGATGCTCGAAACGAATAACTAGAACGGCCTAGGGGAAAAGTACGCATACCGTTTTAATCGGGCGAGTTTCTACTTTCAGATGCAACAGAAATTTTGCGGATTGGTCAATCCGTTCGCGAGATATGGCAGTTTGGAGATAAGAAACGCTTGAGAAACTCAAAATTTTCGCAGTTCTGATGCTCGAAACGAATAACTGGAACGGCCTAGGGGGAAACTACACATACCATTGTAATCGGGCGAGTTTCTACATTCAGATGCAAGAGAAATTTTGCGGATTGGTCAATCCGTTCGCGAGATGTGGCCGTTTGGAAGTAAGAAACGCTTGAGAAACTCAAAATTTTCGCTTTTCTGATGCGCGAAACGAATAACTAGCACGGCCTAGGGGAAAAGTACGCATACCGATGTAATCGGGCGAGTTTCTACTTTCAGATGCAACAGAAATTTTGCGGATTGGTCAATCCGTTCGCGAGATATGGCAGTTTGGAGGTAAGAAACGCTTGAGAAACTCAAAATTTTCGCCGTTCTGATGCTCGAAACGAATAACTAGAACGGCCTAGGGGAAAAGTACGCATACCGTTTTAATCGGGCGAGTTTCTACTTTCAGATGCAACAGAAATTTTGCGGATTGGTCAATCCTTTCGCGAGATATGGCAATTTGGAGGTAAGAAACGCTTCAGAAACTCAAAATTATCGCAGTTCTGATGCTCGAAACGAATAACTGGAACGGCCTAGGGGGAAACTACGCATACCATTGTAATCGGGCGAGTTTCTACTTTCAGATGCAACAGAAATTTTGCGGATTGGTCAATCCGTTCGCGAGATATGGCAGTTTGGAGATAAGAAACGCTTGAGAAACTCAAAATTTTCGCAGTTCTGATGCTCGAAACGAATAACTGGAACGGCCTAGGGGGAAACTACACATACCATTGTAATCGGGCGAGTTTCTACATTCAGATGCAACAGAAATTTTGCGGATTGGTCAATCCGTTCGCGAGATGTGGCCGTTTGGAAGTAAGAAACGCTTGAGAAACTCAAAATTTTCGCTTTTCTGATGCGCGAAACGAATAACTAGCACGGCCTAGGGGAAAAGTACGCATACCGATGTAATCGGGCGAGTTTCTACTTTCAGATGCAACAGAAATTTTGCGGATTGGTCGATCCGTTCGCGAGATATGGCAGTTTGGAAGTAAGAAACGCTTGAGAAACTCAAAATTTTCGCAGTTCTGATGTTCGAAACGAGTAACTAGAACGGCCTAGGGGAAAAGTACGCATTCCGTTGTAATCGGGCGAGTTTCTACTTTCAGATGCAACAGAAATTTTGCGGATTGGTCAATCCGTTCGCGAGATATGACAGTTTGGAGGTAAGAAACGCTTGAGAAACTCAAATTTTCGCCGTTCTGATGCTCGAAACGAATAACTGGAACGGCCTAGGGGGAAACTACGCATACCATTGTAATCGGGCGAGTTTCTACTTTCAGATGCAACAGAAATTTTGCGGAATGGTCAATCCGTTCGCGAGATATGGCAGTTTGGAGATAAGAAACGCTTGAGAAACTCAAAATTTTCGCAGTTCTGATGCTCGAAACGAATAACTGGAACGGCCTAGGGGGAAACTACACATACCATTGTAATCGGGCGAGTTTCTACATTCAGATGCAACAGAAATTTTTGCGGATTGGTCAATCCGTTCGCGAGATGTGGCCGTTTGGAAGTAAGAAACGCTTGAGAAACTCAAAATTTTCGCTTTTCTGAAGCGCGAAACGAATAACTAGCACGGCCTAGGGGAAAAGTACGCATACCGATGTAATCGGGCGAGTTTCTACTTTCAGATGCAACAGAAATTTTGCGGATTGGTCGATCCGTTCGCGAGGTATGGCAGTTTGGAAGTAAGAAACGCTTGAGAAACTCAAAATTTTCGCAGTTCTGATGTTCGAAACGAGTAACTAGAACGGCCTAGGGGAAAAGTACGCATTCCGTTGTAATCGGGCGAGTTTCTACTTTCAGATGCAATAGAAATTTTGCGGATTGGTCAATCCGTTCGCGAGATATGGCAGTTTGGATGTAAGAAACGCTTGAGAAACTCAAAATTTTCGCCGTTCTGATGCTCGAAACGAATAACTAGAACGGCCTAGGGGAAAAGTACGCATACCGTTTTAATCGGGCGAGTTTCTACTTTCAGATGCAACAGAAATTTTGCGGATTGGTCAATCCTTTCGCGAGATATGGCAATTTGGAGGTAAGAAACGCTTCAGAAACTCAAAATTATCGCAGTTCTGATGCTCGAAACGAATAACTGGAACGGCCTAGGGGGAAACTACGCATACCATTGTAATCGGGCGAGTTTCTACTTTCAGATGCAACAGAAATTTTGCGGATTGGTCAATCCGTTCGCGAGATATGGCAGTTTGGAGATAAGAAACGCTTGAGAAACTCAATATTTTCGCAATTCTGATGCTCGAAATGAATAACTGGAACGGCCTAGGGGAAAACTACGCATACCGTTTTAATCGGGCGAGTTTTTACTTTCAGATGCAACAGAAATTTTGGGGATTGGTCAAGCCGTTCGCGAGATATGGCAGTTTGGAGGTAAGAAACGGTTGAGAAACTCAAAATTATCGCGGTTCTGATGCTCGAAACGAATAACTGGAACGGCCTAGGGGGAAACTACGCATACCATTGTAATCGGGCGAGTTTCTACTTTTAGATGCAACAGAAATTTTGCGGATTGGTCAATCCGTTCGCGAGATGTGGCCGTTTGGAAGTAAGAAACGCTTGAGAAACTCAAAATTTTCGCTTTTCTGATGCGCGAAACGATTAACTAGCACGGCCTAGGGGAAAAGTACGCATACCGATGTAATCGGGCGAGCTTCTACTTTCAGATGCAACAGAAATTTTGCGGATTGGTCGATCCGTTCGCGAGATATGGCAGTTTGGAAGTAAGAAACGCTTGAGAAACTCAAAATTTTCGCAGTTCTGATGTTCGAAACGAGTAACTAGAACGGCCTAGGGGAAAAGTACGCATTCCGTTGTAATCGGGCGAGTTTCTACTTTCAGATGCAACAGAAATTTTGCGGATTGGTCAATCCGTTCGCGAGATATGGCAGTTTGGATGTAAGAAACGCTTGAGAAACTCAAATTTTCGCCGTTCTGATGCTCGAAACGAATAACTAGAACGGCCTAGGGGAAAAGTGCGCATACCGTTTTAATCGGGCGAGCTTCTACTTTCAGATGCAACAGAAATTTTGCGGATTGGTCAATCCTTTCGCGAGATATGGCAATTTGGAGGTAAGAAACGCTTCAGAAACTCAAAATTATCGCAGTTCTGATGCTCGAAACGTATGACTAGAACGGCCTAGGGGAGAAGTACGCATACCGTTGTAATCGGGCGAGTTTCTACTTTCAGATGCAGCAGAAATTTTGCGAATTGGTCAATCCATTCGCGAGATATGGCAGTTTGGAAGTAAGAAACGCTTGAGAAATTCAAAATTTGCGCAGTTCTGATGCTCGAAACGAATAACTAGAACGGCCTAGGGGAAAAGTGCGCATACCGTTGTAATCGGGCGAGTTTCGACTTTCAGATGCAACAGAAATCTTGCTGATTGGTTAATCCGTTCGCGAGATATGGCAGTTTGGAGATAAGAAACGCTTGAGAAACTCAAAATTTTTGCAGTTCTGATTCTCGAAACGAATAACTAGAACGGCCTAGGGGAAAAGTGCGCATACCGTTGTAATCGGGCGAGTTTCTACTTTCAGAAGCTACAGAAATTTTGCGGATTGGTCAATCCGTTCGCGAGATATGGCAGTTTGGAGGTAAGAAACGCTTGAGAAACTCAAAATTTCCGCAATTCTGATGCTCGAAATGAATAACTGGAACGGCCTAGCGGAAAACTACACATACCGTTGTAATCGGGCGAGTTTCGACTTTCAGATGCAACAGAAATTTTGCGGATTGGTCAATCCGTTCGCGAGATATGGCCGTTTGGATGTAAGAAACGCTTGAGAAACTCAAAATTATCGCAGTTCTGATGCTCGAAACGAATAACTGGAACGGCCTAGGGGGAAACTACGCATACCGATGTAATCGGGCGAGTTTCTACTTTCAGATGCAACAGAAATTTTGCGGATTGGTCAATCCGTTCGCGAGATATGGCCGTTTGGATGTAAGAAACGCTTGAGAAACTCAAAATTTTCGCAGTTCTGATGCTCGAAACGAGTAACTAGAACGGCCTAGGGGAAAAGTACGCATTCCGTTTTAATCGGGCGAGTTTCTACTTTCAGATGCAACAGAAATTTTGCGGATTGGTCAATCCGTTCGCGAGATGTGGCCGTTTGGAAGTAAGAAACGCTTGAGAAACTCAAAATTTTCGCTGTTCTGATGCGCGAAACGAATAACTAGCACGGCCTAGGGGGAAACTACACATACCATTGTAATCGGGCGAGTTTCTACATTCAGATGCAACAGAAATTTTGCGGATTTGTCAATCCGTTCGCGAGATGTGGCCGTTTGGAAGTAAGAAACGCTTGAGAAACTCAAAATTTTCGCTGTTCTGATACGCGAAACGAGTAACTAGAACGGCCTAGGGGAAAAGTACGCATTCCGTTGTAATCGGGCGAGTTTCTACTTTCAGATGCAACAGAAATTTTGCGGATTGGTCAATCCGTTCGCGAGATATGGCAGTTTGGAGGTAAGAAACGCTTGAGAAACTCAAAATTTTCGCCGTTCTGATGCTCGAAACGAATAACTAGAACGGCCTAGGGGAAAAGTACGCATACCGTTTTAATCGGGCGAGTTTCTACTTTCAGATGCAACAGAAATTTTGCGGATTGGTCAATCCTTTCGCGAGATATGGCAATTTGGAGGTAAGAAACGCTTCAGAAACTCAAAATTGTCACAGTTCTGATGCTCGAAACGAATAACTGGAACGGCCTAGGGGGAAACTACGCATACCATTGTAATCGGGCGAGATTCTACATTCAGATGCAACAGAAATTTTGCGGATTGGTCAATCCGTTCGCGAGATGTGGCCGTTTGGAAGTAAGAAACGCTTGAGAAACTCAAAATTTTCGCTGTTCTGATGCGCGAAACGAATAACTAGCACGGCCTAGGGGAAAAGTACGCATTCCGTTGTAATCGGGCGAGTTTCTACTTTCAGATGCAACAGAAATTTTGCGGATTGGTCAATCCGTTCGCGAGATATGGCAGTTTGGAGGTAAGAAACGCTTGAGAAACTCAAAATTTTCGCCGTTCTGATGCTCGAAACGAATAACTAGAACGGCCTAGGGGAAAAGTACGCATACCGTTTTAATCGGGCGAGTTTCTACTTTCAGATGCAACAGAAATTTTGCGGATTGGTCAATCCGTTCGCGAGATGTGGCCGTTTGGAAGTAAGAAACGCTTGAGAAACTCAAAATTTTCGCTGTTCTGATGCGCGAAACGAATAACTAGCACGGCCTAGGGGGAAACTACACATACCATTGTAATCGGGCGAGTTTCTACATTCAGATGCAACAGAAATTTTGCGGATTTGTCAATCCGTTCGCGAGATGTGGCCGTTTGGAAGTAAGAAACGCTTGAGAAACTCAAAATTTTCGCTGTTCTGATACGCGAAACGAGTAACTAGAACGGCCTAGGGGAAAAGTACGCATTCCGTTGTAATCGGGCGAGTTTCTACTTTCAGATGCAACAGAAATTTTGCGGATTGGTCAATCCGTTCGCGAGATATGGCAGTTTGGAGGTAAGAAACGCTTGAGAAACTCAAAATTTTCGCCGTTCTGATGCTCGAAACGAATAACTAGAACGGCCTAGGGGAAAAGTACGCATACCGTTTTAATCGGGCGAGTTTCTACTTTCAGATGCAACAGAAATTTTGCGGATTGGTCAATCCTTTCGCGAGATATGGCAATTTGGAGGTAAGAAACGCTTCAGAAACTCAAAATTGTCGCAGTTCTGATGCTCGAAACGAATAACTGGAACGGCCTAGGGGGAAACTACGCATACCATTGTAATCGGGCGAGATTCTACATTCAGATGCAACAGAAATTTTGCGGATTGGTCAATCCGTTCGCGAGATGTGGCCGTTTGGAAGTAAGAAACGCTTGAGAAACTCAAAATTTTCGCTGTTCTGATGCGCGAAACGAATAACTAGCACGGCCTAGGGGAAAAGTACGCATACCGATGTAATCGGGCGAGTTTCTACTTTCAGATGCAACAGAAATTTTGCGGATTGGTCGATCCGTTCGCGAGATATGGCAGTTTGGAAGTAAGAAACGCTTGAGAAACTCAAAATTTTCGCAGTTCTGATGCTCGAAACGAGTAACTAGAACGGCCTAGGGGAAAAGTACGCATTCCGTTGTAATCGGGCGAGTTTCTACTTTCAGATGCAACAGAAATTTTGCGGATTGGTCAATCCGTTCGCGAGATATGGCAGTTTGGAGGTAAGAAACGCTTCAGAAACTCAAAATTATCGCAGTTCTGATGCTCGAAACGAATAACTGGAACGGCCTAGGGGGAAAGTGCGCATACCGTTGTAATCGGGCGAGTTTCGACTTTCAGATGCAACAGAAATCTTGCTGATTGGTTAATCCGTTCGCGAGATATGGCAGTTTGGAGATAAGAAACGCTTGAGAAACTCAAAATTTTCGCAATTCTGATGCTCGAAATGAATAACTGGAACGGCCTAGGGGAAAACTACGCATACCGTTTTAATCGGGCGAGTTTTTACTTTCAGATGCAACAGAAATTTTGGGGATTGGTCAATCCGTTCGCGAGATATGGCAGTTTGGAGGTAAGAAACGCTTGAGAAACTCAAAATTATCGCGGTTCTGATGCTCGAAACGAATAACTGGAACGGCCTAGGGGGAAACTACACATACCATTGTAATCGGGCGAGTTTCTACATTCAGATGCAACAGAAATTTTGCGGATTGGTCAATCCGTTCGCGAGATGTGGCCGTTTGGAAGTAAGAAACGCTTGAGAAACTCAAAATTTTCGCTGTTCTGATGCGCGAAACGAATAACTAGCACGGCCTAGGGGGAAACTACACATACCATTGTAATCGGGCGAGTTTCTACATTCAGATGCAACAGAAATTTTGCGGATTTGTCAATCCGTTCGCGAGATGTGGCCGTTTGGAAGTAAGAAACGCTTGAGAAACTCAAAATTTTCGCTGTTCTGATGCGCGAAACGAATAACTAGCACGGCCTAGGGGAAAAGTACGCATACCGATGTAATCGGGCGAGTTTCTACTTTCAGATGCAACAGAAATTTTGCGGATTGGTCAATCCGTTCGCGAGATATGGCAGTTTGGAGGTAAGAAACGCTTGAGAAACTCAAAATTTTCGCCGTTCTGATGCTCGAAACGAATAACTAGAACGGCCTAGGGGAAAAGTACGCAAACCGTTTTAATCGGGCGAGTTTCTACTTTCAGATGCAACAGAAATTTTGCGGATTGGTCAATCCTTTCGCGAGATATGGCAATTTGGAGGTAAGAAACGCTTCAGAAACTCAAAATTATCGCCGTTCTGATGCTCGAAACGAATAACTGGAACGGCCTAGGGGGAAACTACGCATACCATTGTAATCGGGCGAGTTTCTACTTTCAGATGCAACAGAAATTTTGCGGATTGGTCAATCCGTTCGCGAGATATGTTAGTTTGGAGATAAGAAACGCTTGAGAAACTCAATATTTTCACAATTCTGATGCTCGAAATGAATAACTGGAACGGCCTAGGGGAAAAGTACGCATTCCGTTGTAATCGGGCGAGTTTCTACTTTCAGATGCAACAGAAATTTTGCGGATTGGTCAATCCGTTCGCGAGATATGGCAGTTTGGAGGTAAGAAACGCTTGAGAAACTCAAATTTTCGCCGTTCTGATGCTCGAAACGAAAAACTAGAACGGCCTAGGGGAAAAGTGCGCATACCGTTTTAATCGGGCGAGTTTCTACTTTCAGATGCAACAGAAATTTTGCGGATTGGTCAATCCTTTCGCGAGATATGGCAATTTGGAGGTAAGAAACGCTTCAGAAACTCAAAATTATCGCAGTTCTGATGCTCGAAACGAATAACTGGAACGGCCTAGGGGGAAACTACGCATACCATTTTAATCGGGCGAGTTTCTACTTTCAGATGCAACAGAAATTTTGCGGATTGGTCGATCCGTTCGCGAGATATGGCAGTTTGGAGGTAAGAAACGCTTGAGAAACTCAAAATTTTCGCAGTTCTGATGCTCGAAACGAGTAACTAGAACGGCCTAGGGGAAAAGTACGCATTCCGTTGTAATCGGGCGAGTTTCTACTTTCAGATGCAACAGAAATTTTGCGGATTGGTCAATCCGTTCGCGAGATATGGCAGTTTAGAGGTAAGAAACGCTTGAGAAACTCAAAATTTTCGCTTTTCTGATGCGCGAAACGAATGACTAGCACGGCCTAGGGGAAAAGTACGCATACCGATGTAATCGGGCGAGTTTCTACTTTCAGATGCAACAGAAATTTTGCGGATTGTTCGATCCGTTCGCGAGATATGGCAGTTTGGAAGTAAGAAACGCTTGAGAAACTCAAAATTTTCGCAGTTCTGATGTTCGAAACGAGTAACTAGAACGGCCTAGGGGAAAAGTACGCATTCCGTTGTAATCGGGCGAGTTTCTACTTTCAGATGCAACAGAAATTTTGCGGATTTGTCGATCCGTTCGCGAGATATGGCAGTTTGGAAGTAAGAAACGCTTGAGAAACTCAAAATTTTCGCAGTTCTGATGTTCGAAACGAGTAACTAGAACGGCCTAGGGGAAAAGTACGCATTCCGTTGTAATCGGGCGAGTTTCTACTTTCAGATGCAATAGAAATTTTGCGGATTGGTCAATCCGTTCGCGAGATATGGCAGTTTGGATGTAAGAAACGCTTGAGAAACTCAAAATTTTCGCCGTTCTGATGCTCGAAACGAATAACTAGAACGGCCTAGGGGAAAAGTACGCATACCGTTTTAATCGGGCGAGTTTCTACTTTCAGATGCAACAGAAATTTTGCGGATTGTTCAATCCTTTCGCGAGATATGGCAATTTGGAGGTAAGAAACGCTTCAGAAACTCAAAATTATCGCAGTTCTGATGCTCGAAACGAATAACTGGAACGGCCTAGGGGGAAACTACGCATACCATTGTAATCGGACGAGTTTCTACTTTCAGATGCAACAGAAATTTTGCGGATTGGTCAATCCGTTCGCGAGATATGGCAGTTTGGAAATAAGAAACGCTTGAGAAACTCAATATTTTCGCAATTCTGATGCTCGAAATGAATAACTGGAACGGCCTAGGGGAAAACTACGCATACCGTTTTAATCGGGCGAGTTTTTACTTTCAGATGCAACAGAAATTTTGGGGATTGGTCAAGCCGTTCGCGAGATATGGCAGTCTGGAGGTAAGAAACGCTTGTGAAACTCAAAATTATCGCGGTTCTGATGCTCGAAACGAATAACTGGAACGGCCTAGGGGGAAACTACGCATACCATTGTAATCGGGCGAGTTTCTACTTTCAGATGCAACAGAAATTTTGCGGATTGGTCAATCCGTTCGCGAGATCTGGCAGTTTGGAAGTAAGAAACGCTTGAGAAACTCAAAATTTTCGCAGTTCTGATGCTCGAAACGAATAACTGGAACGGCCTAGGGGGAAACTACACATACCATTGTAATCGGGCGAGTTTCTACATTCAGATGCAACAGAAATTTTGCGGATTGGTCAATCCGTTCGCGAGATGTGGCCGTTTGGAAGTAAGAAACGCTTGAGAAACTCAAAATTTTCGCTTTTCTGATGCGCGAAACGAATAACTAGCACGGCCTAGGGGAAAAGTACGCATACCGATGTAATCGGGCGAGTTTCTACTTTCAGATGCAACAGAAATTTTGCGGATTGGTCGATCCGTTCGCGAAATATGGCAGTTTGGAAGTCAGAAACGCTTGAGAAACTCAAAATTTTCGCAGTTCTGATGTTCGAAACGAGTAACTAGAACGGCCTAGGGGAAAGGTACGCATTCCGTTGTAATCGGGCGAGTTTCTACTTTCAGATGCAACAGAAATTTTGCGGATTGGTCAATCCGTTCGCGAGATATGGCAGTTTGGAGGTAAGAAACGCTTGAGAAACTCAAATTTTCGCCGTTCTGATGCTCGAAACGAATAACTAGAACGGCCTAGGGGAAAAGTGCGCCGACCGTTTTAATCGGGCGAGTTTCTACTTTCAGATGCAACAGAAATTTTGCGGATTGGTCAATCCTTTCGCGAGATATGGCAATTTGGAGGTAAGAAACGCTTCAGAAACTCAAAATTATCGCAGTTCTGATGCTCGAAACGAATGACTAGAACGGCCTAGGGGAGCAGTACGCATACCGTTGTAATCGGGCGAGTTTCTACTTTCAGATGCAACAGAAATTTTGCGAATTGGTCAATCCGTTCGCGAGATATGGCAGTTTGGAAGTAAGAAACGCTTGAGAAATTCAAAATTTGCGCAGTTCTGATGCTCGAAACGAGTAACTAGAACGGCCTAGGGGAAAAGTGCGCATACCGTTGTAATCGGGCGAGTTTCGACTTTCAGATGCAACAGAAATTTTGCGGATTGGTTAATCCGTTCGCGATATATGGCAGTTTGGAGATAAGAAACGCTTGAGAAACTCAAAATTTTCGCAGTTCTGATTCTCGAAACGAATAACTAGAACGGCCTAGGGGAAAAGTACGCATACCGTTGTAATCGGGCGAGTTTCTACTTTCAGAAGCTACAGAAATTTTGCGGATTGGTCAATCCGTTCGCGAGATATGGCAGTTTGGAGGTAAGAAACGCTTGAGAAACTCAAAATTTCAGCAATTCTGATGCTCGAAATGAATAACTGGAATGGCCTAGCGGAAAACTACACATGCCGTTGTAATCGGGCGAGTTTCTACTTTCAGATGCAACAGAAATTTTGCGGATTGGTCAATCCGTTCGCGAGATATGGCCGTTTGGATGTAAGAAACGCTTGAGAAACTCAAAATTATCGCAGTTCTGATGCTCGAAACGAATAACTGGAACGGCCTAGGGGGAAACTACGCATACCGATGTAATCGGGCGAGTTTCTACTTTCAGATGCAACAGAAATTTTGCGGATTGGTCGATCCGTTCGCGAGATATGGCAGTTTGGAAGTAAGAAACGCTTGAGAAACTCAAAATTTTCGCAGTTCTGATGCTCGAAACGAGTAACTAGAACGGCCTAGGGGAAAAGTACCCATTGCGTTGTAATCGGGCGAGTTTCTACTTTCAGATGCAACAGAAATTTTGCGGATTGGTCAATCCGTTCGCGAGATATGGCAGTTTGGAGGTAAGAAACGCTTGAGAAACTCAAAATTTTCGCCGTTCTGATGCTCGAAACGAATAACTAGAACGGCCTAGGGGGAAACTACGCATACCATTGTAATCGGGCGAGTTTCTACTTTCAGATGCAACAGAAATTTTGCGGATTGGTCAATCCGTTCGCGAGATCTGGCAGTTTGGAAGTAAGAAACGCTTGAGAAACTCAAAATTTTCGCAGTTCTGATGCTCGAAACGAATAACTGGAACGGCCTAGGGGGAAACTACACATACCATTGTAATCGGGCGAGTTTCTACATTCAGATGCAACAGAAATTTTGCGGATTGGTCAATCCGTTCGCGAGATGTGGCCGTTTGGAAGTAAGAAACGCTTGAGAAACTCAAAATTTTCGCTTTTCTGCTGTGCGAAACGAATAACTAGCACGGCCTAGGGGAAAAGTACGCATACCGATGTAATCGGGCGAGTTTCTACTTTCAGATGCAACAGAAATTTTGCGGATTGGTCGATCCGTTCGCGAGATATGGCAGTTTGGAAGTAAGAAACGCTTGAGAAACTCAAAATTTTCGCAGTTCTGATGTTCGAAACGAGTAACTAGAACGGCCTAGGGGAAAAGTACGCATTCCGTTGTAATCGGGCGAGTTTTTACTTTCAGATGCAACAGAAATTTTGCGGATTGGTCAATCCGTTCGCGAGATATGGCAGTTTGGAGGTAAGAAACGCTTGAGAAACTCAAATTTTCGCCGTTCTGATGCTCGAAACGAATAACTAGAACGGCCTAGGGGAAAAGTGCGCATACCGTTTTAATCGGGCGAGTTTCTACTTTCAGATGCAACAGAAATTTTGCGGATTGGTCAATCCTTTCGCGAGATATGGCAATTTGGAGGTAAGAAACGCTTCAGAAACTCAAAATTATCGCAGTTCTGATGCTCGAAACGAATGACTAGAACGGCCTAGGGGAGAAGTACGCATACCGTTGTAATCGGGCGAGTTTCTACTTTCAGATGCAACAGAAATTTTGCGAATTGGACAATCCGTTCGCGAGATATGGCAGTTTGGAAGTAAGAAACGCTTGAGAAATTCAAAATTTGCGCAGTTCTGATGCTCGAAACGAATAACTAGAACGGCCTAGGGGAAAAGTGCGCATACCGTTGTAATCGGGCGTGTTTCGACTTTCAGATGCAACAGAAATTTTGCGGATTGGTTAATCCGTTCGCGAGATATGGCAGTTTGGAGATAAGAAACGCTTGAGAAACTCAAAATTTTCGCAGTTCTGATTCTCGAAACGAATAACTAGAACGGCCTAGGGGAAAAGTGCGCATACCGTTGTAATCGGGCGAGTTTCTACTTTCAGAAGCTACAGAAATTTTGCGGATTGGTCAATCCGTTCGCAAGATATGGCAGTTTGGAGGTAAGAAACGCTTGAGAAACTCAAAATTTCCGCAATTCTGATGCTCGAAATGAATAACTGGAACGGCCTAGCGGAAAACTACACATACCGTTGTAATCGGGCGAGTTTCTACTTTCAGATGCAACAGAAATTTTGCGGATTGGTCAATCCGTTCGCGAGATATGGCCGTTTGGATGTAAGAAACGCTTGAGAAACTCAAAATTTTCGCCGTTCTGATGCTCGAAACGAATAACTAGAACGGCCTAGGGGAAAAGTACGCATACCGTTTTAATCGGGCGAGTTTCTACTTTCAGATGCAACAGAAATTTTGCGGATTGGTCAATCCGTTCGCGAGATGTGGCCGTTTGGAAGTAAGAAACGCTTGAGAAACTCAAAATTTTCGCTGTTCTGATGCGCGAAACGAGTAACTAGAACGGCCTAGGGGAAAAGTACGCATTCCGTTGTAATCGGGCGAGTTTCTACTTTCAGATGCAACAGAAATTTTGCGGATTGGTCAATCCGTTCGCGAGATATGGCAGTTTGGAGGTAAGAAACGCTTGAGAAACTCAAATTTTCGCCGTTCTGATGCTCGAAACGAATAACTAGAACGGCCTAGGGGAAAAGTGCGCATACCGTTGTAATCGGGCGAGTTTCGACTTTCAGATGCAACAGAAATTTTGCGGATTGGTTAATCCGTTCGCGAGATATGGCAGTTTGGAGATAAGAAACGCTTGAGAAACTCAAAATTTTCGCAGTTCTGATTCTCGAGACGAATAACTAGAACGGCCTAGGGGAAAAGTGCGCATACCGTTGTAATCGGGCGAGTTTCTACTTTCAGAAGCTACAGAAATTTTGCGGATTGGTCAATCCGTTCGCGAGATATGGCAGTTTGGAGGTAAGAAACGCTTGAGAAACTCAAAATTTCCGCAATTCTGATGCTCGAAATGAATAACTGGAACGGCCTAGCGGAAAACTACGCATACCGATGTAATCGGGCGAGTTTCTACTTTCAGATGCAACAGAAATTTTGCGGATTGGTCGATCCGTTCGCGAGATATGGCAGTTTGGAAGTAAGAAACGCTTGAGAAACTCAAAATTTTCGCAGTTCTGATGCTCGAAACGAATAACTAGAACGGCCTAGGGGAAAAGTACGCATTCCGTTGTAATCGGGCGAGTTTCTACTTTCAGATGCAACAGAAATTTTGCGGATTGGTCGATCCGTTCGCGAGATATGGCAGTTTGGAAGTAAGAAACGCTTGAGAAACTCAAAATTTTCGCAGTTCTGATGTTCGAAACGAGTAACTAGAACGGCCTAGGGGAAAAGTACGCATTCCGTTGTAATCGGGCGAGTTTCTACTTTCAGATGCAACAGAAATTTTGCGGATTGGTCAATCCGTTCGCGAGATATGGCAGTTTGGAGGTAAGAAACGCTTGAGAAACTCAAATTTTCGCCGTTCTGATGCTCGAAAGGAATAACTAGAACGGCCTAGGGGAAAAGTGCGCATACCGTTTTAATCGGGCGAGTTTCTACTTTCAGATGCAACAGAAATTTTGCGGATTGGTCAATCCTTTCGCGAGATATGGCAATTTGGAGGTAAGAAACGCTTCAGAAACTCAAAATTATCGCAGTTCTGATGCTCGAAACGAATGACTAGAACGGCCTAGGGGAGAAGTACGCATACCGTTGTAATCGGGCGAGTTTCTACTTTCAGATGCAACAGAAATTTTGCGAATTGGACAATCCGTTCGCGAGATATGGCAGTTTGGAAGTAAGAAACGCTTGAGAAATTCAAAATTTGCGCAGTTCTGATGCTCGAAACGAATAACTAGAACGGCCTAGGGGAAAAGTGCGCATACCGTTGTAATCGGGCGTGTTTCGACTTTCAGATGCAACAGAAATTTTGCGGATTGGTTAATCCGTTCGCGAGATATGGCAGTTTGGAGATAAGAAACGCTTGAGAAACTCAAAATTTTCGCAGTTCTGATTCTCGAAACGAATAACTAGAACGGCCTAGGGGAAAAGTGCGCATACCGTTGTAATCGGGCGAGTTTCTACTTTCAGAAGCTACAGAAATTTTGCGGATTGGTCAATCCGTTCGCAAGATATGGCAGTTTGGAGGTAAGAAACGCTTGAGAAACTCAAAATTTCCGCAATTCTGATGCTCGAAATGAATAACTGGAACGGCCTAGCGGAAAACTACACATACCGTTGTAATCGGGCGAGTTTCTACTTTCAGATGCAACAGAAATTTTGCGGATTGGTCAATCCGTTCGCGAGATATGGCCGTTTGGATGTAAGAAACGCTTGAGAAACTCAAAATTTTCGCCGTTCTGATGCTCGAAACGAATAACTAGAACGGCCTAGGGGAAAAGTACGCATACCGTTTTAATCGGGCGAGTTTCTACTTTCAGATGCAACAGAAATTTTGCGGATTGGTCAATCCGTTCGCGAGATGTGGCCGTTTGGAAGTAAGAAACGCTTGAGAAACTCAAAATTTTCGCTGTTCTGATGCGCGAAACGAGTAACTAGAACGGCCTAGGGGAAAAGTACGCATTCCGTTGTAATCGGGCGAGTTTCTACTTTCAGATGCAACAGAAATTTTGCGGATTGGTCAATCCGTTCGCGAGATATGGCAGTTTGGAGGTAAGAAACGCTTGAGAAACTCAAATTTTCGCCGTTCTGATGCTCGAAACGAATAACTAGAACGGCCTAGGGGAAAAGTGCGCATACCGTTTTGATCGGGCGAGTTTCTACTTTCAGATGCAACAGAAATTTTGCGGATTGGTCGATCCGTTCGCGAGATATGGCTGTTTGGAAGTAAGAAACGCTTGAGAAACTCAAAATTTTCGCAGTTCTGATGCTCGAAACGAGTAACTAGAACGGCCTAGGGGAAAAGTACGCATTCCGTTGTAATCGGGCGAGTTTCTACTTTCAGATGCAACAGAAATTTTGCGGATTGGTCAATCCGTTCGCGAGATATGGCAGTTTGGAGGTAAGAAACGCTTGAGAAACTCAAAATTTTCGCCGTTCTGATGCTCGAAACGAATAACTAGAACGGCCTAGGGGAAAAGTGCGCATACCGTTGTAATCGGGCGAGTTTCGACTTTCAGATGCAACAGAAATTTTGCGGATTGGTTAATCCGTTCGCGAGATATGGCAGTTTGGAGATAAGAAACGCTTGAGAAACTCAAAATTTTCGCAGTTCTGATTCTCGAGACGAATAACTAGAACGGCCTAGGGGAAAAGTGCGCATACCGTTGTAATCGGGCGAGTTTCTACTTTCAGAAGCTACAGAAATTTTGCGGATTGGTCAATCCGTTCGCGAGATATGGCAGTTTGGAGGTAAGAAACGCTTGAGAAACTCAAAATTTCCGCAATTCTGATGCTCGAAATGAATAACTGGAACGGCCTAGCGGAAAACTACGCATACCGATGTAATCGGGCGAGTTTCTACTTTCAGATGCAACAGAAATTTTGCGGATTGGTCGATCCGTTCGCGAGATATGGCAGTTTGGAAGTAAGAAACGCTTGAGAAACTCAAAATTTTCGCAGTTCTGATGCTCGAAACGAGTAACTAGAACGGCCTAGGGGAAAAGTACGCATTCCGTTGTAATCGGGCGAGTTTCTACTTTCAGATGCAAGAGAAATTTTGCGGATTGGTCAATCCGTTCGCGAGATATGTCAGTTTGGAGGTAAGAAACGCTTGAGAAACTCAAAATTTTCGCCGTTCTGATGCTCGAAACGAATAACTAGAACGGCCTAGGGGAAAAGTACGCATACCGTTTTAATCGGGCGAGTTTCTACTTTCAGATGCAACAGAAATTTTGCGGATTGGTCAATCCGTTCGCGAGATGTGGCCGTTTGGAAGTAAGAAACGCTTGAGAAACTCAAAATTTTCGCTGTTCTGATGCGCGAAACGAATAACTAGCACGGCCTAGGGGAAAAGTGCACATACCGTTTTAATCGGGCGAGTTTCTACTTTCAGATGCAACAGAAATTTTGCGGATTGGTCGATCCGTTCGCGAGATATGGCTGTTTGGAAGTAAGAAACGCTTGAGAAACTCAAAATTTTCGCAGTTCTGATGCTCGAAACGAGTAACTAGAACGGCCTAGGGGAAAAGTACGCATTCCGTTGTAATCGGGCGAGTTTCTACTTTCAGATGCAGCAGAAATTTTGCGGATTGGTCAATCCGTTCGCGAGATATGGCAGTTTGGAGGTAAGAAACGCTTGAGAAACTCAAATTTTCGCCGTTCTGATGCTCGAAACGAATAACTAGAACGGCCTAGGGGAAAAGTGCGCATACCGTTTTAATCGGGCGAGTTTCTACTTTCAGATGCAACAGAAATTTTGCGGATTGGTCAATCCTTTCGCGAGATATGGCAATTTGGAGGTAAGAAACGCTTCAGAAACTCAAAATTATCGCAGTTCTGATGCTCGAAACGAATGACTAGAACGGCCTAGGGGAGAAGTACGCATACCGTTGTAATCGGGCGAGTTTCTACTTTCAGATGCAACAGAAATTTTGCGAATTGGACAATCCGTTCGCGAGATATGGCAGTTTGGAAGTAAGAAACGCTTGAGAAATTCAAAATTTGCGCAGTTCTGATGCTCGAAACGAATAACTAGAACGGCCTAGGGGAAAAGTGCGCATACCATTGTAATCGGGCGTGTTTCGACTTTCAGATGCAACAGAAATTTTGCGGATTGGTTAATCCGTTCGCGAGATATGGCAGTTTGGAGATAAGAAACGCTTGAGAAACTCAAAATTTTCGCAGTTCTGATTCTCGAAACGAATAACTAGAACGGCCTAGGGGAAAAGTGCGCATACCGTTGTAATCGGGCGAGTTTCTACTTTCAGAAGCTACAGAAATTTTGCGGATTGGTCAATCCGTTCGCAAGATATGGCAGTTTGGAGGTAAGAAACGCTTGAGAAACTCAAAATTTCCGCAATTCTGATGCTCGAAATGAATAACTGGAACGGCCTAGCGGAAAACTACACATACCGTTGTAATCGGGCGAGTTTCTACTTTCAGATGCAACAGAAATTTTGCGGATTGGTCAATCCGTTCGCGAGATATGGCCGTTTGGATGGAAGAAACGCTTGAGAAACTCAAAATTTTCGCCGTTCTGATGCTCGAAACGAATAACTAGAACGGCCTAGGGGAAAAGTACGCATACCGTTTTAATCGGGCGAGTTTCTACTTTCAGATGCAACAGAAATTTTGCGGATTGGTCAATCCGTTCGCGAGATGTGGCCGTTTGGAAGTAAGAAACGCTTGAGAAACTCAAAATTTTCGCTGTTCTGATGCGCGAAACGAGTAACTAGAACGGCCTAGGGGAAAAGTACGCATTCCGTTGTAATCGGGCGAGTTTCTACTTTCAGATGCAACAGAAATTTTGCGGATTGGTCAATCCGTTCGCGAGATATGGCAGTTTGGAGGTAAGAAACGCTTGAGAAACTCAAATTTTCGCCGTTCTGATGCTCGAAACGAATAACTAGAACGGCCTAGGGGAAAAGTGCGCATACCGTTTTAATCGGGCGAGTTTCTACTTTCAGATGCAACAGAAATTTTGCGGATTGGTCGATCCGTTCGCGAGATATGGCTGTTTGGAAGTAAGAAACGCTTGAGAAACTCAAAATTTTCGCAGTTCTGATGCTCGAAACGAGTAACTAGAACGGCCTAGGGGAAAAGTACGCATTCCGTTGTAATCGGGCGAGTTTCTACTTTCAGATGCAACAGAAATTTTGCGGATTGGTCAATCCGTTCGCGAGATATGGCAGTTTGGAGGTAAGAAACGCTTGAGAAACTCAAAATTTTCGCCGTTCTGATGCTCGAAACGAATAACTAGAACGGCCTAGGGGAAAAGTGCGCATACCGTTGTAATCGAGCGAGTTTCGACTTTCAGATGCAACAGAAATTTTGCGGATTGGTTAATCCGTTCGCGAGATATGGCAGTTTGGAGATAAGAAACGCTTGAGAAACTCAAAATTTTCGCAGTTCTGATTCTCGAGACGAATAACTAGAACGGCCTAGGGGAAAAGTGCGCATACCGTTGTAATCGGGCGAGTTTCTACTTTCAGAAGCTACAGAAATTTTGCGGATTGGTCAATCCGTTCGCGAGATATGGCAGTTTGGAGGTATGAAACGCTTGAGAAACTCAAAATTTCCGCAATTCTGATGCTCGAAATGAATAACTGGAACGGCCTAGCGGAAAACTACGCATACCGATGTAATCGGGCGAGTTTCTACTTTCAGATGCAACAGAAATTTTGCGGATTGGTCGATCCGTTCGCGAGATATGGCAGTTTGGAAGTAAGAAACGCTTGAGAAACTCAAAATTTTCGCAGTTCTGATGCTCGAAACGAGTAACTAGAACGGCCTAGGGGAAAAGTACGCATTCCGTTGTAATCGGGCGAGTTTCTACTTTCAGATGCAAGAGAAATTTTGCGGATTGGTCAATCCGTTCGCGAGATATGTCAGTTTGGAGGTAAGAAACGCTTGAGAAACTCAAAATTTTCGCCGTTCTGATGCTCGAAACGAATAACTAGAACGGCCTAGGGGAAAAGTACGCATACCGTTTTAATCGGGCGAGTTTCTACTTTCAGATGCAACAGAAATTTTGCGGATTGGTCAATCCGTTCGCGAGATGTGGCCGTTTGGAAGTAAGAAACGCTTGAGAAACTCAAAATTTTCGCTGTTCTGATGCGCGAAACGAATAACTAGCACGGCCTAGGGGAAAAGTACGCATACCGATGTAATCGGGCGAGTTTCTACTTTCAGATGCAACAGAAATTTTGCGGATTGGTCGATCCGTTCGCGAGATATGGCTGTTTGGAAGTAAGAAACGCTTGAGAAACTCAAAATTTTCGCAGTTCTGATGCTCGAAACGAGTAACTAGAACGGCCTAGGGGAAAAGTACGCATTCCGTTGTAATCGGGCGAGTTTCTACTTTCAGATGCAACAGAAATTTTGCGGATTGGTCAATCCGTTCGCGAGATATGGCAGTTTGGAGGTAAGAAACGCTTGAGAAACTCAAAATTTTCGCCGTTCTGATGCTCGAAACGAATAACTAGAACGGCCTAGGGGAAAAGTACGCATACCGTTTTAATCGGGCGAGTTTCTACTTTCAGATGCAACAGAAATTTTGCGGATTGGTCAATCCGTTCGCGAGATGTGGCCGTTTGGAAGTAAGAAACGCTTGAGAAACTCAAAATTTTCGCTGTTCTGATGCGCGAAACGAGTAACTAGAACGGCCTAGGGGAAAAGTACGCATTCCGTTGTAATCGGGCGAGTTTCTACTTTCAGATGCAACAGAAATTTTGCGGATTGGTCAATCCGTTCGCGAGATATGGCAGTTTGGAGGTAAGAAACGCTTGAGAAACTCAAATTTTCGCCGTTCTGATGCTCGAAACGAATAACTAGAACGGCCTAGGGGAAAAGTGCGCATACCGTTTTAATCGGGCGAGTTTCTACTTTCAGATGCAACAGAAATTTTGCGGATTGGTCGATCCGTTCGCGAGATATGGCTGTTTGGAAGTAAGAAACGCTTGAGAAACTCAAAATTTTCGCAGTTCTGATGCTCGAAACGAGTAACTAGAACGGCCTAGGGGAAAAGTACGCATTCCGTTGTAATCGGGCGAGTTTCTACTTTCAGATGCAACAGAAATTTTGCGGATTGGTCAATCCGTTCGCGAGATATGGCAGTTTGGAGGTAAGAAACGCTTGAGAAACTCAAAATTTTCGCCGTTCTGATGCTCGAAACGAATAACTAGAACGGCCTAGGGGAAAAGTGCGCATACCGTTGTAATCGGGCGAGTTTCGACTTTCAGATGCAACAGAAATTTTGCGGATTGGTTAATCCGTTCGCGAGATATGGCAGTTTGGAGATAAGAAACGCTTGAGAAACTCAAAATTTTCGCAGTTCTGATTCTCGAGACGAATAACTAGAACGGCCTAGGGGAAAAGTGCGCATACCGTTGTAATCGGGCGAGTTTCTACTTTCAGAAGCTACAGAAATTTTGCGGATTGGTCAATCCGTTCGCGAGATATGGCAGTTTGGAGGTAAGAAACGCTTGAGAAACTCAAAATTTCCGCAATTCTGATGCTCGAAATGAATAACTGGAACGGCCTAGCGGAAAACTACGCATACCGATGTAATCGGGCGAGTTTCTACTTTCAGATGCAACAGAAATTTTGCGGATTGGTCGATCCGTTCGCGAGATATGGCAGTTTGGAAGTAAGAAACGCTTGAGAAACTCAAAATTTTCGCAGTTCTGATGCTCGAAACGAGTAACTAGAACGGCCTAGGGGAAAAGTACGCATTCCGTTGTAATCGGGCGAGTTTCTACTTTCAGATGCAAGAGAAATTTTGCGGATTGGTCAATCCGTTCGCGAGATATGTCAGTTTGGAGGTAAGAAACGCTTGAGAAACTCAAAATTTTCGCCGTTCTGATGCTCGAAACGAATAACTAGAACGGCCTAGGGGAAAAGTACGCATACCGTTTTAATCGGGCGAGTTTCTACTTTCAGATGCAACAGAAATTTTGCGGATTGGTCAATCCGTTCGCGAGATGTGGCCGTTTGGAAGTAAGAAACGCTTGAGAAACTCAAAATTTTCGCTGTTCTGATGCGCGAAACGAATAACTAGCACGGCCTAGGGGAAAAGTGCGCATACCGTTTTAATCGGGCGAGTTTCTACTTTCAGATGCAACAGAAATTTTGCGGATTGGTCGATCCGTTCGCGAGATATGGCTGTTTGGAAGTAAGAAACGCTTGAGAAACTCAAAATTTTCGCAGTTCTGATGCTCGAAACGAGTAACTAGAACGGCCTAGGGGAAAAGTACGCATTCCGTTGTAATCGGGCGAGTTTCTACTTTCAGATGCAGCAGAAATTTTGCGGATTGGTCAATCCGTTAGCGAGATATGGCAGTTTGGAGGTAAGAAACGCTTGAGAAACTCAAATTTTCGCCGTTCTGATGCTCGAAACGAATAACTAGAACGGCCTAGGGGAAAAGTGCGCATACCGTTTTAATCGGGCGAGTTTCTACTTTCAGATGCAACAGAAATTTTGCGGATTGGTCAATCCTTTCGCGAGATATGGCAATTTGGAGGTAAGAAACGCTTCAGAAACTCAAAATTATCGCAGTTCTGATGCTCGAAACGAATGACTAGAACGGCCTAGGGGAGAAGTACGCATACCCTTGTAATCGGGCGAGTTTCTACTTTCAGATGCAACAGAAATTTTGCGAATTGGACAATCCGTTCGCGAGATATGGCAGTTTGGAAGTAAGAAACGCTTGAGAAATTCAAAATTTGCGCAGTTCTGATGCTCGAAACGAATAACTAGAACGGCCTAGGGGAAAAGTGCGCATACCATTGTAATCGGGCGTGTTTCGACTTTCAGATGCAACAGAAATTTTGCGGATTGGTTAATCCGTTCGCGAGATATGGCAGTTTGGAGATAAGAAACGCTTGAGAAACTCAAAATTTTCGCAGTTCTGATTCTCGAAACGAATAACTAGAACGGCCTAGGGGAAAAGTGCGCATACCGTTGTAATCGGGCGAGTTTCTACTTTCAGAAGCTACAGAAATTTTGCGGATTGGTCAATCCGTTCGCAAGATATGGCAGTTTGGAGGTAAGAAACGCTTGAGAAACTCAAAATTTCCGCAATTCTGATGCTCGAAATGAATAACTGGAACGGCCTAGCGGAAAACTACACATACCGTTGTAATCGGGCGAGTTTCTACTTTCAGATGCAACAGAAATTTTGCGGATTGGTCAATCCGTTCGCGAGATATGGCCGTTTGGATGTAAGAAACGCTTGAGAAACTCAAAATTTTCGCCGTTCTGATGCTCGAAACGAATAACTAGAACGGCCTAGGGGAAAAGTACGCATACCGTTTTAATCGGGCGAGTTTCTACTTTCAGATGCAACAGAAATTTTGCGGATTGGTCAATCCGTTCGCGAGATGTGGCCGTTTGGAAGTAAGAAACGCTTGAGAAACTCAAAATTTTCGCTGTTCTGATGCGCGAAACGAGTAACTAGAACGGCCTAGGGGAAAAGTACGCATTCCGTTGTAATCGGGCGAGTTTCTACTTTCAGATGCAACAGAAATTTTGCGGATTGGTCAATCCGTTCGCGAGATATGGCAGTTTGGAGGTAAGAAACGCTTGAGAAACTCAAATTTTCGCCTTTCTGATGCTCGAAACGAATAACTAGAACGGCCTAGGGGAAAAGTGCGCATACCGTTTTAATCGGGCGAGTTTCTACTTTCAGATGCAACAGAAATTTTGCGGATTGGTCGATCCGTTCGCGAGATATGGCTGTTTGGAAGTAAGAAACGCTTGAGAAACTCAAAATTTTCGCAGTTCTGATGCTCGAAACGAGTAACTAGAACGGCCTAGGGGAAAAGTACGCATTCCGTTGTAATCGGGCGAGTTTCTACTTTCAGATGCAACAGAAATTTTGCGGATTGGTCAATCCGTTCGCGAGATATGGCAGTTTGGAGGTAAGAAACGCTTGAGAAACTCAAAATTTTCGCCGTTCTGATGCTCGAAACGAATAACTAGAACGGCCTAGGGGAAAAGTGCGCATACCGTTGTAATCGAGCGAGTTTCGACTTTCAGATGCAACAGAAATTTTGCGGATTGGTTAATCCGTTCGCGAGATATGGCAGTTTGGAGATAAGAAACGCTTGAGAAACTCAAAATTTTCGCAGTTCTGATTCTCGAGACGAATAACTAGAACGGCCTAGGGGAAAAGTGCGCATACCGTTGTAATCGGGCGAGTTTCTACTTTCAGAAGCTACAGAAATTTTGCGGATTGGTCAATCCGTTCGCGAGATATGGCAGTTTGGAGGTAAGAAACGCTTGAGAAACTCAAAATTTCCGCAATTCTGATGCTCGAAATGAATAACTGGAACGGCCTAGCGGAAAACTACGCATACCGATGTAATCGGGCGAGTTTCTACTTTCAGATGCAACAGAAATTTTGCGGATTGGTCGATCCGTTCGCGAGATATGGCAGTTTGGAAGTAAGAAACGCTTGAGAAACTCAAAATTTTCGCAGTTCTGATGCTCGAAACGAGTAACTAGAACGGCCTAGGGGAAAAGTACGCATTCCGTTGTAATCGGGCGAGTTTCTACTTTCAGATGCAAGAGAAATTTTGCGGATTGGTCAATCCGTTCGCGAGATATGTCAGTTTGGAGGTAAGAAACGCTTGAGAAACTCAAAATTTTCGCCGTTCTGATGCTCGAAACGAATAACTAGAACGGCCTAGGGGAAAAGTACGCATACCGTTTTAATCGGGCGAGTTTCTGCTTTCCGATGCAACAGAAATTTTGCGGATTGGTCAATCCGTTCGCGAGATGTGGCCGTTTGGAAGTAAGAAACGCTTGAGAAACTCAAAATTTTCGCTGTTCTGATGCGCGAAACGAATAACTAGCACGGCCTAGGGGAAAAGTACGCATACCGATGTAATCGGGCGAGTTTCTACTTTCAGATGCAACAGAAATTTTGCGGATTGGTCGATCCGTTCGCGAGATATGGCTGTTTGGAAGTAAGAAACGCTTGAGAAACTCAAAATTTTCGCAGTTCTGATGCTCGAAACGAGTAACTAGAACGGCCTAGGGGAAAAGTACGCATTCCGTTGTAATCGGGCGAGTTTCTACTTTCAGATGCAACAGAAATTTTGCGGATTGGTCAATCCGTTCGCGAGATATGGCAGTTTGGAGGTATGAAACGCTTGAGAAACTCAAAATTTTCGCCGTTCTGATGCTCGAAACGAATAACTAGAACGGCCTAGGGGAAAAGTACGCATACCGTTTTAATCGGGCGAGTTTCTACTTTCAGATGCAACAGAAATTTTGCGGATTGGTCAACCCTTTCGCGAGATATGGCAATTTGGAGGTAAGAAACGCTTCAGAAACTCAAAATTATCGCAGTTCTGATGCGCGAAACGAATAACTGGAACGGCCTAGGGGAAAACTACGCATACCGTTTTAATCGGGCGAGTTTTTACTTTCAGATGCAACAGAAATTTTGGGGATTGGTCAATCCGTTCGCGAGATATGGCGGTTTGGAGGTAAGAAGCGCTTGAGAAACTCAAAATTATCGCAGTTCTGATGCTCGAAACGAATAACTGGAACGGCCTAGGGGGAAACTACGCATACCATTGTAATCGGGCGAGTTTCTACTTTCAGATGCAACAGAAATTTTGCGGATTGATCAATCCGTTCGCGAGATCTGGCAGTTTGGAAGTAAGAAACGCTTGAGAAACTCAAAATTTTCGCAGTTCTGATGCTCGAAACGAATAACTGGAACGGCCTAGGGGGAAACTACGCATACCATTGTAATTGGGCGAGTTTCTACATTCAGATGCAACAGAAATGTTGCGGATTGGTCAATCCGTTCGCGAGATATGGCAGTTTGGAGGTAAGAAACGCTTGAGAAACTCAAAATTTTCGCCGTTCTGATGCTCGAAACGAATAACTAGAACGGCCTAGGGGAAAAGTACGCATACCGTTTTAATCGGGCGAGTTTCTACTTTCAGATGCAACAGAAATTTTGCGGATTGGTCAATCCGTTCGCGAGATGTGGCAGTTTGGAGATAAGAAACGCTTGAGAAACTCAATATTTTCGCAATTCTGATGCTCGAAATGAATAACTGGAACGGCCTAGGGGAAAACTACGCATACCGTTTTCATCGGGCGAGTTTTTACTTTCAGATGCAACAGAAATTTTGGGGATTGGTCAAGCCGTTCGCGAGATCTGGCAGTTTGGAAGTAAGAAACGCTTGAGAAACTCAAAATTTTCGCAGTTCTGATGCTCGAAACGAATAACTGGAACGGCCTAGGGGGAAACTACACATACCATTGTAATCGGGCGAGTTTCTACATTCAGATGCAACAGAAATTTTGCGGATTGGTCAATCCGTTCGCGAGATGTGGCCGTTTGGAAGTAAGAAACGCTTGAGAAACTCAAAATTTTCGCTTTTTTGATGTGCGAAACGAATAACTAGCACGGCCTAGGGGAAAAGTACGCATACCGATGTAATCGGGCGAGTTTCTACTTTCAGATGCAACAGAAATTTTGCGGATTGGTCGATCCGTTCGCGAGATATGGCAGTTTGGAAGTAAGAAACGCTTGAGAAACTCAAAATTTTCGCAGTTCTGATGTTCGAAACGAGTAACTAGAACGGCCTAGGGGAAAAGTACGCATTCCGTTGTAATCGGGCGAGTTTCTACTTTCAGATGCAACAGAAATTTTGCGGATTGGTCGATCCGTTCGCGAGATATGGCAGTTTGGAAGTAAGAAACGCTTGAGAAACTCAAAATTTTCGCAGTTCTGATGCTCGAAACGAGTAACTAGAACGGCCTAGGGGAAAAGTACGCATTCCGTTGTAATCGGGCGAGTTTCTACTTTCAGATGCAAGAGAAATTTTGCGGATTGGTCAATCCGTTCGCGAGATATGTCAGTTTGGAGGTAAGAAACGCTTGAGAAACTCAAAATTTTCGCCGTTCTGATGCTCGAAACGAATAACTAGAACGGCCTAGGGGAAAAGTACGCATACCGTTTTAATCGGGCGAGTTTCTACTTTCAGATGCAACAGAAATTTTGCGGATTGGTCAATCCGTTCGCGAGATGTGGCCGTTTGGAAGTAAGAAACGCTTGAGAAACTCAAAATTTTCGCTGTTCTGATGCGCGAAACGAATAACTAGCACGGCCTAGGGGAAAAGTACGCATACCGATGTAATCGGGCGAGTTTCTACTTTCAGATGCAACAGAAATTTTGCGGATTGGTCGATCCGTTCGCGAGATATGGCTGTTTGGAAGTAAGAAACGCTTGAGAAACTCAAAATTTTCGCAGTTCTGATGCTCGAAACGAGTAACTAGAACGGCCTAGGGGAAAAGTACGCATTCCGTTGTAATCGGGCGAGTTTCTACTTTCAGATGCAACAGAAATTTTGCGGATTGGTCAATCCGTTCGCGAGATATGGCAGTTTGGAGGTAAGAAACGCTTGAGAAACTCAAAATTTTCGCCGTTCTGATGCTCGAAACGAATAACTAGAACGGCCTAGGGGAAAAGTACGCATACCGTTTTAATCGGGCGAGTTTCTACTTTCAGATGCAACAGAAATTTTGCGGATTGGTCAACCCTTTCGCGAGATATGGCAATTTGGAGGTAAGAAACGCTTCAGAAACTCAAAATTATCGCAGTTCTGATGCGCGAAACGAATAACTGGAACGGCCTAGGGGAAAACTACGCATACCGTTTTAATCGGGCGAGTTTTTACTTTCAGATGCAACAGAAATTTTGGGGATTGGTCAATCCGTTCGCGAGATATGGCGGTTTGGAGGTAAGAAGCGCTTGAGAAACTCAAAATTATCGCAGTTCTGATGCTCGAAACGAATAACTGGAACGGCCTAGGGGGAAACTACGCATACCATTGTAATCGGGCGAGTTTCTACTTTCAGATGCAACAGAAATTTTGCGGATTGGTCAATCCGTTCGCGAGATCTGGCAGTTTGGAAGTAAGAAACGCTTGAGAAACTCAAAATTTTCGCAGTTCTGATGCTCGAAACGAATAACTGGAACGGCCTAGGGGGAAACTACGCATACCATTGTAATCGGGCGAGTTTCTACATTCAGATGCAACAGAAATGTTGCGGATTGGTCAATCCGTTCGCGAGATATGGCAGTTTGGAGGTAAGAAACGCTTGAGAAACTCAAAATTTTCGCCGTTCTGATGCTCGAAACGAATAACTAGAACGGCCTAGGGGAAAAGTACGCATACCGTTTTAATCGGGCGAGTTTCTACTTTCAGATGCAACAGAAATTTTGCGGATTGGTCAATCCGTTCGCGAGATGTGGCAGTTTGGAGATAAGAAACGCTTGAGAAACTCAATATTTTCGCAATTCTGATGCTCGAAATGAATAACTGGAACGGCCTAGGGGAAAACTACGCATACCGTTTTCATCGGGCGAGTTTTTACTTTCAGATGCAACAGAAATTTTGGGGATTGGTCAAGCCGTTCGCGAGATCTGGCAGTTTGGAAGTAAGAAACGCTTGAGAAACTCAAAATTTTCGCAGTTCTGATGCTCGAAACGAATAACTGGAACGGCCTAGGGGGAAACTACACATACCATTGTAATCGGGCGAGTTTCTACATTCAGATGCAACAGAAATTTTGCGGATTGGTCAATCCGTTCGCGAGATGTGGCCGTTTGGAAGTAAGAAACGCTTGAGAAACTCAAAATTTTCGCTTTTTTGATGTGCGAAACGAATAACTAGCACGGCCTAGGGGAAAAGTACGCATACCGATGTAATCGGGCGAGTTTCTACTTTCAGATGCAACAGAAATTTTGCGGATTGGTCGATCCGTTCGCGAGATATGGCAGTTTGGAAGTAAGAAACGCTTGAGAAACTCAAAATTTTCGCAGTTCTGATGTTCGAAACGAGTAACTAGAACGGCCTAGGGGAAAAGTACGCATTCCGTTGTAATCGGGCGAGTTTCTACTTTCAGATGCAACAGAAATTTTGCGGATTGGTCAATCCGTTCGCGAGATATGGCAGTTTGGAGGTAAGAAACGCTTGAGAAACTCAAATTTTCGCCGTTCTGATGCTCGAAACGAATAACTAGAACGGCCTAGGGGAAAAGTGCGCATACCGTTTTAATCGGGCGAGTTTCTACTTTCAGATGCAACAGAAATTTTGCGGATTGGTCAATCCTTTCGCGAGATATGGCAATTTGGAGGTAAGAAACGCTTCAGAAACTCAAAATTATCGCAGTTCTGATGCTCGAAACGAATGACTAGAACGGCCTAGGGGAGAAGTACGCATACCGTTGTAATCGGGCGAGTTTCTACTTTCAGATGCAACAGAAATTTTGCGAATTGGACAATCCGTTCGCGAGATATGGCAGTTTGGAAGTAAGAAACGCTTGAGAAATTCAAAATTTGCGCAGTTCTGATGCTCGAAACGAATAACTAGAACGGCCTAGGGGAAAAGTGCGCATACCGTTGTAATCGGGCGAGTTTCGACTTTCAGATGCAACAGAAATTTTGCGGATTGGTTAATCCGTTCGCGAGATATGGCAGTTTGGAGATAAGAAACGCTTGAGAAACTCAAAATTTTCGCAGTTCTGATTCTCGAAACGAATAACTAGAACGGCCTAGGGGAAAAGTGCGCATACCGTTGTAATCGGGCGAGTTTCTACTTTCAGAAGCTACAGAAATTTTGCGGATTGGTCAATCCGTTCGCAAGATATGGCAGTTTGGAGGTAAGAAACGCTTGAGACACTCAAAATTTCCGCAATTCTGATGCTCGAAATGAATAACTGGAACGGCCTAGCGGAAAACTACGCATACCGATGTAATCGGGCGAGTTTCTACTTTCAGATGCAACAGAAATTTTGCGGATTGGTCGATCCGTTCGCGAGATATGGCAGTTTGGAAGTAAGAAACGCTTGAGAAACTCAAAATTTTCGCAGTTCTGATGCTCGAAACGAGTAACTAGAACGGCCTAGGGGAAAAGTACGCATTCCGTTGTAATCGGGCGAGTTTCTACTTTCAGATGCAAGAGAAATTTTGCGGATTGGTCAATCCGTTCGCGAGATATGGCAGTTTGGAGGTAAGAAACGCTTGAGAAACTCAAAATTTTCGCCGTTCTGATGCTCGAAACGAATAACTAGAACGGCCTAGGGGAAAAGTACGCATACCGTTTTAATCGGGCGAGTTTCTACTTTCAGATGCAACAGAAATTTTGCGGATTGGTCAATCCGTTCGCGAGATGTGGCCGTTTGGAAGTAAGAAACGCTTGAGAAACTCAAAATTTTCGCTGTTCTGATGCGCGAAACGAATAACTAGCACGGCCTAGGGGAAAAGTACGCATACCGATGTAATCGGGCGAGTTTCTACTTTCAGATGCAACAGAAATTTTGCGGATTGGTCGATCCGTTCGCGAGATATGGCTGTTTGGAAGTAAGAAACGCTTGAGAAACTCAAAATTTTCGCAGTTCTGATGCTCGAAACGAGTAACTAGAACGGCCTAGGGGAAAAGTACGCATTCCGTTGTAATCGGGCGAGTTTCTACTTTCAGATGCAACAGAAATTTTGCGGATTGGTCAATCCGTTCGCGAGATATGGCAGTTTGGAGGTAAGAAACGCTTGAGAAACTCAAAATTTTCGCCGTTCTGATGCTCGAAACGAATAACTAGAACGGCCTAGGGGAAAAGTACGCATACCGTTTTAATCGGGCGAGTTTCTACTTTCAGATGCAACAGAAATTTTGCGGATTGGTCAATCCTTTCGCGAGATATGGCAATTTGGAGGTAAGAAACGCTTCAGAAACTCAAAATTATCGCAGTTCTGATGCGCGAAACGAATAACTGGAACGGCCTAGGGGGAAAACTACGCATACCGTTTTAATCGGGCGAGTTTTTTACTTTCAGATGCAACAGAAATTTTGGGGATTGGTCAATCCGTTCGCGAGATATGGCGGTTTGGAGGTAAGAAACGCTTGAGAAACTCAAAATTATCGCAGTTCTGATGCTCGAAACGAATAACTGGAACGGCCTAGGGGGAAACTACGCATACCATTGTAATCGGGCGAGTTTCTACTTTCAGATGCAACAGAAATTTTGCGGATTGGTCAATCCGTTCGCGAGATCTGGCAGTTTGGAAGTAAGAAACGCTTGAGAAACTCAAAATTTTCGCAGTTCTGATGCTCGAAACGAATAACTGGAACGGCCTAGGGGGAAACTACGCATACCATTGTAATCGGGCGAGTTTCTACATTCAGATGCAACAGAAATGTTGCGGATTGGTCAATCCGTTCGCGAGATATGGCAGTTTGGAGGTAAGAAACGCTTGAGAAACTCAAAATTTTCGCCGTTCTGATGCTCGAAACGAATAACTAGAACGGCCTAGGGGAAAAGTACGCATACCGTTTTAATCGGGCGAGTTTCTACTTTCAGATGCAACAGAAATTTTGCGGATTGGTCAATCCGTTCGCGAGATGTGGCAGTTTGGAGATAAGAAACGCTTGAGAAACTCAATATTTTCGCAATTCTGATGCTCGAAATGAATAACTGGAACGGCCTAGGGGAAAACTACGCATACCGTTTTAATCGGGCGAGTTTTTACTTTCAGATGCAACAGAAATTTTGGGGATTGGTCAAGCCGTTCGCGAGATCTGGCAGTTTGGAAGTAAGAAACGCTTGAGAAACTCAAAATTTTCGCAGTTCTGATGCTCGAAACGAATAACTGGAACGGCCTAGGGGGGAAACTACACATACCATTGTAATCGGGCGTGTTTCTACATTCAGATGCAACAGAAATTTTGCGGATTGGTCAATCCGTTCGCGAGATGTGGCCGTTTGGAAGTAAGAAACGCTTGAGAAACTCAAAATTTTCGCTTTTCTGATGTGCGAAACGAATAACTAGCACGGCCTAGGGGAAAAGTACGCATACCGATGTAATCGGGCGAGTTTCTACTTTCAGATGCAACAGAAATTTTGCGGATTGGTCGATCCGTTCGCGAGATATGGCAGTTTGGAAGTAAGAAACGCTTGAGAAACTCAAAATTTTCGCAGTTCTGATGTTCGAAACGAGTAACTAGAACGGCCTAGGGGAAAAGTACGCATTCCGTTGTAATCGGGCGAGTTTCTACTTTCAGATGCAACAGAAATTTTGCGGATTGGTCAATCCGTTCGCGAGATATGGCAGTTTGGAGGTAAGAAACGCTTGAGAAACTCAAATTTTCGCCGTTCTGATGCTCGAAACGAATAACTAGAACGGCCTAGGGGAAAAGTGCGCATACCGTTTTAATCGGGCGAGTTTCTACTTTCAGATGCAACAGAAATTTTGCGGATTGGTCAATCCTTTCGCGAGATATGGCAATTTGGAGGTAAGAAACGCTTCAGAAACTCAAATTTATCGCAGTTCTGATGCTCGAAACGAATGACTAGAACGGCCTAGGGGAGAAGTACGCATACCGTTGTAATCGGGCGAGTTTCTACTTTCAGATGCAACAGAAATTTTGCGAATTGGACAATCCGTTCGCGAGATATGGCAGTTTGGAAGTAAGAAACGCTTGAGAAATTCAAAATTTGCGCAGTTCTGATGCTCGAAACGAATAACTAGAACGGCCTAGGGGAAAAGTGCGCATACCGTTGTAATCGGGCGAGTTTCGACTTTCAGATGCAACAGAAATTTTGCGGATTGGTTAATCCGTTCGCGAGATATGGCAGTTTGGAGATAAGAAACGCTTGAGAAACTCAAAATTTTCGCAGTTCTGATTCTCGAAACGAATAACTAGAACGGCCTAGGGGAAAAGTGCGCATACCGTTGTAATCGGGCGAGTTTCTACTTTCAGAAGCTACAGAAATTTTGCGGATTGGTCAATCCGTTCGCAAGATATGGCAGTTTGGAGGTAAGAAACGCTTGAGACACTCAAAATTTCCGCAATTCTGATGCTCGAAACGAATAACTGGAACGGCCTAGGGGGAAACTACGCATACCGATGTAATCGGGCGAGTTTCTACTTTCAGATGCAACAGAAATTTTGCGGATTGGTCGATCCGTTCGCGACGTATGGCAGTTTGGAAGTATGAAACGCTTGAGAAACTCAAAATTTTCGCAGTTCTGATGCTCGAAACGAATAACTAGAACGGCCTAGGGGAAAAGTGCGCATACCGTTGTAATCGGGCGAGTTTCGACTTTCAGATGCAACAGAAATTTTGCGGATTGGTTAATCCGTTCGCGAGATATGGCAGTTTGGAGGTAAGAAACGCTTGAGAAACTCAAAATTTTCGCCGTTCTGATGCTCGAAACGAATAACTAGAACGGCCTAGGGGAAAAGTACGCATACCGTTTTAATCGGGCGAGTTTCTACTTTCAGATGCAACAGAAATTTTGCGGATTGGTCAATCCGTTCGCGAGATGTGGCCGTTTGGAAGTAAGAAACGCTTGAGAAACTCAAAATTTTCGCTGTTCTGATGCGCGAAACGAGTAACTAGAACGGCCTAGGGGAAAAGTACGCATTCCGTTGTAATCGGGCGAGTTTCTACTTTCAGATGCAACAGAAATTTTGCGGATTGGTCAATCCGTTCGCGAGATATGGCAGTTTGGAGGTAAGAAACGCTTGAGAAACTCAAATTTTCGCTGTTCTGATGCTCGAAACGAATAACTAGAACGGCCTAGGGGAAAAGTGCGCATACCGTTTTAATCGGGCGAGTTTCTACTTTCAGATGCAACAGAAATTTTGCGGATTGGTCGATCCGTTCGCGAGATATGGCTGTTTGGAAGTAAGAAACGCTTGAGAAACTCAAAATTTTCGCAGTTCTGATGCTCGAAACGAGTAACTAGAACGGCCTAGGGGAAAAGTACGCATTCCGTTGTAATCGGGCGAGTTTCTACTTTCAGATGCAACAGAAATTTTGCGGATTGGTCAATCCGTTCGCGAGATATGGCAGTTTGGAGGTAAGAAACGCTTGAGAAACTCAAAATTTTCGCCGTTCTGATGCTCGAAACGAATAACTAGAACGGCCTAGGGGAAAAGTGCGCATACCGTTGTAATCGGGCGAGTTTCGACTTTCAGATGCAACAGAAATTTTGCGGATTGGTTAATCCGTTCGCGAGATATGGCAGTTTGGAGATAAGAAACGCTTGAGAAACTCAAAATTTTCGCAGTTCTGATTCTCGAGACGAATAACTAGAACGGCCTAGGGGAAAAGTGCGCATACCGTTGTAATCGGGCGAGTTTCTACTTTCAGAAGCTACAGAAATTTTGCGGATTGGTCAATCCGTTCGCGAGATATGGCAGTTTGGAGGTAAGAAACGCTTGAGAAACTCAAAATTTCCGCAATTCTGATGCTCGAAATGAATAACTGGAACGGCCTAGCGGAAAACTACGCATACCGATGTAATCGGGCGAGTTTCTACTTTCAGATGCAACAGAAATTTTGCGGATTGGTCGATCCGTTCGCGAGATATGGCAGTTTGGAAGTAAGAAACGCTTGAGAAACTCAAAATTTTCGCAGTTCTGATGCTCGAAACGAGTAACTAGAACGGCCTAGGGGAAAAGTACGCATTCCGTTGTAATCGGGCGAGTTTCTACTTTCAGATGCAAGAGAAATTTTGCGGATTGGTCAATCCGTTCGCGAGATATGGCAGTTTGGAGGTAAGAAACGCTTGAGAAACTCAAAATTTTCGCCGTTCTGATGCTCGAAACGAATAACTAGAACGGCCTAGGGGAAAAGTACGCATACCGTTTTAATCGGGCGAGTTTCTACTTTCAGATGCAACAGAAATTTTGCGGATTGGTCAATCCGTTCGCGAGATGTGGCCGTTTGGAAGTAAGAAACGCTTGAGAAACTCAAAATTTTCGCTGTTCTGATGCGCGAAACGAATAACTAGCACGGCCTAGGGGAAAAGTACGCATACCGATGTAATCGGGCGAGTTTCTACTTTCAGATGCAACAGAAATTTTGCGGATTGGTCGATCCGTTCGCGAGATATGGCTGTTTGGAAGTAAGAAACGCTTGAGAAACTCAAAATTTTCGCAGTTCTGATGCTCGAAACGAGTAACTAGAACGGCCTAGGGGAAAAGTACGCATTCCGTTGTAATCGGGCGAGTTTCTACTTTCAGATGCAACAGAAATTTTGCGGATTGGTCAATCCGTTCGCGAGATATGGCAGTTTGGAGGTAAGAAACGCTTGAGAAACTCAAAATTTTCGCCGTTCCGATGCTCGAAACGAATAACTAGAACGGCCTAGGGGAAAAGTACGCATACCGTTTTAATCGGGCGAGTTTCTACTTTCAGATGCAACAGAAATTTTGCGGATTGGTCAATCCTTTGGCGAGATATGGCAATTTGGAGGTAAGAAACGCTTCAGAAACTCAAAATTATCGCAGTTCTGATGCGCGAAACGAATAACTGGAACGGCCTAGGGGAAAACTACGCATACCGTTTTAATCGGGCGAGTTTTTACTTTCAGATGCAACAGAAATTTTGGGGATTGGTCAATCCGTTCGCGAGATATGGCAGTTTGGAGGTAAGAAACGCTTGAGAAACTCAAAATTATCGCAGTTCTGATGCTCGAAACGAATAACTGGAACGGCCTAGGGGGAAACTACGCATACCATTGTAATCGGGCGAGTTTCTACTTTCAGATGCAACAGAAATTTTGCGGATTGGTCAATCCGTTCGCGAGATCTGGCAGTTTGGAAGTAAGAAACGCTTGAGAAACTCAAAATTTTCGCAGTTCTGATGCTCGAAACGAATAACTGGAACGGCCTAGGGGGAAACTACACATACCATTGAAATCGGGCGAGTTTCTACATTCAGATGCAACAGAAATTTTGCGGATTGGTCAATCCGTTCGCGAGATGTGGCCGTTTGGAAGTAAGAAACGCTTGAGAAACTCAAAATTTTCGCTGTTCTGATGCGCGAAACGAATAACTAGCACAGCCTAGGGGAAAAGTACGCATACCGTTGTAATCGGGCGAGTTTCTACTTTCAGATGCAACAGAAATTTTGCGGATTGGTCGATCCGTTCGCGAGATATGGCAGTTTGGAAGTAAGAAACGCTTGAGAAACTCAAAATTTTCGCAGTTCTGATGTTCGAAACGAGTAACTAGAACGGCCTAGGGGAAAAGTACGCATTCCGTTGTAATCGGGCGAGTTTCTACTTTCAGATGCAACAGAAATTTTGCGGATTTGTCAATCCGTTCGCGAGATATGGCCGTTTGGATGTAAGAAACGCTTCAGAAACTCAAAATTTTCGCAGTTCTGATGCTCGAAACGAATAACTAGAACGGCCTAGGGGAAAAGTGCGCATACCGTTTTAATCGGGCGAGTTTCTACTTTCAGATGCAACAGAAATTTTGCGGATTGGTCAATCCTTTCGCGAGATATGGCAATTTGGAGGTAAGAAACGCTTCAGAAACTCAAAATTATGGCAGTTCTGATGCTCGAAATGAATAACTGGAACGGCCTAGGGGAAAACTACACACACCGTTGTAATCGGGCGAGTTTCTACTTTCAGATGCAACAGAAATTTTGCGGATTGGTCAATCCGTTCGCGAGATATGGCAGTTTGGAGGTAAGAAACGCTTGAGAAACTCAAAATTATCGTAGTTCTGATGCTCGAAACGAATAACTGGAACGGCCTAGGGGGAAACTACGCATACCATTGTAATCGGGCGAGTTTCTACTTTCAGATGCAACAGAAATTTTGCGGATTGGTCAATCCGTTCGCGAGATATGGCCGTTTGGATGTAAGAAACGCTTCAGAAACTCAAAATTATCGCAGTTCTGATGCTCGAAACGAATAACTGGAACGGCCTAGGGGGAAACTACGCATACCATTGTAATCGGGCGAGTTTCTACTTTCAGATGCAACAGAAATTTTGCGGATTGGTCAATCCGTTCGCGAGATATGGCCGTTTGGATGTAAGAAACGCTTGAGAAACTCAAAATTTTCGCAGTTCTGATGCTCGAAATGAATAACTGGAACGGCCTAGGGGAAAACTACACACACCGTTGTAATCGGGCGAGTTTCTACTTTCAGATGCAACAGAAATTTTGCGGATTGGTCAATCCGTTCGCGAGATATGGCAGTTTGGAGGTAAGAAACGCTTGAGAAACTCAAAATTATCGTAGTTCTGATGCTCGAAACGAATAACTGGAACGGCCTAGGGGGAAACTACGCATACCATTGTAATCGGGCGAGTTTCTACTTTCAGATGCAACAGAAATTTTGCGGATTTGTCAATCCGTTCGCGAGATATGGCCGTTTGGATGTAAGAAACGCTTCAGAAACTCAAAATTTTCGCAGTTCTGATGCTCGAAATGAATAACTGGAACGGCCTAGGGGAAAACTACACATACCGTTGTAATCGGGCGAGTTTCTACTTTCAGATGCAACAGAAATTTTGCGGATTGGTCAATCCGTTCGCGAGATATGGCCGTTTGGATGTAAGAAACGCTTGAGAAACTCAAAATTTTCGCAGATCTGATGCTCGAAACGAATAACTAGAACGGCCTAGGGGAAAAGTGCGCATACCGTTGTAATCGGGCGAGTTTCGACTTTCAGATGCAACAGAAATTTTGCGGATTGGTTAATCCGTTCGCGAGATATGGCAGTTTGGAGATAAGAAACGCTTGAGAAACTCAAAATTTTCGCAGTTCTGATTCTCGAGACGAATAACTAGAACGGCCTAGGGGAAAAGTGCGCATACCGTTGTAATCGGGCGAGTTTCTACTTTCAGAAGCTACAGAAATTTTGCGGATTGGTCAATCCGTTCGCGAGATATGGCAGTTTGGAGGTAAGAAACGCTTGAGAAACTCAAAATTTCCGCAATTCTGATGCTCGAAATGAATAACTGGAACGGCCTAGCGGAAAACTACGCATACCGATGTAATCGGGCGAGTTTCTACTTTCAGATGCAACAGAAATTTTGCGGATTGGTCGATCCGTTCGCGAGATATGGCAGTTTGGAAGTAAGAAACGCTTGAGAAACTCAAAATTTTCGCAGTTCTGATGCTCGAAACGAGTAACTAGAACGGCCTAGGGGAAAAGTACGCATTCCGTTGTAATCGGGCGAGTTTCTACTTTCAGATGCAAGAGAAATTTTGCGGATTGGTCAATCCGTTCGCGAGATATGGCAGTTTGGAGGTAAGAAACGCTTGAGAAACTCAAAATTTTCGCCGTTCTGATGCTCGAAACGAATAACTAGAACGGCCTAGGGGAAAAGTACGCATACCGTTTTAATCGGGCGAGTTTCTACTTTCAGATGCAACAGAAATTTTGCGGATTGGTCAATCCGTTCGCGAGATGTGGCCGTTTGGAAGTAAGAAACGCTTGAGAAACTCAAAATTTTCGCTGTTCTGATGCGCGAAACGAATAACTAGCACGGCCTAGGGGAAAAGTACGCATACCGATGTAATCGGGCGAGTTTCTACTTTCAGATGCAACAGAAATTTTGCGGATTGGTCGATCCGTTCGCGAGATATGGCTGTTTGGAAGTAAGAAACGCTTGAGAAACTCAAAATTTTCGCAGTTCTGATGCTCGAAACGAGTAACTAGAACGGCCTAGGGGAAAAGTACGCATTCCGTTGTAATCGGGCGAGTTTCTACTTTCAGATGCAACAGAAATTTTGCGGATTGGTCAATCCGTTCGCGAGATATGGCAGTTTGGAGGTAAGAAACGCTTGAGAAACTCAAAATTTTCGCCGTTCCGATGCTCGAAACGAATAACTAGAACGGCCTAGGGGAAAAGTACGCATACCGTTTTAATCGGGCGAGTTTCTACTTTCAGATGCAACAGAAATTTTGCGGATTGGTCAATCCTTTGGCGAGATATGGCAATTTGGAGGTAAGAAACGCTTCAGAAACTCAAAATTATCGCAGTTCTGATGCGCGAAACGAATAACTGGAACGGCCTAGGGGAAAACTACGCATACCGTTTTAATCGGGCGAGTTTTTACTTTCAGATGCAACAGAAATTTTGGGGATTGGTCAATCCGTTCGCGAGATATGGCAGTTTGGAGGTAAGAAACGCTTGAGAAACTCAAAATTATCGCAGTTCTGATGCTCGAAACGAATAACTGGAACGGTCTAGGGGGAAACTACGCATACCATTGTAATCGGGCGAGTTTCTACTTTCAGATGCAACAGAAATTTTGCGGATTGGTCAATCCGTTCGCGAGATCTGGCAGTTTGGAAGTAAGAAACGCTTGAGAAACTCAAAATTTTCGCAGTTCTGATGCTCGAAACGAATAACTGGAACGGCCTAGGGGGAAACTACACATACCATTGAAATCGGGCGAGTTTCTACATTCAGATGCAACAGAAATTTTGCGGATTGGTCAATCCGTTCGCGAGATGTGGCCGTTTGGAAGTAAGAAACGCTTGAGAAACTCAAAATTTTCGCTGTTCTGATGCGCGAAACGAATAACTAGCACAGCCTAGGGGAAAAGTACGCATACCGTTGTAATCGGGCGAGTTTCTACTTTCAGATGCAACAGAAATTTTGCGGATTGGTCGATCCGTTCGCGAGATATGGCAGTTTGGAAGTAAGAAACGCTTGAGAAACTCAAAATTTTCGCAGTTCTGATGTTCGAAACGAGTAACTAGAACGGCCTAGGGGAAAAGTACGCATTCCGTTGTAATCGGGCGAGTTTCTACTTTCAGATGCAACAGAAATTTTGCGGATTTGTCAATCCGTTCGCGAGATATGGCCGTTTGGATGTAAGAAACGCTTCAGAAACTCAAAATTTTCGCAGTTCTGATGCTCGAAACGAATAACTAGAACGGCCTAGGGGAAAAGTGCGCATACCGTTTTAATCGGGCGAGTTTCTACTTTCAGATGCAACAGAAATTTTGCGGATTGGTCAATCCTTTCGCGAGATATGGCAATTTGGAGGTAAGAAACGCTTCAGAAACTCAAAATTATGGCAGTTCTGATGCTCGAAATGAATAACTGGAACGGCCTAGGGGAAAACTACACACACCGTTGTAATCGGGCGAGTTTCTACTTTCAGATGCAACAGAAATTTTGCGGATTGGTCAATCCGTTCGCGAGATATGGCAGTTTGGAGGTAAGAAACGCTTGAGAAACTCAAAATTATCGTAGTTCTGATGCTCGAAACGAATAACTGGAACGGCCTAGGGGGAAACTACGCATACCATTGTAATCGGGCGAGTTTCTACTTTCAGATGCAACAGAAATTTTGCGGATTGGTCAATCCGTTCGCGAGATATGGCCGTTTGGATGTAAGAAACGCTTCAGAAACTCAAAATTATCGCAGTTCTGATGCTCGAAACGAATAACTGGAACGGCCTAGGGGGAAACTACGCATACCATTGTAATCGGGCGAGTTTCTACTTTCAGATGCAACAGAAATTTTGCGGATTGGTCAATCCGTTCGCGAGATATGGCCGTTTGGATGTAAGAAACGCTTGAGAAACTCAAAATTTTCGCAGTTCTGATGCTCGAAATGAATAACTGGAACGGCCTAGGGGAAAACTACACACACCGTTGTAATCGGGCGAGTTTCTACTTTCAGATGCAACAGAAATTTTGCGGATTGGTCAATCCGTTCGCGAGATATGGCAGTTTGGAGGTAAGAAACGCTTGAGAAACTCAAAATTATCGTAGTTCTGATGCTCGAAACGAATAACTGGAACGGCCTAGGGGGAAACTACGCATACCATTGTAATCGGGCGAGTTTCTACTTTCAGATGCAACAGAAATTTTGCGGATTTGTCAATCCGTTCGCGAGATATGGCCGTTTGGATGTAAGAAACGCTTCAGAAACTCAAAATTTTCGCAGTTCTGATGCTCGAAATGAATAACTGGAACGGCCTAGGGGAAAACTACACATACCGTTGTAATCGGGCGAGTTTCTACTTTCAGATGCAACAGAAATTTTGCGGATTGGTCAATCCGTTCGCGAGATATGGCCGTTTGGATGTAAGAAACGCTTGAGAAACTCAAAATTTTCGCAGATCTGATGCTCGAAACGAATAACTAGAACGGCCTAGGGGAAAAGTGCGCATACCGTTGTAATCGGGCGAGTTTCTACTTTCAGATGCAATAGAAATTTTGCGGTTTGATCAATCCTTTCGCGAGATATGGCAGTTTGGAGATAAGAAACGCTTGAGAAACTCAAAATTTTCGCTGTTCTGATGCGCGAAACGAATAACTAGCACGGCCTAGGGGAAAGGTACGCATACCGATGTAATCGGGCTAGTTTCTACTTTCAGATGCAACAGAAATTTTGCGGATTGGTCAATCCGTTCGCGACATATGGCCGTTTGGATGTAAGAAACGCTTCAGAAACTCAAAATTTTCGCAGTTCTGATGCTCGAAATGAATAACTGGAACGGCCTAGGGGAAAACTACACATACCGTTGTAATCGGGCGAGTTTCTACCTTCAGATGCAACATAAATTATGCGGATTGGTCAATCCGTTCGCGAGATATGGCCGTTTGGATGTAAGAAACGCTTGAGGAACTCAAAATTTTCGCAGTTCTGATGCTCGAAACGAATAACTGGAACGGCCTTGGGTGAAACCATACATACCATTGTAATCGGGCGAGTTTCTACTTTCAGATGGAACAGAAATTTTGCGGATTGGTCGTTCCGTTCGCGAGATACGGCAGTTTGGAGGTAAGAAACGCTTGAGAAACTCAAAATTTTCGCAGTTCTGATGCTCGAAACGAATGACTAGAACGGCCTACGGGAGAAGTACGCATACCGTTGTAATCGGGCGAGTTTCTACCTTCAGAAGCAACATAAATTATGCGGATTGGTCAATCCGTTCGCGAGATATGGCCGTTTGGATGTAAGAAACGCTTGAGAAACTCAAAATTATCGCAGTTCTGATGCTCGAAACGAATGACTAGAACGGCCTTCGGGAGAAGTACGCATACCGTTGTAATCGGGCGAGTTTCTACCTTCAGATGCAACATAAATTATGCGGATTGGTCAATCCGTTCGCGAGATATGGCCGTTTGGATGTAAGAAACGCTTGAGGAACTCAAAATTTTCGCAGTTCTGATGCTCGAAACGAATAACTGGAACGGCCTTGGGTGAAACCATACATACCATTGTAATCGGGCGAGTTTCTACTTTCAGATGGAACAGAAATTTTGCGGATTGGTCGTTCCGTTCGCGAGATACGGCAGTTTGGAGGTAAGAAACGCTTGAGAAACTCAAAATTTTCGCAGTTCTGATGCTCGAAACGAATGACTAGAACGGCCTACGGGAGAAGTACGAATACCGTTGTAATCAAGCGAATTTCTACTTTCAGATGCAACAGAAATTTTGCGGATTGGTCGATCCGTTCGCGAGATATGGCAGTTTGGAGGTAAGAAACGCTTGCGAAACTCAAAATTTTCGCAGTTCTGATGCTCGAAACGAATGACTACAACGGCCTACGGGAGAAGTACGCATACCGTTGTAATCAAGCGAATTTCTACTTTCACATGCAACAGAAATTTTGCGGATTGGTCGATCCGTTCGCGAGATATGGCAGTTTGGAGGTAAGAAACGCTTGCGAAACTCAAAATTTTCGCAGTTCTGATGCTCGAAACGAATGACTAGAACGGCCTACGGGAGGAGTACGCATACCGTTGTAATCGGGCGAGTTTCTACCTTCAGATGCAACATAAATTATGCGGATTGGTCAATCCGTTCGCGAGATATGGCCGTTTGGATGTAAGAAACGCTTGAGGAACTCAAAATTTTCGCAGTTCTGATGCTCGAAACGAATAACTGGAACGGCCTTGGGTGAAACCATACATACCATTGTAATCGGGCGAGTTTCTACTTTCAGATGGAACAGAAATTTTGCGGATTGGTCGATCCGTTCGCGAGATATGGCAGTTTGGAGGTAAGAAACGCTTGCGAAACTCAAAATTTTCGCAGTTCTGATGCTCGAAACGAATGACTAGAACGGCCTACGGGAGAAGTACGCATTCCGTTGTAATCGGGCGAGTTTCTACTTTCAGATGCAACAGAAATTTTGCGGATTGGTCAATCCGTTCGCGAGATATGGCAGTTTGGAGGTAAGAAACGCTTGAGAAACTCAAATTTTCGCCGTTCTGATGCTCGAAACGAATAACTAGAACGGCCTAGGGGAAAAGTGCGCATACCGTTGTAATCGGGCGAGTTTCTACTTTCAGATGCAATAGAAATTTTGCGGTTTGATCAATCCTTTCGCGAGATATGGCAGTTTGGAGATAAGAAACGCTTGAGAAACTCAAAATTTTCGCTGTTCTGATGCGCGAAACGAATAACTAGCACGGCCTAGGGGAAAAGTACGCATACCGATGTAATCGGGCGAGTTTCTACTTTCAGATGCAACAGCAATTTTGCGGATTGGTCGATCTGTTCGCGAGATATGGCAGTTTGGAAGTAAGAAACGCTTGAGAAACTCAAAATTTTCGCAGTTCTGATGTTCGAAACGAGTAACTAGAACGGCCTAGGGGAAAAGTACGCATTCCGTTGTAATCGGGCGAGTTTCTACTTTCAGATGCAACAGAAATTTTGCGGATTGGTCAATCCGTTCGCGAGATATGGCAGTTTGGAGGTAAGAAACGCTTGAGAAACTCAAATTTTCGCCGTTCTGATGCTCGAAACGAATAACTAGAACGGCCTAGGGGAAAAGTGCGCATACCGTTTTAATCGGGCGAGTTTCTACTTTCAGATGCAACAGAAATTTTGCGGATTGGTCAATCCTTTCGCGAGATATGGCAATTTGGAGGTAGGAAACGCTTCAGAAACTCAAAATTATCGCAGTTCTGATGCTCGAAACGAATAACTGGAACGGCCTAGGGGGAAACTACGCATACCATTGTAATCGGGCGAGCTTCTACTTTCAGATGCAACAGAAATTTTGCGGATTGGTCAATCCGTTTGCGAGATATGGCCGTTTGGATGTAAGAAACGCTTGAGAAACTCAAAATTTTCGCAGTTCTGATGCTCGAAACGAATAACTAGAACGGCCTAGGGGAAAAGTGCGCATACCGTTGTAATCGGGCGAGTTTCTACTTTCAGATGCAATAGAAATTTTGCGGATTGATCAATCCTTTCGCGAGATATGGCAGTTTGGATATAAGAAACGCTTGAGAAACTCAAAATTTTCGCAGTTCTGATGCTCGAAACGAATAACTAGAACGGCCTAGTGGAAAAGTGCGCATACCGTTGTAATCGGGCGAGTTCCTACTTTCAGATGCAACAGAAATTTTGCGAATTGGTCAATCCGTTCGCGAGATATGGCAGTTTGGAGATAAGAAACGCTTGACAAACTCAAAATTTTCGCAGCTCTGATGCTCGAAACGAATAACTGGAACGGCCTAGGGGGAAACTACACATACCGTTGTAATCGGGCGAGTTCCTACTTTCAGATGCAACAGAAATTTTGCGAATTGGTCAATCCGTTCGCGAGATATGGCAGTTTGGATATAAGAAACGCTTGAGAAACTCAAAATTTTCGCAGTTCTGATGCTCGAAACGAATAACTAGAACGGCCTAGGGGAAAAGTGCGCATACCGTTGTAATCGGGCGAGTTTCTACTTTCAGATGCAATAGAAATTTTGCGGATTGATCAATCCTTTCGCGAGATATGGCAGTTTGGATATAAGAAACGCTCGAGAAACTCAAAATTTTCGCACTTCTGATGCTCGAAACGAATGACTAGAACGGCCTACGGGAGAAGTATGCATACCGTTGTAATCGGCGAGTTTCTACTTTCAGATGCAACAGAAATTTTGCGGATTGGTCGATCCGTTCGCGAGATATGGCAGTTTGGAGGTAAGAAACGCTTGAGAAACTCAAAATTTTCGCAGTTCTGATGCTCGAAACGAATGACTAGAACGGCATACGGGAGAAGTACGAATACCGTTGTAATCGGGCGAGTTTCTACTTTCAGATGCAACAGAAACTTTGCGGATTGTTCGATCCGTTCGCGAGATATGGCCGTTTGGAGGTAAGAAACGCTTGAGAAACTCAAAATTTTCGCAGTTCTGATGCTCGAAACGAATAACTAGAACGGCCTAGTGGAAAAGTGCGCATACCGTTGTAATCGGGCGAGTTCCTACTTTCAGATGCAACAGAAATTTTGCGAATTGGTCAATCCGTTCGCGAGATATGGCAGTTTGGAGATAAGAAACGCTTGACAAACTCAAAATTTTCGCAGCTCTGATGCTCGAAACGAATAACTGGAACGGCCTAGGGGGAAACTACACATACCGTTGTAATCGGGCGAGTTTCTACTTCCAGATGCAACAGAAATTTTGCGGATTGGTCAATCCCTTCGCGAGATATGGCAATTTGGAGGTAAGAAACGCTCGAGAAACTCAAAATTTTCGCCGTTCTGATGATCGACACGAATAACTAGAACGGCCTAGGGGAAAACTACACATACCGTTGGAATCGGGCGAGTCTCTACTTTCAGATGCAACAGAAATTTTGCGGATTGATCAATCCTTTCGCGAGATATGGCAGTTTGGAGATAAGAAACGCTTGAGAAACTCAAAATTTTCGCTGTTCTGAAGCGCGAAACGAATAACTAGCACGGCCTAGAGGAAAAGTACGCATACCGATGTAATCGAGCTAGTTTCTACTTTCAGATGCAACAGAAATTTTGCGGATTGGTCAATCCGTTCGCGACATATGGCCGTTTGGATGTAAGAAACGCTTGCGAAACTCAAAATTTTCGCAGTTCTGATGCTCGAAACGAATGACTAGAACGGCCTACGGGAGAAGTACGCATACCTTTGTAATCGGGCGAGTTTCTACTTTCAGATGCAACAGAAATTTTGCGGATTGGTCAATCCGTTCGCGAGATATGGCCGTTTGGAGGTAAGAAACGCTTGCGAAACTCAAAATTTTCGCAGTTCTGATGCTCGAAACGAATGACTAGAACGGCCTACGGGAGAAGTACGCATACCGTTGTAATCGGGCGAGTTTCTACCTCCAGAAGCAACATAAATTGTGCGGATTGGTCAATCCGTTCGCGAGATATGGCCGTTTGGATGTAAGAAACGCTTGAGAAACTCAAAATTTTTTGCAGTTCTGATGCTCGAAACGAATAACTAGAACGGCCTAGGGGAAAAGTGCGCATACCGTTGTAATCGGGCGAGTTCCTACTTTCAGACGCAACAGAAATTTTGCGGATTGGTCAATCCGTTCGCGAGATATGGCAGTTTGGAGGTAAGAAACGCTTGAGAAACTCAAAATTTTCGCAGTTCTGATGCTCGAAACGAATAACGAGAAAGGCCTAGGGTAAAAGTACGCATACCGATGTAATCGGGCGAGTTTCTACTTTCAGATGCAACAGAAATTTTGCGGATTGGTCGATCCGTTCGCGAGATCTGGCAGTTTGGAAGTAAGAAACACTTGAGAAACTCAAAATTTTCGCAGTTCTGATGACCGAAACGAATAACTAGAACGGCCTAGGGGAAAACTACACCTACTGTTGTAGTCCGGCGAGTTTCTACTTTCAGATGCAACAGAAATTTTGCGGATTGATCAATTCGTTCGTGAGATATGGCAGTTTGGAGATAAGAAACGCTTGAGAAACTCAAAATTTTCGCAGTTCTGATTCTCGAAACGAATAACTAGAACGGCCTAGGGGAAAAGTGCGCATACCGTTGTAATTGGGCGAGTTTCTACTTTCAGAAGCTACAGAAATTTTGCGGATTGGTCAATCCGTTCGCGAGATATGGCAGTTTGGAGGTAAGAAACGCTTGAGAAACTCAAAATTTTCGCAGTTCTGATGCTCGAAACGAATAACTAGAAAGGCCTAGGGGAAAAGTACGCATACCGATGTAATCGGGCGAGTTTCTATTTTCAGATGCAACAGAAATTTTGCGGATTGGTCGATCCGTTCGCGAGATATGGCAGTTTGGAGGTAAGACACGCTTGAGGAACTCAAAATTTTCGCAGTTCTGATGCTCGAAACGAATGACTAGAACGGCCTACGGGAGAAGTACGCATACCGTTGTAATCGGGCGAGTTCCTACTTTCAGATGCAACAGAAATTTTGCGGATTGGACAATCCGTTCGCGAGATATGGCACTTTGGAGGTAAGAAACGCTTGAGAAACTCAAAATTATCGCAGTTCTGATGCTCGAAACGAATAACTGGAACGGCCTAGGGGGAAAATACACATACCATTGTAATCGGGCGAGTTTCTACTTTGAGATGCAACAGAAATTTTGCGGATTGGTCAATCCGTTCGCGAGATGTGGCCGTTTGGAAGTAAGAAACGCTTGAGAAACTCAAAATCTTCGCTGTTCTGATGCGCGAAACGAATAACTAGCACGGCCTAGGGGAAAAGTACGCATACCGATGTAATCGGGCGAGTTTCTACTTTCAGATGCAACAGAAATTTTGCGGATTGGTCAATCCGTTCGCGAGATATGGCAGTTTGGAGGTAAGAAACGCTTGAGAAACTCAAAATTTCCGCAATTCTGATGCTCGAAATGAATAACTGGAACGGCCTAGGGGAAAACTACACATTCCTTTGTAATCGGGCGAGTTTCTACTTTCAGATGCAACAGAAATTTTGCGGATTGGTCAATCCGTTCGCGAGATATGGCCGTTTGGATGTAAGAAACGCTTGAGAAACTCAAAATTATCGCAGTTCTGATGAGCGAAACGAATAACTAGCACAGCCTAGGGGAAAAGTACGCATACCGATGTAATCGGGCGAGTTTCTACTTTCAGATGCAACAGAAATTTTGCGGATTGGTCGATCCGTTCGCGAGATATGGCAGTTTGGAGTTAAGAAAGGCTTGAGAAACTCAAAATTTTCGCAGTTCTGATGCTCGAAACGAATAACTAGAACGGCCTAGGGGAAAAGTGCGCATAACGTTGTAATTGGGCGAGTTTCTACTTTCAGAAGCTACAGAAATTTTGCGGATTGGTCAATCCGTTCGCGAGATTTGGCGGTTTGGATGTAAGAAACGCTTGTGAAACTCAAAATTTTCGCAGTTCTGATGCTCGAAATGAATAACTGGAACGGCCTAGGGGAAAACTACACATACCGTTGTAATCGGGCGAGTTTCTACTTTCAGACGCAAAAGAAATTTTGCGGATTGGTCAATCCGTTCGCGAGATATGGCAGTTTGGAGGTAAGAAACGCTAGAGAAACTCAAGATTTTCGCAGTTCTGATGCTCGAAACGAATAACTAGAACGGCCTAGGGGAAAACTACACATACCGCTGTAATCGGGCGAGTCTCTACTTTCAGATGCAACAGAAATTTTGCGGATTGGTCAATCCGTTCGCGAGATATGGCAGTTTGGAGGTAAGAAACGCTAGAGAAACTCAAGATTTTCGCAGTTCTGATGCTCGAACCGAATAACTAGAACGGCCTAGGGGAAAAGTACGCATACCGATGTAATCGGGCGAGTTTCTACTTTCATAAGCAACAGAAATTTTGCGGATTGGTCTATCCGTTCGCGAGATATGGCAGTTTGGAAGTAAGAAACGCTTGAGAATCTCAAAATTTTCGCAGTTCTGATGCTCGAAACGATTGACTAGCACAGCCTAGGGGAAAAGTACGCATACCGATGTAATCGGGCGAGTTTCTACTTTCATAAGCAACAGAAATTTTGCGGATTGGTCTATCCGTTCGCGAGATATGGCAGTTTGGAAGTAAGAAACGCTTGAGAATCTCAAAATTTTCGCAGTTCTGATGCTCGAAACGATTGACTAGAACGGCCTACGGGAGGAGTACGCATACCGTTGTAATCGGGCGAGCTTCTACTTTCAGATGCAACAGAAACTATGCGGATTGGTCAATCCGTTCGCGAGATATGGCCGTTTGGATGTAAGAAATGCTTGAGAAACTCAAAATTTTCGCAGTTCTGATGCTCGTAACGAATAACTGGAACGGCCTAGGGGAAAACTACGCACACCATTGCAATCGGGCGAGTTCCTACTTTCAGATGCAACAAAAATTTTGCGGATTGGTCAATCCGTTCGCGAGATATGGCCGTTTGGATGTAAGAAACGCTTGAGAAACTCAAAATTTTCGCTGTTCTGGTGCGCGAAACGAATAACTAGCACGGCCTAGGGGAACAGTACGCACACCGATGTAATCGGGCGTGTTTCTACTTTCAGATGCAACAGAAATTTTGTGGATTGGTCAATCCGTTCGCGAGGTATGGCAGTTTGGAGGTAAGAAACGCTTGAAAAACTCAAAATTTGCGCAGTTGTGATGCTCGAAACGAATAACTGGAACGGCCTAGGGGGAAACTACGCATACCATTGTAATCGGGCGAGTTTCTACTTTCAGATGCAACAGAAATTTTGCGGATTGATCAATCCGTTCGCGAGATATGGCAGTTTGGAGTTAAGAAAGGCTTGAGAAACTCAAAATTTTCGCAGTTCTGATGCTCGAAACGAATAACTAGAACGGCCTAGGGGAAAAGTGCGCATAGCGTTGCAATCGGGCGAGTTCCTACTTTCAGATGCAACAAAAATTTTGCGGATTGGTCAATCCGTTCGCGAGATATGGCCGTTTGGATGTAAGAAACGCTTGAGAAACTCAAAATTTTCGCTGTTCTGGTGCGCGAAACGAACAACTAGCACGGCCTAGGGGAACAGTACGCACACCGATGTAATCGGGCGAGTTTCTACTTTCAGATGCAACAGAAATTTTGTGGATTGGTCAATCCGTTCGCGAGGTATGGCAGTTTGGAGGTAAGAAACGCTTGAAAAACTCAAAATTTGCGCAGTTGTGATGCTCGAAACGAATAACTGGAACGGCCTAGGGGGAAACTACGCATACCATTGTAATCGGGCGAGTTTCTACTTTCAGATGCAACAGAAATTTTGCGGATTGATCAATCCGTTCGCGAGATATGGCAGTTTGGAGTTAAGAAAGGCTTGAGAAACTCAAAATTTTCGCAGTTCTGATGCTCGAAACGAATAACTAGAACGGCCTAGGGGAAAAGTGCGCATAACGTTGTAATCGGGCGAGTTTCTACTTTCAGAAGCTACAGAAATTTTGCGGATTGGTCAATCCGTTCGCGAGATTTGGCGGTTTGGAGTTAAGAAAGGCTTGAGAAACTCAAAATTTTCGCAGTTCTGATGCTCGAAACGAATAACTAGAACGGCCTAGGGGAAAAGTGCGCATAACGTTGTAATCGGGCGAGTTTCTACTTTCAGAAGCTACAGAAATTTTGCGGATTGGTCAATCCGTTCGCGAGATTTGGCGGTTTGGATGTAAGAAACGCTTGTGAAACTCAAAATTTTCGCAGTTCTGATGCTCGAAATGAATAACTGGAACGGCCTAGGGGAAAACTACACATACCGTTGTAATCGGGCGAGTTTCTACTTTCAGACGCAAAAGAAATTTTGCGGATTGGTCAATCCGTTCGCGAGATATGGCAGTTTGGAGGTAAGAAACGCTAGAGAAACTCAAGATTTTCGCAGTTCTGATGCTCGAAACGAATAACTAGAACGGCCTAGGGGAAAACTACACATACCGCTGTAATCGGGCGAGTCTCTACTTTCAGATGCAACAGAAATTTTGCGGATTGGTCAATCCGTTCGCGAGATATGGCAGTTTGGAGGTAAGAAACGCTAGAGAAACTCAAGATTTTCGCAGTTCTGATGCTCGAACCGAATAACTAGAACGGCCTAGGGGAAAAGTACGCATACCGATGTAATCGGGCGAGTTTCTACTTTCAGATGCAACAGAAATTTTGCGGATTGATCAATCCGTTCGCGAGATATGGCAGTTTGGAGTTAAGAAAGGCTTGAGAAACTCAAAATTTTCGCAGTTCTGATGCTCGAAACGAATAACTAGAACGGCCTAGGGGAAAAGTGCGCATAACGTTGCAATCGGGCGAGTTCCTACTTTCAGATGCAACAAAAATTTTGCGGATTGGTCGATCCGTTCGCGAGATATGGCAGTTTGGAGGTAAGACACGCTTGAGGAACTCAAAATTTTCGCAGTTCTGATGCTCGAAACGAATGACTAGAACGGCCTACGGGAGAAGTACGCATACCGTTGTAATCGGGCGAGTTCCTACTTTCAGATGCAACAGAAATTTTGCGGATTGGACAATCCGTTCGCGAGATATGGCACTTTGGAGGTAAGAAACGCTTGAGAAACTCAAAATTATCGCAGTTCTGATGCTCGAAACGAATAACTGGAACGGCCTAGGGGGAAAATACACATACCATTGTAATCGGGCGAGTTTCTACTTTGAGATGCAACAGAAATTTTGCGGATTGGTCAATCCGTTCGCGAGATGTGGCCGTTTGGAAGTAAGAAACGCTTGAGAAACTCAAAATCTTCGCTGTTCTGATGCGCGAAACGAATAACTAGCACGGCCTAGGGGAAAAGTACGCATACCGATGTAATCGGGCGAGTTTCTACTTTCAGATGCAACAGAAATTTTGCGGATTGGTCAATCCGTTCGCGAGATATGGCAGTTTGGAGGTAAGAAACGCTTGAGAAACTCAAAATTTCCGCAATTCTGATGCTCGAAATGAATAACTGGAACGGCCTAGGGGAAAACTACACATTCCTTTGTAATCGGGCGAGTTTCTACTTTCAGATGCAACAGAAATTTTGCGGATTGGTCAATCCGTTCGCGAGATATGGCCGTTTGGATGTAAGAAACGCTTGAGAAACTCAAAATTATCGCAGTTCTGATGAGCGAAACGAATAACTAGCACAGCCTAGGGGAAAAGTACGCATACCGATGTAATCGGGCGAGTTTCTACTTTCAGATGCAACAGAAATTTTGCGGATTGGTCGATCCGTTCGCGAGATATGGCAGTTTGGAGTTAAGAAAGGCTTGAGAAACTCAAAATTTTCGCAGTTCTGATGCTCGAAACGAATAACTAGAACGGCCTAGGGGAAAAGTGCGCATAACGTTGTAATTGGGCGAGTTTCTACTTTCAGAAGCTACAGAAATTTTGCGGATTGGTCAATCCGTTCGCGAGATTTGGCGGTTTGGATGTAAGAAACGCTTGTGAAACTCAAAATTTTCGCAGTTCTGATGCTCGAAATGAATAACTGGAACGGCCTAGGGGAAAACTACACATACCGTTGTAATCGGGCGAGTTTCTACTTTCAGACGCAAAAGAAATTTTGCGGATTGGTCAATCCGTTCGCGAGATATGGCAGTTTGGAGGTAAGAAACGCTAGAGAAACTCAAGATTTTCGCAGTTCTGATGCTCGAAACGAATAACTAGAACGGCCTAGGGGAAAACTACACATACCGCTGTAATCGGGCGAGTCTCTACTTTCAGATGCAACAGAAATTTTGCGGATTGGTCAATCCGTTCGCGAGATATGGCAGTTTGGAGGTAAGAAACGCTAGAGAAACTCAAGATTTTCGCAGTTCTGATGCTCGAACCGAATAACTAGAACGGCCTAGGGGAAAAGTACGCATACCGATGTAATCGGGCGAGTTTCTACTTTCATAAGCAACAGAAATTTTGCGGATTGGTCTATCCGTTCGCGAGATATGGCAGTTTGGAAGTAAGAAACGCTTGAGAATCTCAAAATTTTCGCAGTTCTGATGCTCGAAACGATTGACTAGCACAGCCTAGGGGAAAAGTACGCATACCGATGTAATCGGGCGAGTTTCTACTTTCATAAGCAACAGAAATTTTGCGGATTGGTCTATCCGTTCGCGAGATATGGCAGTTTGGAAGTAAGAAACGCTTGAGAATCTCAAAATTTTCGCAGTTCTGATGCTCGAAACGATTGACTAGAACGGCCTACGGGAGGAGTACGCATACCGTTGTAATCGGGCGAGCTTCTACTTTCAGATGCAACAGAAACTATGCGGATTGGTCAATCCGTTCGCGAGATATGGCCGTTTGGATGTAAGAAATGCTTGAGAAACTCAAAATTTTCGCAGTTCTGATGCTCGTAACGAATAACTGGAACGGCCTAGGGGAAAACTACGCACACCATTGCAATCGGGCGAGTTCCTACTTTCAGATGCAACAAAAATTTTGCGGATTGGTCAATCCGTTCGCGAGATATGGCCGTTTGGATGTAAGAAACGCTTGAGAAACTCAAAATTTTCGCTGTTCTGGTGCGCGAAACGAATAACTAGCACGGCCTAGGGGAACAGTACGCACACCGATGTAATCGGGCGTGTTTCTACTTTCAGATGCAACAGAAATTTTGTGGATTGGTCAATCCGTTCGCGAGGTATGGCAGTTTGGAGGTAAGAAACGCTTGAAAAACTCAAAATTTGCGCAGTTGTGATGCTCGAAACGAATAACTGGAACGGCCTAGGGGGAAACTACGCATACCATTGTAATCGGGCGAGTTTCTACTTTCAGATGCAACAGAAATTTTGCGGATTGATCAATCCGTTCGCGAGATATGGCAGTTTGGAGTTAAGAAAGGCTTGAGAAACTCAAAATTTTCGCAGTTCTGATGCTCGAAACGAATAACTAGAACGGCCTAGGGGAAAAGTGCGCATAACGTTGTAATCGGGCGAGTTTCTACTTTCAGAAGCTACAGAAATTTTGCGGATTGGTCAATCCGTTCGCGAGATTTGGCGGTTTGGAGTTAAGAAAGGCTTGAGAAACTCAAAATTTTCGCAGTTCTGATGCTCGAAACGAATAACTAGAACGGCCTAGGGGAAAAGTGCGCATAACGTTGTAATCGGGCGAGTTTCTACTTTCAGAAGCTACAGAAATTTTGCGGATTGGTCAATCCGTTCGCGAGATTTGGCGGTTTGGATGTAAGAAACGCTTGTGAAACTCAAAATTTTCGCAGTTCTGATGCTCGAAATGAATAACTGGAACGGCCTAGGGGAAAACTACACATACCGTTGTAATCGGGCGAGTTTCTACTTTCAGACGCAAAAGAAATTTTGCGGATTGGTCAATCCGTTCGCGAGATATGGCAGTTTGGAGGTAAGAAACGCTAGAGAAACTCAAGATTTTCGCAGTTCTGATGCTCGAAACGAATAACTAGAACGGCCTAGGGGAAAACTACACATACCGCTGTAATCGGGCGAGTCTCTACTTTCAGATGCAACAGAAATTTTGCGGATTGGTCAATCCGTTCGCGAGATATGGCAGTTTGGAGGTAAGAAACGCTAGAGAAACTCAAGATTTTCGCAGTTCTGATGCTCGAACCGAATAACTAGAACGGCCTAGGGGAAAAGTACGCATACCGATGTAATCGGGCGAGTTTCTACTTTCAGATGCAACAGAAATTTTGCGGATTGATCAATCCGTTCGCGAGATATGGCAGTTTGGAGTTAAGAAAGGCTTGAGAAACTCAAAATTTTCGCAGTTCTGATGCTCGAAACGAATAACTAGAACGGCCTAGGGGAAAAGTGCGCATAACGTTGCAATCGGGCGAGTTCCTACTTTCAGATGCAACAAAAATTTTGCGGATTGGTCAATCCGTTCGCGAGATATGGCCGTTTGGATGTAAGAAACGCTTGAGAAACTCAAAATTTTCGCTGTTCTGGTGCGCGAAACGAATAACTAGCACGGCCTAGGGGAACAGTACGCACACCGATGTAATCGGGCGAGTTTCTACTTTCAGATGCAACAGAAATTTTGTGGATTGGTCAATCCGTTCGCGAGGTATGGCAGTTTGGAGGTAAGAAACGCTTGAAAAACTCAAAATTTGCGCAGTTGTAATGCTCGAAACGAATAACTGGAACGGCCTAGGGGGAAACTACGCATAACGTTGTAATCGGGCGAGTTTCTACTTTCAGAAGCTACAGAAATTTTGCGGATTGGTCAATCCGTTCGCGAGATTTGGCGGTTTGGATGTAAGAAACGCTTGTGAAACTCAAAATTTTCGCAGTTCTGATGCTCGAAATGAATAACTGGAACGGCCTAGGGGAAAACTACACATACCGTTGTAATCGGGCGAGTTTCTACTTTCAGACGCAAAAGAAATTTTGCGGATTGGTCAATCCGTTCGCGAGATATGGCAGTTTGGAGGTAAGGAACGCTAGAGAAACTCAAGATTTTCGCAGTTCTGATGCTCGAAACGAATAACTAGAACGGCCTAGGGGAAAACTACACATACCGCTGTAATCGGGCGAGTCTCTACTTTCAGATGCAACAGAAATTTTGCGGATTGGTCAATCCGTTCGCGAGATATGGCAGTTTGGAGGTAAGAAACGCTAGAGAAACTCAAGATTTTCGCAGTTCTGATGCTCGAACCGAATAACTAGAACGGCCTAGGGGAAAAGTACGCATACCGATGTAATCGGGCGAGTTTCTACTTTCAGATGCAACAGAAATTTTGCGGATTGATCAATCCGTTCGCGAGATATGGCAGTTTGGAGTTAAGAAAGGCTTGAGAAACTCAAAATTTTCGCAGTTCTGATGCTCGAAACGAATAACTAGAACGGCCTAGGGGAAAAGTGCGCATAACGTTGCAATCGGGCGAGTTCCTACTTTCAGATGCAACAAAAATTTTGCGGATTGGTCAATCCGTTCGCGAGATATGGCCGTTTGGATGTAAGAAACGCTTGAGAAACTCAAAATTTTCGCTGTTCTGGTGCGCGAAACGAATAACTAGCACGGCCTAGGGGAACAGTACGCACACCGATGTAATCGGGCGAGTTTCTACTTTCAGATGCAACAGAAATTTTGTGGATTGGTCAATCCGTTCGCGAGGTATGGCAGTTTGGAGGTAAGAAACGCTTGAAAAACTCAAAATTTGCGCAGTTGTAATGCTCGAAACGAATAACTGGAACGGCCTAGGGGGAAACTACGCATACCATTGTAATCGGGCGAGTTTCTACTTTCAGATGCAACAGAAATTTTGCGGATTGATCAATCCGTTCGCGAGATATGGCAGTTTGGAGTTAAGAAAGGCTTGAGAAACTCAAAATTTTCGCAGTTCTGATGCTCGAAACGAATAACTAGAACGGCCTAGGGGAAAAGTGCGCATAACGTTGTAATCGGGCGAGTTTCTACTTTCAGAAGCTACAGAAATTTTGCGGATTGGTCAATCCGTTCGCGAGATTTGGCGGTTTGGATGTAAGAAACGCTTGTGAAACTCAAAATTTTCGCAGTTCTGATGCTCGAAATGAATAACTGGAACGGCCTAGGGGAAAACTACACATACCGTTGTAATCGGGCGAGTTTCTACTTTCAGACGCAAAAGAAATTTTGCGGATTGGTCAATCCGTTCGCGAGATATGGCAGTTTGGAGGTAAGAAACGCTAGAGAAACTCAAGATTTTCGCAGTTCTGATGCTCGAAACGAATAACTAGAACGGCCTAGGGGAAAACTACACATACCGCTGTAATCGGGCGAGTCTCTACTTTCAGATGCAACAGAAATTTTGCGGATTGGTCAATCCGTTCGCGAGATATGGCAGTTTGGAGGTAAGAAACGCTAGAGAAACTCAAGATTTTCGCAGTTCTGATGCTCGAACCGAATAACTAGAACGGCCTAGCGGAAAAGTACGCATACCGATGTAATCGGGCGAGTTTCTACTTTCATAAGCAACAGAAATTTTGCGGATTGGTCGATCCGTTCGCGAGATATGGCAGTTTGGAAGTAAGAAACGCTTGAGAACCTCAAAATTTTCGCAGTTCTGATGCTCGAAACGATTGACTAGAACGGCCTACGGGAGGAGTACGCATACCGTTGTAATCGGGCGAGCTTCTACTTTCAGATGCAACAGAAACTATGCGGATTGGTCAATCCGTTCGCGAGATATGGCCGTTTGGATGTAAGAAATGCTTGAGAAACTCAAAATTTTCGCAGTTCTGATGCTCGAAACGAATAACTGGAACGGCCTAGGGGAAAACTACTCATACCATTGTAATCGGGCGAGTTTCTACTTTCAGATGCAACAGAAATTTTGCGGATTGGTCAATCCGTTCGTGAGATATGGCAGTTTGGAGGTAAGAAACGCTTGAGAAACTCAAAATTATCGCAGTTCTGATGCTCGAAACGAATAACTGGAACGGCCTAGGGGCAAACTACGCACACCATTGCAATCGGGCGAGTTCCTACTTTCAGATGCAACAAAAATTTTGCGGATTGGTCAATCCGTTCGCGAGATATGGCCGTTTGGATGTAAGAAACGCTTGAGAAACTCAAAATTTTCGCTGTTCTGGTGCGCGAAACGAATAACTAGCACGGCCTAGGGGAACAGTACGCACACCGATGTAATCGGGCGAGTTTCTACTTTCAGATGCAACAGAAATTTTGTGGATTGGTCAATCCGTTCGCGAGGTATGGCAGTTTGGAGGTAAGAAACGCTTGAAAAACTCAAAATTTGCGCAGTTGTGATGCTCGAAACGAATAACTAGAACGGCCTAGGGGAAAAGTGCGCATACCGTTGTCATCGGGCGAGTTTCTACTTTCAGATGCTACAGAAATTTTGCGGAATGGTCAATCCGTTCGCGAGATATGGCAGTTTGGAGGTAAGAAACGCTTGAGGAACTCAAAATTTTCGCAGTTCTGATGCTCGAAATGAACAACTAGAGCGGCCTAGGGGAAAAGTGCGCATACCGTTGTAATCGGGAGAGTTTCTACTTTCAGATGCAACAGAAATTTTGCGGACTGGTCGATCCGTTCGCGAGATGTGGCAGTTTGGATGTAAGTAACGCTTGAGAAACTCAAAATTTTCGCAGTTCTGATTCTCGAAACGAATAACTAGAACAGCCTAGGGGAAAACTACACCTACTGTTGTAATCGGGCGAGTTTCTACTTTCAGATGCAACAGAAATTTTGCGGATTGATCAATCCGTTCGCGAGATATGGCAGTTTGGAGATAAGAAACGCTTGAGAAACTCAAAATTTTCGCAGTTCTGATGCTCGAAACGAATAACTGGAACGGCCTAGGGGGAAACTACACATACCATTGTTATCGGGCGAGTTTCTACTTTCAGATGCAACAGAAACTTTGCGGATTGGTCAATCCGTTCGCGAGATGTGGCCGTTTGGAAGCAAGAAACACTTGAGAAACTCAAAATTTTCGCTGTTCTGATGCGCGAAACGAATAACTAGCACGGCCTAGGGGAAAACTACACATACCGCTGTAATCGGGCGAGTCTCTACTTTCAGATGCAACAGAAATTTTGCGGATTGGTCAATCCGTTCGCGAGATATGGCAGTTTGGAGGTAAGAAACGCTAGAGAAACTCAAGATTTTCGCAGTTCTGATGCTCGAATCGAATAACCAGAACGGCCTAGGGGAAAAGTACGCATACCGATGTAATCGGGCGAGTTTCTACTTTCATAAGCAACAGAAATTTTGCGGATTGTTCAATCCGTTCGCGAGATATGGCCGTTTGGATGTAAGAAATGCTTGTGAAACTCAAAATTTTCGCAGTTCTGATGCTCGAAACGAATAACTGGAACGGCCTAGGGGAAAACTACGCACACCGTTGCAATCGGGCGAGTTCCTACTTTCAGATGCAACAAAAATTTTGCGGATTGGTCAATCCGTTCGCGAGATATGGCCGTTTGGATGTAAGAAACGCTTGAGAAACTCAAAATTTTCGCTGTTCTGGTGCGCGAAACGAATAACTAGCACCGCCTAGGGGAACAGTACGCACACCGATGTAATCGGGCGAGTTTCTACTTTCAGATGCAACAGAAATTTTGTGGATTGGTCAATCCGTTCGCGAGGTATGGCAGTTTGGAGGTAAGAAACGCTTGAAAAACTCAAAATTTGCGCAGTTGTGATGCTCGAAACGAATAACTAGAACGGCCTAGGGGAAAAGTGCGCATACCGTTGTCATCGGGCGAGTTTCTACTTTCAGAAGCTACAGAAATTTTGCGGAATGGTCAATCCGTTCGCGAGATATGGCAGTTTGGAGGTAAGAAACGCCTGAGGAACTCAAAATTTTCGCAGTTCTGATGCTCGAAATGAACAACTAGAGCGGCCTAGGGGAAAAGTGCGCATACCGTTGTAATCGGGCGAGTTTCTACTTTCAGATGCAACAGAAATTTTGCGGACTGGTCGATCCGTTCGCGAGATGTGGCAGTTTGGATGTAAGTAACGCTTGAGAAACTCAAAATTTTCGCAGTTCTGATTCTCGAAACGAATAACTAGAACAGCCTAGTGGAAAACTACACCTACTGTTGTAATCGGGCGAGTTTCTACTTTCAGATGCAACAGAAATTTTGCGGATTGATCAATCCGTTCGCGAGATATGGCAGTTTGGAGATAAGAAACGCTTGAGAAACTCAAAATTTTCGCAGTTCTGATGCTCGAAACGAATAACTGGATCGGCCTAGGGGGAAACTACACATACCATTGTTATCGGGCGAGTTTCTACTTTCAGATGCAACAGAAACTTTGCGGATTGGTCAATCCGTTCGCGAGATGTGGCCGTTTGGACGTAAGAAACGCTTGAGAAACTCAAAATTTTCGCTGCTCTGATGCGCGAAACGAATAACTAGCACGGCCTAGGGGAAAAGTACGCATACCGATGTAATCGGGCGAGTTTCCACTTTCAGATGCAACAGAAATTTTGCGGATTGGTCGATCCGTTCGCGAGATATGGCAGTTTGGAGGTAAGAAAGGCTTGAGAAACTCAAAATTTTCGCAGTTCTGATGCTCGAAATGAACAACTAGAGCGGCCTAGGGGAAAAGTGCGCATACCGTTGTAATCGGGCGAGTTTCTACTTTCAGATGCAACAGAAATTTTGCGGACTGGTCGATCCGTTCGCGAGATGTGGCAGTTTGGAGGTAAGAAACGCTAGAGAAACTCAAGATTTTCGCAGTTCTGATGCTCGAACCGAATAACTAGAACGGCCTAGGGGAAAACTACACATACCGCTGTAATCGGGCGAGTCTCTACTTTCAGATGCAACAGAAATTTTGCGGATTGGTCAATCCGTTCGCGAGATATGGCAGTTTGGAGGTAAGAAACGCTAGAGAAACTCAAGATTTTCGCAGTTCTGATGCTCGAACCGAATAACTAGAACGGCCTAGGGGAAAAGTACGCATACCGATGTAATCGGGCGAGTTTCTACTTTCATAAGCAACAGAAATTTTGCGGATTGGTCGATCCGTTCGCGAGATATGGCAGTTTGGAAGTAAGAAACGCTTGAGAATCTCAAAATTTTCGCAGTTCTGATGCTCCAAACGATTGACTAGAACGGCCTACGGGAGGAGTACGCATACCGTTGTAATCGGGCGAGCTTCTACTTTCAGATGCAACAGAAACTATGCGGATTGGTCAATCCGTTCGCGAGATATGGCCGTTTGGATGTAAGAAATGCTTGAGAAACTCAAAATTTTCGCAGTTCTGATGCTCGAAACGAATAACTGGAACGGCCTAGGGGAAAACTACGCATACCATTGTAATCGGGCGAGTTTCTACTTTCAGATGCAACAGAAATTTTGCGGATTGGTCAATCCGTTCGTGAGATATGGCAGTTTGGAGGTAAGAAACGCTTGAGAAACTCAAAATTATCGCAGTTCTGATGCTCGAAACGAATAACTGGAACGGCCTAGGGGCAAACTACGCACACCATTGCAATCGGGCGAGTTCCTACTTTCAGATGCAACAAAAATTTTGCGGATTGGTCAATCCGTTCGCGAGATATGGCCGTTTGGATGTAAGAAACGCTTGAGAAACTCAAAATTTTCGCTGTTCTGGTGCGCGAAACGAATAACTAGCACGGCCTAGGGGAACAGTACGCACACCGATGTAATCGGGCGAGTTTCTACTTTCAGATGCAACAGAAATTTTGTGGATTGGTCAATCCGTTCGCGAAGTATGGCAGTTTGGAGGTAAGAAACGCTTGAAAAACTCAAAATTTGCGCAGTTGTGATGCTCGAAACGAATAACTAGAACGGCCTAGGGGAAAGGTGCGCATACCGTTGTCATCGGGCGAGTTTCTACTTTCAGAAGCTACAGAAATTTTGCGGAATGGTCAATCCGTTCGCGAGATATGGCAGTTTGGAGGTAAGAAACGCTTGAGGAACTCAAAACTTTCGCCGTTCTGATGCTCGAAATGAACAACTAGAGCGGCCTAGGGGAAAAGTGCGCATACCGTTGTAATCGGGAGAGTTTCTACTTTCAGATGCAACAGAAATTTTGCGGACTGGTCGATCCGTTCGCGAGATGTGGCAGTTTGGATGTAAGTAACGCTTGAGAAACTCAAAATTTTCGCAGTTCTGATTCTCGAAACGAATAACTAGCACAGCCTAGGGGAAAACTACACCTACTGTTGTAATCGGGCGAGTTTCTACTTTCAGATGCAACAGAAATTTTGCGGATTGATCAATCCGTTCGCGAGATATGGCAGTTTGGAGATAAGAAACGCTTGAGAAACTCAAAATTTTCGCAGTTCTGATGCTCGAAACGAATAACTGGAACGGCCTAGGGGGAAACTACACATACCATTGTTATCGGGCGAGTTTCTACTTTCAGATGCAACAGAAACTTTGCGGATTGGTCAATCCGTTCGCGAGATGTGGCCGTTTGGAAGCAAGAAACACTTGAGAAACTCAAAATTTTCGCTGTTCTGATGCGCGAAACGAATAACTAGCACGGCCTAGGGGAAAACTACACATACCGCTGTAATCGGGCGAGTCTCTACTTTCAGATGCAACAGAAATTTTGCGGATTGGTCAATCCGTTCGCGAGATATGGCAGTTTGGAGGTAAGAAACGCTAGAGAAACTCAAGATTTTCGCAGTTCTGATGCTCGAACCGAATAACTAGAACGGCCTAGGGGAAAAGTACGCATACCGATGTAATCGGGCGAGTTTCTACTTTCATAAGCAACAGAAATTTTGCGGATTGTTCAATCCGTTCGCGAGATATGGCCGTTTGGATGTAAGAAATGCTTGTGAAACTCAAAATTTTCGCAGTTCTGATGCTCGAAACGAATAACTGGAACGGCCTAGGGGAAAACTACGCACACCGTTGCAATCGGGCGAGTTCCTACTTTCAGATGCAACAAAAATTTTGCGGATTGGTCAATCCGTTCGCGAGATATGGCCGTTTGGATGTAAGAAACGCTTGAGAAACTCAAAATTTTCGCTGTTCTGGTGCGCGAAACGAATAACTAGCACCGCCTAGGGGAACAGTACGCACACCGATGTAATCGGGCGAGTTTCTACTTTCAGATGCAACAGAAATTTTGTGGATTGGTCAATCCGTTCGCGAGGTATGGCAGTTTGGAGGTAAGAAACGCTTGAAAAACTCAAAATTTGCGCAGTTGTGATGCTCGAAACGAATAACTAGAACGGCCTAGGGGAAAAGTGCGCATACCGTTGTCATCGGGCGAGTTTCTACTTTCAGAAGCTACAGAAATTTTGCGGAATGGTCAATCCGTTCGCGAGATATGGCAGTTTGGAGGTAAGAAACGCCTGAGGAACTCAAAATTTTCGCAGTTCTGATGCTCGAAATGAACAACTAGAGCGGCCTAGGGGAAAAGTGCGCATACCGTTGTAATCGGGCGAGTTTCTACTTTCAGATGCAACAGAAATTTTGCGGACTGGTCGATCCGTTCGCGAGATGTGGCAGTTTGGATGTAAGTAACGCTTGAGAAACTCAAAATTTTCGCAGTTCTGATTCTCGAAACGAATAACTAGAACAGCCTAGTGGAAAACTACACCTACTGTTGTAATCGGGCGAGTTTCTACTTTCAGATGCAACAGAAATTTTGGGGATTGATCAATCCGTTCGCGAGATATGGCAGTTTGGAGATAAGAAACGCTTGAGAAACTCAAAATTTTCGCAGTTCTGATGCTCGAAACGAATAACTGGATCGGCCTAGGGGGAAACTACACATACCATTGTTATCGGGCGAGTTTCTACTTTCAGATGCAACAGAAACTTTGCGGATTGGTCAATCCGTTCGCGAGATGTGGCCGTTTGGAAGTAAGAAACGCTTGAGAAACTCAAAATTTTCGCTGTTCTGATGCGCGAAACGAATAACTAGCACTGCCTAGGGGAAAAGTACGCATACCGATGTAATCGGGCGAGTTTCCACTTTCAGATGCAACAGAAATTTTGCGGATTGGTCGATCCGTTCGCGAGATATGGCAGTTTGGAGGTAAGAAACGCTTGAGAAACTCAAAATTATCGCAGTTCTGATGCTCGAAACGAATAACTGGAACGGCCTAGGGGGAAACTACGCATACCATTGTAATCGGGCGAGTTTCTACTTTCAGATGCAACAGAAATTTTGCGGATTGGTCGATCCGTTCGCGAGATATGGCAGTTTGGAAGTAAGAAACGCTTGAGAAACTCAAAATTATCGCAGTTCTGATGCTCGAAACGAATAACTGGAACGGCCTAGGGGCAAACTACGCACACCATTGCAATCGGGCGAGTTCCTACTTTCAGATGCAACAAAAATTTTGCGGATTGGTCAATCCGTTCGCGAGATATGGCCGTTTGGATGTAAGAAACGCTTGAGAAACTCAAAATTTTCGCTGTTCTGGTGCGCGAAACGAATAACTAGCACGGCCTAGGGGAACAGTACGCACACCGATGTAATCGGGCGAGTTTCTACTTTCAGATGCAACAGAAATTTTGTGGATTGGTCAATCCGTTCGCGAAGTATGGCAGTTTGGAGGTAAGAAACGCTTGAAAAACTCAAAATTTGCGCAGTTGTGATGCTCGAAACGAATAACTAGAACGGCCTAGGGGAAAGGTGCGCATACCGTTGTCATCGGGCGAGTTTCTACTTTCAGAAGCTACAGAAATTTTGCGGAATGGTCAATCCGTTCGCGAGATATGGCAGTTTGGAGGTAAGAAACGCTTGAGGAACTCAAAACTTTCGCCGTTCTGATGCTCGAAATGAACAACTAGAGCGGCCTAGGGGAAAAGTGCGCATACCGTTGTAATCGGGAGAGTTTCTACTTTCAGATGCAACAGAAATTTTGCGGACTGGTCGATCCGTTCGCGAGATGTGGCAGTTTGGATGTAAGTAACGCTTGAGAAACTCAAAATTTTCGCAGTTCTGATTCTCGAAACGAATAACTAGCACAGCCTAGGGGAAAACTACACCTACTGTTGTAATCGGGCGAGTTTCTACTTTCAGATGCAACAGAAATTTTGCGGATTGATCAATCCGTTCGCGAGATATGGCAGTTTGGAGATAAGAAACGCTTGAGAAACTCAAAATTTTCGCAGTTCTGATGCTCGAAACGAATAACTGGAACGGCCTAGGGGGAAACTACACATACCATTGTTATCGGGCGAGTTTCTACTTTCAGATGCAACAGAAACTTTGCGGATTGGTCAATCCGTTCGCGAGATGTGGCCGTTTGGAAGCAAGAAACACTTGAGAAACTCAAAATTTTCGCTGTTCTGATGCGCGAAACGAATAACTAGCACGGCCTAGGGGAAAACTACACATACCGCTGTAATCGGGCGAATCTCTACTTTCAGATGCAACAGAAATTTTGCGGATTGGTCAATCCGTTCGCGAGATATGGCAGTTTGGAGGTAAGAAACGCTAGAGAAACTCAAGATTTTCGCAGTTCTGATGCTCGAACCGAATAACTAGAACGGCCTAGGGGAAAAGTACGCATACCGATGTAATCGGGCGAGTTTCTACTTTCATAAGCAACAGAAATTTTGCGGATTGTTCAATCCGTTCGCGAGATATGGCCGTTTGGATGTAAGAAATGCTTGTGAAACTCAAAATTTTCGCAGTTCTGATGCTCGAAACGAATAACTGGAACGGCCTAGGGGAAAACTACGCACACCGTTGCAATCGGGCGAGTTCCTACTTTCAGATGCAACAAAAATTTTGCGGATTGGTCAATCCGTTCGCGAGATATGGCCGTTTGGATGTAAGAAACGCTTGAGAAACTCAAAATTTTCGCTGTTCTGGTGCGCGAAACGAATAACTAGCACCGCCTAGGGGAACAGTACGCACACCGATGTAATCGGGCGAGTTTCTACTTTCAGATGCAACAGAAATTTTGTGGATTGGTCAATCCGTTCGCGAGGTATGGCAGTTTGGAGGTAAGAAACGCTTGAAAAACTCAAAATTTGCGCAGTTGTGATGCTCGAAACGAATAACTAGAACGGCCTAGGGGAAAAGTGCGCATACCGTTGTCATCGGGCGAGTTTCTACTTTCAGAAGCTACAGAAATTTTGCGGAATGGTCAATCCGTTCGCGAGATATGGCAGTTTGGAGGTAAGAAACGCCTGAGGAACTCAAAATTTTCGCAGTTCTGATGCTCGAAATGAACAACTAGAGCGGCCTAGGGGAAAAGTGCGCATACCGTTGTAATCGGGCGAGTTTCTACTTTCAGATGCAACAGAAATTTTGCGGACTGGTCGATCCGTTCGCGAGATGTGGCAGTTTGGATGTAAGTAACGCTTGAGAAACTCAAAATTTTCGCAGTTCTGATTCTCGAAACGAATAACTAGAACAGCCTAGTGGAAAACTACACCTACTGTTGTAATCGGGCGAGTTTCTACTTTCAGATGCAACAGAAATTTTGGGGATTGATCAATCCGTTCGCGAGATATGGCAGTTTGGAGATATGAAACGCTTGAGAAACTCAAAATTTTCGCAGTTCTGATGCTCGAAACGAATAACTGGATCGGCCTAGGGGGAAACTACACATACCATTGTTATCGGGCGAGTTTCTACTTTCAGATGCAACAGAAACTTTGCGGATTGGTCAATCCGTTCGCGAGATGTGGCCGTTTGGAAGTAAGAAACGCTTGAGAAACTCAAAATTTTCGCTGTTCTGATGCGCGAAACGAATAACTAGCACTGCCTAGGGGAAAAGTACGCATACCGATGTAATCGGGCGAGTTTCCACTTTCAGATGCAACAGAAATTTTGCGGATTGGTCGATCCGTTCGCGAGATATGGCAGTTTGGAGGTAAGAAACGCTTGAGAAACTCAAAATTATCGCAGTTCTGATGCTCGAAACGAATAACTGGAACGGCCTAGGGGGAAACTACGCATACCATTGTAATCGGGCGAGTTTCTACTTTCAGATGCAACAGAAATTTTGCGGATTGGTCGATCCGTTCGCGAGATATGGCAGTTTGGAAGTAAGAAACGCTTGAGAATCTCAAAATTTTCGCAGTTCTGATGCTCGAAACGATTGACTAGAACGGCCTACGGGAGGAGTACGCATACCGTTGTAATCGGGCGAGCTTCTACTTTCAGATGCAACAGAAACTATGCGGATTGGTCAATCCGTTCGCGAGATATGGCCGTTTGGATGTAAGAAATGCTTGTGAAACTCAAAATTTTCGCAGTTCTGATGCTCGAAACGAATAACTGGAACGGCCTAGGGGAAAACTACGCACACCATTGCAATCGGGCGAGTTCCTACTTTCAGATGCAACAAAAATTTTGCGGATTGGTCAATCCGTTCGCGAGATATGGCCGTTTGGATGTAAGAAACGCTTGAGAAACTCAAAATTTTCGCAGTTCTGATTCTCGAAACGAATAACTAGAACAGCCTAGTGGAAAACTACACCTACTGTTGTAATCGGGCGAGTTTCTACTTTCAGATGCAACAGAAATTTTGCGGATTGATCAATCCGTTCGCGAGATATGGCAGTTTGGAGATAAGAAACGCTTGAGAAACTCAAAATTTTCGCAGTTCTGATGCTCGAAACGAATAACTGGATCGGCCTAGGGGGAAACTACACATACCATTGTTATCGGGCGAGTTTCTACTTTCAGATGCAACAGAAACTTTGCGGATTGGTCAATCCGTTCGCGAGATGTGGCCGTTTGGAAGTAAGAAACGCTTGAGAAACTCAAAATTTTCGCTGTTCTGATGCGCGAAACGAATAACTAGCACGGCCTAGGGGAAAAGTACGCATACCGATGTAATCGGGCGAGTTTCCACTTTCAGATGCAACAGAAATTTTGCGGATTGGTCGATCCGTTCGCGAGATATGGCAGTTTGGAGGTAAGAAACGCTTGAGAAACTCAAAATTATCGCAGTTCTGATGCTCGAAATGAACAACTAGAGCGGCCTAGGGGAAAAGTGCGCATACCGTTGTAATCGGGCGAGTTTCTACTTTCAGATGCAACAGAAATTTTGCGGACTGGTCGATCCGTTCGCGAGATGTGGCAGTTTGGATGTAAGTAACGCTTGAGAAACTCAAAATTTTCGCAGTTCTGATTCTCGAAACGAATAACTAGAACAGCCTAGGGGAAAACTACACCTACTGTTGTAATCGGGCGAGTTTCTACTTTCAGATGCAACAGAAATTTTGCGGATTGATCAATCCGTTCGCGAGATATGGCAGTTTGGAGATAAGAAACGCTTGAGAAACTCAAAATTTTCGCAGTTCTGATGCTCGAAACGAATAACTAGAACGGCCTAGGGGAAAACTACGCATACCATTGTAATCGGGCGAGTTTCTACTTTCAGATGCAACAGAAATTTTGCGGATTGGTCAATCCGTTCGTGAGATATGGCAGTTTGGAGGTAAGAAACGCTTGAGAAACTCAAAATTATCGCAGTTCTGATGCTCGAAACGAATAACTGGAACGGCCTAGGGGCAAACTACGCACACCATTGCAATCGGGCGAGTTCCTACTTTCAGATGCAACAAAAATTTTGCGGATTGGTCAATCCGTTCGCGAGATATGGCCGTTTGGATGTAAGAAACGCTTGAGAAACTCAAAATTTTCGCTGTTCTGGTGCGCGAAACGAATAACTAGCACGGCCTAGGGGAACAGTACGCACACCGATGTAATCGGGCGAGTTTCTACTTTCAGATGCAACAGAAATTTTGTGGATTGGTCAATCCGTTCGCGAGGTATGGCAGTTTGGAGGTAAGAAACGCTTGAAAAACTCAAAATTTGCGCAGTTGTGATGCTCGAAACGAATAACTAGAACGGCCTAGGGGAAAAGTGCGCATACCGTTGTCATCGGGCGAGTTTCTACTTTCAGAAGCTACAGAAATTTTGCGGAATGGTCAATCCGTTCGCGAGATATGGCAGTTTGGGGGTAAGAAACGCTTGAGGAACTCAAAATTTTCGCAGTTCTGATGCTCGAAATGAACAACTAGAGCGGCCTAGGGGAAAAGTGCGCATACCGTTGTAATCGGGCGAGTTTCTACTTTCAGATGCAACAGAAATTTTGCGGACTGGTCGATCCGTTCGCGAGATGTGGCAGTTTGGATGTAAGTAACGCTTGAGAAACTCAAAATTTTCGCAGTTCTGATTCTCGAAACGAATAACTAGAACAGCCTAGGGGAAAACTACACCTACTGTTGTAATCGGGCGAGTTTCTACTTTCAGATGCAACAGAAATTTTGCGGATTGATCAATCCGTTCTCGAGATATGGCAGTTTGGAGATAAGAAACGCTTGAGAAACTCAAAATTTTCGCAGTTCTGATGCTCGAAACGAATAACTGGAACGGCCTAGGGGGAAACTACACATACCATTGTTATCGGGCGAGTTTCTACTTTCAGATGCAACAGAAACTTTGCGGATTGGTCAATCCGTTCGCGAGATGTGGCCGTTTGGAAGTAAGAAACGCTTGAGAAACTCAAAATTTTCGCTGTTCTGATGCGCGAAACGAATAACTAGCACGGCCTAGGGGAAAACTACACATACCGCTGTAATCGGGCGAGTCTCTACTTTCAGATGCAACAGAAATTTTGCGGATTGGTCAATCCGTTCGCGAGATATGGCAGTTTGGAGGTAAGAAACGCTAGAGAAACTCAAGATTTTCGCAGTTCTGATGCTCGAACCGAATAACTAGAACGGCCTAGGGGAAAAGTACGCATACCGATGTAATCGGGCGAGTTTCTACTTTCATAAGCAACAGAAATTTTGCGGATTGGTCGATCCGTTCGCGAGATATGGCAGTTTGGAAGTAAGAAACGCTTGAGAATCTCAAAATTTTCGCAGTTCTGATGCTCGAAACGATTGACTAGAACGGCCTACGGGAGGAGTACGCATACCGTTGTAATCGGGCGAGCTTCTACTTTCAGATGCAACAGAAACTATGCGGATTGGTCAATCCGTTCGCGAGATGTGGCCGTTTGGATGTAAGAAATGCTTGTGAAACTCAAAATTTTCGCAGTTCTGATGCTCGAAACGAATAACTGGAACGGCCTAGGGGAAAACTACGCACACCATTGCAATCGGGCGAGTTCCTACTTTCAGATGCAACAGAAATTTTGCGGATTGGTCAATCCCTTCGCGAGATATGGCAGTTTGGATGTAAGAAACGCTCGAGAAACTCAAAATTTTCGCAGTTCTGATGCTCGAAACGAATAACTAGAACGGCCTAGGGGAAAACTACGCATACCATTGTAATCGGGCGAGTTTCTACTTTCAGATGCAACAGAAATTTTGCGGATTGATCAATCCGTTCGCGAGATATGGCAGTTTGGAGATAAGAAACGCTTGAGAAACTCAAAATTTTCGCAGTTCTGATGCTCGAAACGAATAACTGGAACGGCCTAGGGGGAAACTACACATACCATTGTTATCGGGCGAGTTTCTACTTTCAGATGCAACAGAAACTTTGCGGATTGGTCAATCCGTTCGCGAGATGTGGCCGTTTGGAAGCAAGAAACACTTGAGAAACTCAAAATTTTCGCTGTTCTGATGCGCGAAACGAATAACTAGCACGGCCTAGGGGAAAACTACACATACCGCTGTAATCGGGCGAGTCTCTACTTTCAGATGCAACAGAAATTTTGCGGATTGGTCAATCCGTTCGCGAGATATGGCAGTTTGGAGGTAAGAAACCCTAGAGAAACTCAAGATTTTCGCAGTTCTGATGCTCGAACCGAATAACTAGAACGGCCTAGGGGAAAAGTACGCATACCGATGTAATCGGGCGAGTTTCTACTTTCATAAGCAACAGAAATTTTGCGGATTGTTCAATCCGTTCGCGAGATATGGCCGTTTGGATGTAAGAAATGCTTGTGAAACTCAAAATTTTCGCAGTTCTGATGCTCGAAACGAATAACTGGAACGGCCTAGGGGAAAACTACGCACACCGTTGCAATCGGGCGAGTTCCTACTTTCAGATGCAACAAAAATTTTGCGGATTGGTCAATCCGTTCGCGAGATATGGCCGTTTGGATGTAAGAAACGCTTGAGAAACTCAAAATTTTCGCTGTTCTGGTGCGCGAAACGAATAACTAGCACCGCCTAGGGGAACAGTACGCACACCGATGTAATCGGGCGAGTTTCTACTTTCAGATGCAACAGAAATTTTGTGGATTGGTCAATCCGTTCGCGAGGTATGGCAGTTTGGAGGTAAGAAACGCTTGAAAAACTCAAAATTTGCGCAGTTGTGATGCTCGAAACGAATAACTAGAACGGCCTAGGGGAAAAGTGCGCATACCGTTGTCATCTGGCGAGTTTCTACTTTCAGAAGCTACAGAAATTTTGCGGAATGGTCAATCCGTTCGCGAGATATGGCAGTTTGGAGGTAAGAAACGCCTGAGGAACTCAAAATTTTCGCAGTTCTGATGCTCGAAATGAACAACTAGAGCGGCCTAGGGGAAAAGTGCGCATACCGTTGTAATCGGGCGAGTTTCTACTTTCAGATGCAACAGAAATTTTGCGGACTGGTCGATCCGTTCGCGAGATGTGGCAGTTTGGATGTAAGTAACGCTTGAGAAACTCAAAATTTTCGCAGTTCTGATTCTCGAAACGAATAACTAGAACAGCCTAGTGGAAAACTACACCTACTGTTGTAATCGGGCGAGTTTCTACTTTCAGATGCAACAGAAATTTTGCGGATTGATCAATCCGTTCGCGAGATATGGCAGTTTGGAGATAAGAAACGCTTGAGAAACTCAAAATTTTCGCAGTTCTGATGCTCGAAACGAATAACTGGATCGGCCTAGGGGGAAACTACACATACCATTGTTATCGGGCGAGTTTCTACTTTCAGATGCAACAGAAACTTTGCGGATTGGTCAATCCGTTCGCGAGATGTGGCCGTTTGGAAGTAAGAAACGCTTGAGAAACTCAAAATTTTCGCTGTTCTGATGCGCGAAACGAATAACTAGCACGGCCTAGGGGGAAAGTACGCATACCGATGTAATCGGGCGAGTTTCCACTTTCAGATGCAACAGAAATTTTGCGGATTGGTCGATCCGTTCGCGAGATATGGCAGTTTGGAGGTAAGAAACGCTTGAGAAACTCAAAATTATCGCAGTTCTGATGCTCGAAACGAATAACTGGAACGGCCTAGGGGGAAACTACGCATACCATTGTAATCGGGCGAGTTTCTACTTTCAGATGCAACAGAAATTTTGCGGATTGGTCGATCCGTTCGCGAGATATGGCAGTTTGGAAGTAAGAAACGCTTGAGAATCTCAAAATTTTCGCAGTTCTGATGCTCGAAACGATTGACTAGAACGGCCTACGGGAGGAGTACGCATACCGTTGTAATCGGGCGAGCTTCTACTTTCAGATGCAACAGAAACTATGCGGATTGGTCAATCCGTTCGCGAGATATGGCCGTTTGGATGTAAGAAATGCTTGTGAAACTCAAAATTTTCGCAGTTCTGATGCTCGAAACGAATAACTGGAACGGCCTAGGGGAAAACTACGTACACCATTGCAATCGGGCGAGTTCCTACTTTCAGATGCAACAAAAATTTTGCGGATTGGTCAATCCGTTCGCGAGGTATGGCCGTTTGGATGTAAGAAACGCTTGAGAAACTCAAAATTTTCGCAGTTCTGATTCTCGAAACGAATAACTAGAACAGCCTAGTGGAAAACTACACCTACTGTTGTAATCGGGCGAGTTTCTACTTTCAGATGCAACAGAAATTTTGCGGATTGATCAATCCGTTCGCGAGATATGGCAGTTTGGAGATAAGAAACGCTTGAGAAACTCAAAATTTTCGCAGTTCTGATGCTCGAAACGAATAACTGGATCGGCCTAGGGGGAAACTACACATACCATTGTTATCGGGCGAGTTTCTACTTTCAGATGCAACAGAAACTTTGCGGATTGGTCAATCCGTTCGCGAGATGTGGCCGTTTGGAAGTAAGAAACGCTTGAGAAACTCAAAATTTTCGCTGTTCTGATGCGCGAAACGAATAACTAGCACGGCCTAGGGGAAAAGTACGCATACCGATGTAATCGGGCGAGTTTCCACTTTCAGATGCAACAGAAATTTTGCGGATTGGTCGATCCGTTCGCGAGATATGGCAGTTTGGAGGTAAGAAACGCTTGAGAAACTCAAAATTATCGCAGTTCTGATGCTCGAAATGAACAACTAGAGCGGCCTAGGGGAAGAGTGCGCATACCGTTGTAATCGGGCGAGTTTCTACTTTCAGATGCAACAGAAATTTTGCGGACTGGTCGATCCGTTCGCGAGATGTGGCAGTTTGGATGTAAGTAACGCTTGAGAAACTCAAAATTTTCGCAGTTCTGATTCTCGAAACGAATAACTAGAACAGCCTAGGGGAAAACTACACCTACTGTTGTAATCGGGCGAGTTTCTACTTTCAGATGCAACAGAAATTTTGCGGATTGATCAATCCGTTCGCGAGATATGGCAGTTTGGAGATAAGAAACGCTTGAGAAACTCAAAATTTTCGCAGTTCTGATGCTCGAAACGAATAACTAGAACGGCCTAGGGGAAAACTACGCATACCATTGTAATCGGGCGAGTTTCTACTTTCAGATGCAACAGAAATTTTGCGGATTGGTCAATCCGTTCGCGAGGTATGGCCGTTTGGATGTAAGAAACGCTTGAGAAACTCAAAATTTTCGCAGTTCTGATTCTCGAAATGAATAACTGGAACGGCCTAGGGGAAAACTACACATACCGTTGTAATCGGGCGAGTTTCTACTTTCAGATGCAAAAGAAATTTTGCGGATTGGTCGATCCGTTCGCGAGATATGGCAGTTTGGAAGTAAGAAACGCTTGAGAAACTCAGAATTTTCGCAGTTCTGATGCTCGAAACGAGTAACTAGAACGTCCTAGGGGAAAAGCACGCATACCGTTGTAATCAGGCGAGTTTCTACTTTCAGATGCAACAGAAATTTTGCGGATTGGTCAATCCGTTCGCGAGATATGGCAGTTTGGAGGTAAGAAACGCTAGAGAAACTCAAGATTTTCGCAGTTCTGATGCTCGAACCGAATAACTAGAACGGCCTAGGGGAAAAGTACGCATACCGATGTAATCGGGCGAGTTTCTACTTTCATAAGCAACAGAAATTTTGCGGATTGGTCTATCCGTTCGCGAGATATGGCAGTTTGGAAGTAAGAAACGCTTGAGAATCTCAAAATTTTCGCAGTTCTGATGCTCGAAACGATTGACTAGAACGGCCTACGGGAGGAGTACGCATACCGTTGTAATCGGGCGAGCTTCTACTTTCAGATGCAACAGAAACTATGCGGATTGGTCAATCCGTTCGCGAGATATGGCCGTTTGGATGTAAGAAACGCTTGAGAAACTCAAAATTTTCGCAGTTCTGATGCTCGAAACGAATAACTGGAACGGCCTAGGGGCAAACTACGCATACCATTGTAATCGGGCGAGTTTCTACTTTCAGATGCAACAGAAATTTTGCGGATTGGTCAATCCGTTCGTGAGATATGGCAGTTTGGATGTAAGAAACGCTTGAGAAACTCAAAATTATCGCAGTTCTGATGCTCGAAACGAATAACTGGAACGGCCTAGGGGCAAACTACGCATACCATTGCAATCGGGCGAGTTCCTACTTTCAGATGCAACAAAAATTTTGCGGATTGGTCAATCCGTTCGCGAGATATGGCCGTTTGGATGTAAGAAACGCTTGAGAAACTCAAAATTTTCGCAGTTCGGATGCTCGAAACGAATAACTAGAACGGCCTAGGAGAAAAGTGCGCATACCGTTGTAATCGGGCGAGTTCCTACTTTCAGATGCAACAGAAATTTTGCGGATTGATCAATCCCTTCGCGAGATGTGGCAGTTTGGAGGTAAGAGACGCTTGAGAAACTCAAAATTATCGCAGTGCTGATGCTCGAAACGAATAACTGGAATGGCCTAGGGGGAAACTACACATACCGTTGTAATCGGGCGAGTTTCTACTTTCAGATGCAACAGAAATTTTGCGGATTGGTCAATCCGTTCGCGAGAAGTGGCCGTTTGGAAGTAAGAAACGCTTGAGAAAACTCAAAATTTTCGCTGTTCTGGTGCGCGAAACGAATAACTAGCACGGCCTAGGGGAAAAGTACGCACACCGGTGTAATCGGGCGAGTTTCTACTTTCAGATGCAACAGAAATTTTGTGGATTGGTCAATCCGTTCGCGAGGTATGGCAGTTTGGAGGTAAGAAACGCTTGAAAAACTCAAAATTTGCGCAGTTGTGATGCTCGAAACGAATAACTAGAACGGCCTAGGGGAAAAGTGCGCATACCGTTGTCATCGGGCGAGTTTCTACTTTCAGAAGCTACAGAAATTTTGCGGAATGGTCAATCCGTTCGCGAGATATGGCAGTTTGGGGGTAAGAAACGCTTGAGGAACTCAAAATTTTCGCAGTTCTGATGCTCGAAATGAACAACTAGAGCGGCCTAGGGGAAAAGTGCGCATACCGTTGTAATCGGGCGAGTTTCTACTTTCAGATGCAACAGAAATTTTGCGGACTGGTCGATCCGTTCGCGAGATGTGGCAGTTTGGATGTAAGTAACGCTTGAGAAACTCTAAATTTTCGCAGTTCTGATTCTCGAAACGAATAACTAGAACAGCCTAGGGGAAAACTACACCTACTGTTGTAATCGGGCGAGTTTCTACTTTCAGATGCAACAGAAATTTTGCGGATTGATCAATCCGTTCTCGAGATATGGCAGTTTGGAGATAAGAAACGCTTGAGAAACTCAAAATTTTCGCAGTTCTGATGCTCGAAACGAATAACTGGAACGGCCTAGGGGGAAACTACACATACCATTGTTATCGGGCGAGTTTCTACTTTCAGATGCAACAGAAACTTTGCGGATTGGTCAATCCGTTCGCGAGATGTGGCCGTTTGGAAGTAAGAAACGCTTGAGAAACTCAAAATTTTCGCTGTTCTGATGCGCGAAACGAATAACTAGCACGGCCTAGGGGAAAACTACACATACCGCTGTAATCGGGCGAGTCTCTACTTTCAGATGCAACAGAAATTTTGCGGATTGGTCAATCCGTTCGCGAGATATGGCAGTTTGGAGGTAAGAAACGCTAGAGAAACTCAAGATTTTCGCAGTTCTGATGCTCGAACCGAATAACTAGAACGGCGTACGGGAAAAGTACGCATACCGATGTAATCGGGCGAGTTTCTACTTTCATAAGCAACAGAAATTTTGCGGATTGGTCGATCCGTTCGCGAGATATGGCAGTTTGGAAGTAAGAAACGCTTGAGAATCTCAAAATTTTCGCAGTTCTGATGCTCGAAATGAATAACTGGAACGGCATAGGAGAAAACTACACATACCGTTGTATTCGGGCGAGTTTCTACTTTCAGATGCAACAGAAATTTTGCGGATTGGTCAATCCTTTCGCGAGATATGGCAGTTTGGAGGTAAGAAATGCTTGAGAAACTCAAAATTATCGCAGTTCTGATGCTCGAAACGAATAACTGGAACGGCCTAGGGGGAAACTGCGCATACCATTGTAATCGGGCGAGTTTCTACTTTCAGATGCAACAGAAACTATGCGGATTGGTCAATCCGTTCGCGAGATATGGCCGTTTGGATGTAACAAACGCTTGAGAAACTCAAAATTTTCGCAGTTCTGATGCTCGAAACGAATAACTGGAACGGCCTAGGGGCAAACTACGCATACCATTGTAATCGGGCGAGTTTCTACTTTCAGATGCAACAGAAATTTTGCGGATTGGTCAATCCGTTCGTGAGATATGGCAGTTTGGATGTAAGAAACGCTTGAGAAACTCAAAATTATCGCAGTTCTGATGCTCGAAACGAATAACTGGAACGGCCTAGGGGCAAACTACGCATACCATTGCAATCGGGCGAGTTCCTACTTTCAGATGCAACAAAAATTTTGCGGATTGGTCAATCCGTTCGCGAGATATGGCCGTTTGGATGTAAGAAACGCTTGAGAAACTCAAAATTTTCGCAGTTCGGATGCTCGAAACGAATAACTAGAACGGCCTAGGAGAAAAGTGCGCATACCGTTGTAATCGGGCGAGTTCCTACTTTCAGATGCAACAGAAATTTTGCGGATTGATCAATCCCTTCGCGAGATGTGGCAGTTTGGAGGTAAGAGACGCTTGAGAAACTCAAAATTATCGCAGTGCTGATGCTCGAAACGAATAACTGGAACGGCCTAGGGGGAAACTACACATACCGTTGTAATCGGGCGAGTTTCTACTTTCAGATGCAACAGAAATTTTGCGGATTGGTCAATCCGTTCGCGAGAAGTGGCCGTTTGGAAGTAAGAAACGCTTGAGAAAACTCAAAATTTTCGCTGTTCTGGTGCGCGAAACGAATAACTAGCACGGCCTAGGGGAAAAGTACGCACACCGGTGTAATCGGGCGAGTTTCTACTTTCAGATGCAACAGAAATTTTGTGGATTGGTCAATCCGTTCGCGAGGTATGGCAGTTTGGAGGTAAGAAACGCTTGAAAAACTCAAAATTTGCGCAGTTGTGATGCTCGAAACGAATAACTAGAACGGCCTAGGGGAAAAGTGCGCATACCGTTGTCATCGGGCGAGTTTCTACTTTCAGAAGCTACAGAAATTTTGCGGAATGGTCAATCCGTTCGCGAGATATGGCAGTTTGGGGGTAAGAAACGCTTGAGGAACTCAAAATTTTCGCAGTTCTGATGCTCGAAATGAACAACTAGAGCGGCCTAGGGGAAAAGTGCGCATACCGTTGTAATCGGGCGAGTTTCTACTTTCAGATGCAACAGAAATTTTGCGGACTGGTCGATCCGTTCGCGAGATGTGGCAGTTTGGATGTAAGTAACGCTTGAGAAACTCTAAATTTTCGCAGTTCTGATTCTCGAAACGAATAACTAGAACAGCCTAGGGGAAAACTACACCTACTGTTGTAATCGGGCGAGTTTCTACTTTCAGATGCAACAGAAATTTTGCGGATTGGTCGATCCGTTCGCGAGATATGGCAGTTTGGAAGTAAGAAACGCTTGAGAAACTCAGAATTTTCGCAGTTCTGATGCTCGAAACGAGTAACTAGAACGTCCTAGGGGAAAAGCACGCATACCGTTGTAATCAGGCGAGTTTCTACTTTCAGATGCAACAGAAATTTTGCGGATTGGTCAATCCGTTCGCGAGATATGGCAGTTTGGAGGTAAGAAACGCTAGAGAAACTCAAGATTTTCGCAGTTCTGATGCTCGAACCGAATAACTAGAACGGCCTAGGGGAAAAGTACGCATACCGATGTAATCGGGCGAGTTTCTACTTTCATAAGCAACAGAAATTTTGCGGATTGGTCGATCCGTTCGCGAGATATGGCAGTTTGGAAGTAAGAAACGCTTGAGAATCTCAAAATTTTCGCAGTTCTGATGCTCGAAATGAACAACTAGAGCGGCCTAGGGGAAAAGTGCGCATACCGTTGTAATCGGGCGAGTTTCTACTTTCAGATGCAACTGAAATTTTGCGGACTGGTCGATCCGTTCGCGAGATGTGGCAGTTTGGATGTAAGTAACGCTTGAGAAACTCTAAATTTTCGCAGTTCTGATTCTCGAAACGAATAACTAGAACAGCCTAGGGGAAAACTACACCTACTGTTGTAATCGGGCGAGTTTCTACTTTCAGATGCAACAGAAATTTTGCGGATTGATCAATCCGTTCTCGAGATATGGCAGTTTGGAGATAAGAAACGCTTGAGAAACTCAAAATTTTCGCAGTTCTGATGCTCGAAACGAATAACTGGAACGGCCTAGGGGGAAACTACACATACCATTGTTATCGGGCGAGTTTCTACTTTCAGATGCAACAGAAACTTTGCGGATTGGTCAATCCGTTCGCGAGATGTGGCCGTTTGGAAGTAAGAAACGCTTGAGAAACTCAAAATTTTCGCTGTTCTGATGCGCGAAACGAATAACTAGCACGGCCTAGGGGAAAACTACACATACCGCTGTAATCGGGCGAGTCTCTACTTTCAGATGCAACAGAAATTTTGCGGATTGGTCAATCCGTTCGCGAGATATGGCAGTTTGGAGGTAAGAAACGCTAGAGAAACTCAAAATTTTCGCAGTTCTGATGCTCGAAACGATTGACTAGAACGGCCTACGGGAGGAGTACGCATACCGTTGTAATCGGGCGAGCTTCTACTTTCAGATGCAACAGAAACTATGCGGATTGGTCAATCCGTTCGCGAGATATGGCCGTTTGGATGTAAGAAATGCTTGTGAAACTCAAAATTTTCGCAGTTCTGATGCTCGAAACGAATAACTGGAACGGCCTAGGGGAAAACTACGCACACCATTGCAATCGGGCGAGTTCCTACTTTCAGATGCAACAAAAATTTTGCGGATTGGTCAATCCGTTCGCGAGATATGGCCGTTTGGATGTAAGAAACGCTTGAGAAACTCAAAATTTTCGCTGTTCGGGTGCGCGAAACGAATAACTAGCACCGCCTAGGGGAACAGTACGCACACCGATGTAATCGGGCGAGTTTCTACTTTCAGATGCAACAGAAATTTTGTGGATTGGTCAATCCGTTCGCGAGGTATGGCAGTTTGGAGGTAAGAAACGCTTGAAAAACTCAAAATTTGCGCAGTTCTGATGCTCGAAACGAATAACTGGAAGGGCCTAGGGTAAAAGTGCGCATACCGTTGTCATCGGGCGAGTTTCTACTTTCAGAAGCTACAGAAATTTTGCGGAATAGTCAATCCGTTCGCGAGATATGGCAGTTTGGAGGTAAGAAACGCTTGAGGAACTCAAAATTTTCGCAGTTCTGATGCTCGAAATGAACAACTAGAGCGGCCTAGGGGAAAAGTGCGCATACCGTTGTAATCGGGCGAGTTTCTACTTTCAGATGCAACAGAAATTTTGCGGACTGGTCGATCCGTTCGCGAGATGTGGCAGTTTGGATGTAAGTAACGCTTGAGAAACTCAAAATTTTCGCAGTTCTGATTCTCGAAACGAATAACTAGAACAGCCTAGGGGAAAACTACACCTACTGTTGTAATCGGGCGAGTTTCTACTTTCAGATGCAACAGAAATTTTGCGGATTGATCAATCCGTTCGCGAGATATGGCAGTTTGGAGATAAGAAACGCTTGAGAAACTCAAAATTTTCGCAGTTCTGATGCTCGAAACGAATAACTGGAACGGCCTAGGGGGAAACTACACATACCATTGTTATCGGGCGAGTTTCTACTTTCAGATGCAACAGAAACTTTGCGGATTGGTCAATCCGTTCGCGAGATGTGGCCGTTTGGAAGTAAGAAACGCTTGAGAAACTCAAAATTTTCGCTGTTCTGATGCGCGAAACGAATAACTAGCACGGCCTAGGGGAAAAGTACGCATACCGATGTAATCGGGCGAGTTTCTACTTTCAGATGAAACAGAAATTTTGCGGATTGGTCGATCCGTTCGCGAGATATGGCAGTTTAGAGTTAAGAAAGGCTTGAGAAACTCAAAATTTTCGCAGTTCTGATGCTCGAAATGAACAACTAGAGCGGCCTAGGGGAAAAGTGCGCATACCGTTGTAATCGGGCGAGTTTCTACTTTCAGATGCAACAGAAATTTTGCGGACTGGTCGATCCGTTCGCGAGATGTGGCAGTTTGGATGTAAGTAACGCTTGAGAAACTCAAAATTTTCGCAGTTCTGATTCTCGAAACGAATAACTAGAACAGCCTAGGGGAAAACTACACCTACTGTTGTAATCGGGCGAGTTTCTACTTTCAGATGCAACAGAAATTTTGCGGATTGATCAATCCGTTCGCGAGATATGGCAGTTTGGAGATAAGAAACGCTTGAGAAACTCAAAATTTTCGCAGTTCTGATGCTCGAAACGAATAACTGGAACGGCCTAGGGGGAAACTACACATACCATTGTAATCGGGCGAGTTTCTACTTTCAGATGCAAACGAAATTTTGCGGATTGGTCGATCCGTTCGCGAGATATGGCAGTTTGGAAGTAAGAAACGCTTGAGAAACTCAGAATTTTCGCAGTTCTGATGCTCGAAACGAGTAACTAGAACGTCCTAGGGGAAAAGTACGCATACCGTTGTAATCAGGCGAGTTTCTACTTTCAGATGCAACAGAAATTTTGCGGATTGGTCAATCCCTTCGCGAGATATGGCAGTTTGGATGTAAGAAACGCTCGAGAAACTCAAAATTTTCGCAGTTCTGATGCTCGAAACGAATAACTAGAACGGCCTAGGGGAAAACTGCACATACCGCTGTAATCGGGCGAGTCTCTACTTTCAGATGCAACAGAAATTTTGCGGATTGGTCAATCCGTTCGCGAGATATGGCAGTTTGGAGGTAAGAAACGCTAGAGAAACTCAAGATTTTCGCAGTTCTGATGCTCGAACCGAATAACTAGAAACGGCGTACGGGAAAAGTACGCATACCGATGTAATCGGGCGAGTTTCTACTTTCATAAGCAACAGAAATTTTGCGGATTGGTCGATCCGTTCGCGAGATATGGCAGTTTGGAAGTAAGAAACGCTTGAGAATCTCAAAATTTTCGCAGTTCTGATGCTCGAAATGAATAACTGGAACGGCATAGGAGAAAACTACACATACCGTTGTATTCGGGCGAGTTTCTACTTTCAGATGCAACAGAAATTTTGCGGATTGGTCAATCCGTTCGCGAGATATGGCAGTTTGGAGGTAAGAAATGCTTGAGAAACTCAAAATTATCGCAGTTCTGATGCTCGAAACGAATAACTGGAACGGCCTAGGGGGAAACTACGCATACCATTGTAATCGGGCGAGTATCTACTTTCAGATGCAACAGAAATTTTGCGGATTGATCAATCCGTTCGCGAGATATGGCAGTTTAGAGTTAAGAAAGGCTTGAGAAACTCAAAATTTTCGCAGTTCTGATGCTCGAAATGAACAACTAGAGCGGCCTAGGGGAAAAGTGCGCATACCGTTGTAATCGGGCGAGTTTCTAATTTCAGATGCAACAGAAACTTTGCGGATTGGTCAATCCGTTCGCGAGATGTGGCCGTTTGGAAGTAAGAAACGCTTGAGAAACTCAAAATTTTCGCTGTTCTGATGCGCGAAACGAATAACTAGCACGGCCTAGGGGAAAAGTGCGCATAACGTTGTAATCGGGCGAGTTTCTACTTTCAGAAGCTACAGAAATTTTGCGGATTGGTCAATCCGTTCGCGAGATTTGGCGGTTTGGATGTAAGAAACGCTTGTGAAACTCAAAATTTTCGCAGTTCTGATGCTCGAAATGAATAACTGGAACGGCCTAGGGGAAAACTACACATACCGTTGTAATCGGGCGAGTTTCTACTTTCAGATGCAAAAGAAATTTTGCGGATTGGTCGATCCGTTCGCGAGATATGGCAGTTTGGAAGTAAGAAACGCTTGAGAAACTCAGAATTTTCGCAGTTCTGATGCTCGAAACGAGTAACTAGAACGTCCTAGGGGAAAAGCACGCATACCGTTGTAATCAGGCGAGTTTCTACTTTCAGATGCAACAGAAATTTTGCGGATTGGTCAATCCGTTCGCGAGATATGGCAGTTTGGAGGTAAGAAACGCTAGAGAAACTCAAGATTTTCGCAGTTCTGATGCTCGAACCGAATAACTAGAACGGCCTAGGGGAAAAGTACGCATACCGATGTAATCGGGCGAGTTTCTACTTTCATAAGCAACAGAAATTTTGCGGATTGGTCGATCCGTTCGCGAGATATGGCAGTTTGGAAGTAAGAAACGCTTGAGAATCTCAAAATTTTCGCAGTTCTGATGCTCGAAACGATTGACTAGAACGGCCTACGGGAGGAGTACGCATACCGTTGTAATCGGGCGAGCTTCTACTTTCAGATGCAACAGAAACTATGCGGATTGGTCAATCCGTTCGCGAGATATGGCCGTTTGGATGTAAGAAACGCTTGAGAAACTCAAAATTTTCGCAGTTCTGATGCTCGAAACGAATAACTGGAACGGCCTAGGGGCAAACTACGCATACCATTGTAATCGGGCGAGTTTCTACTTTCAGATGCAACAGAAATTTTGCGGATTGGTCAATCCGTTCGTGAGATATGGCAGTTTGGATGTAAGAAACGCTTGAGAAACTCAAAATTATCGCAGTTCTGATGCTCGAAACGAATAACTGGAACGGCCTAGGGGCAAACTACGCATACCATTGCAATCGGGCGAGTTCCTACTTTCAGATGCAACAAAAATTTTGCGGATTGGTCAATCCGTTCGCGAGATATGGCCGTTTGGATGTAAGAAACGCTTGAGAAACTCAAAATTTTCGCAGTTCGGATGCTCGAAACGAATAACTAGAACGGCCTAGGAGAAAAGTGCGCATACCGTTGTAATCGGGCGAGTTCCTACTTTCAGATGCAACAGAAATTTTGCGGATTGATCAATCCCTTCGCGAGATGTGGCAGTTTGGAGGTAAGAGACGCTTGAGAAACTCAAAATTATCGCAGTGCTGATGCTCGAAACGAATAACTGGAACGGCCTAGGGGGAAACTACACATACCGTTGTAATCGGGCGAGTTTCTACTTTCAGATGCAACAGAAATTTTGCGGATTTGTCAATCCGTTCGCGAGAAGTGGCCGTTTGGAAGTAAGAAACGCTTGAGAAAACTCAAAATTTTCGCTGTTCTGGTGCGCGAAACGAATAACTAGCACGGCCTAGGGGAAAAGTACGCACACCGGTGTAATCGGGCGAGTTTCTACTTTCAGATGCAACAGAAATTTTGCGGATTGGTCAATCCGTTCGCGAGGTATGGCAGTTTGGAGGTAAGAAACGCTTGAAAAACTCAAAATTTGCGCAGTTGTGATGCTCGAAATGAATAACTGGGACGGCCTAGGCGAAAACTACACATACCGTTGTAATCGGGCGAGTTTCTACTTTCAGATGCAACAGAAATTTTGCGGACTAGTCGATCCGTTCGCGAGATGTGGCAGTTTGGAAGTAAGTAACGCTTGAGAAACTCAAAATTTTCGCAGTTCTGATTCTCGAAACGAATAACTAGAACGGCCTAGGGGAAAACTACACCTACTGTTGTAATCGGGCGTGTTTCTACTTTCAGATGCAACAGAAATTTTGCGGATTGATCAATCCGTTCGCGAGATATGGCAGTTTGGAAATAAGAAACGCATGAGAAACTCAAAATTTTCGCAGTCCTGATGCTCGAAACGAATAACTGGAACGGCCTAGGGGGAAACTACACATACCATTGTTATCGGGCGAGTTTCTACTTTCAGATGCAACAGAAACTTTGCGGATTGGTCAATCCGTTCAAGAGATGTGGCCGTTTGGAGGTAAGAAACGCTAGAGAAACTCAAGATTTTCGCAGTTCTGATGCTCGAATCGAATAACTAGAACGGCTTAGGGGAAAAGTACGCATACCGATGTAATCGGGCGAGTTTCTACTTTCATAAGCAACAGAAATTTTGCGGATTGGTCGATCCGTTCGCGAGATATGGCAGTTTGGAAGTAAGAAACGCTTGAGAATCTCAAAATTTTCGCAGTTCTGATGCTCGAAACGATTGACTAGAACGGCCTACGGGAGGAGTACGCATACCGTTGTAATCGGGCGAGCTTCTACTTTCAGATGCAACAGAAACTATGCGGATTGGTCAATCCGTTCGCGAGATATGGCCGTTTGGATGTAAGAAATGCTTGTGAAACTCAAAATTTTCGCAGTTCTGATGCTCGAAACGAATAACTGGAACGGCCTAGGGGAAAACTACGCACACCATTGCAATCGGGCGAGTTCCTACTTTCAGATGCAACAAAAATTTTGCGGATTGGTCAATCCGTTCGCGAGATATGGCCGTTTGGATGTAAGAAACGCTTGAGAAACTCAAAATTTTCGCTGTTCGGGTGCGCGAAACGAATAACTAGCACCGCCTAGGGGAACAGTACGCACACCGATGTAATCGGGCGAGTTTCTACTTTCAGATGCAACAGAAATTTTGTGGATTGGTCAATCCGTTCGCGAGGTATGGCAGTTTGGAGGTAAGAAACGCTTGAAAAACTCAAAATTTGCGCAGTTCTGATGCTCGAAACGAATAACTGGAAGGGCCTAGGGTAAAAGTGCGCATACCGTTGTCATCGGGCGAGTTTCTACTTTCAGAAGCTACAGAAATTTTGCGGAATAGTCAATCCGTTCGCGAGATATGGCAGTTTGGAGGTAAGAAACGCTTGAGGAACTCAAAATTTTCGCAGTTCTGATGCTCGAAATGAACAACTAGAGCGGCCTAGGGGAAAAGTGCGCATACCGTTGTAATCGGGCGAGTTTCTACTTTCAGATGCAACAGAAATTTTGCGGACTGGTCGATCCGTTCGCGAGATGTGGCAGTTTGGATGTAAGTAACGCTTGAGAAACTCAAAATTTTCGCAGTTCTGATTCTCGAAACGAATAACTAGAACAGCCTAGGGGAAAACTACACCTACTGTTGTAATCGGGCGAGTTTCTACTTTCAGATGCAACAGAAATTTTGCGGATTGATCAATCCGTTCGCGAGATATGGCAGTTTGGAGATAAGAAACGCTTGAGAAACTCAAAATTTTCGCAGTTCTGATGCTCGAAACGAATAACTGGAACGGCCTAGGGGGAAACTACACATACCATTGTTATCGGGCGAGTTTCTACTTTCAGATGCAACAGAAACTTTGCGGATTGGTCAATCCGTTCGCGAGATGTGGCCGTTTGGAAGTAAGAAACGCTTGAGAAACTCAAAATTTTCGCTGTTCTGATGCGCGAAACGAATAACTAGCACGGCCTAGGGGAAAAGTACGCATACCGATGTAATCGGGCGAGTTTCTACTTTCAGATGAAACAGAAATTTTGCGGATTGGTCGATCCGTTCGCGAGATATGGCAGTTTAGAGTTAAGAAAGGCTTGAGAAACTCAAAATTTTCGCAGTTCTGATGCTCGAAATGAACAACTAGAGCGGCCTAGGGGAAAAGTGCGCATACCGTTGTAATCGGGCGAGTTTCTACTTTCAGATGCAACAGAAATTTTGCGGACTGGTCGATCCGTTCGCGAGATGTGGCAGTTTGGATGTAAGTAACGCTTGAGAAACTCAAAATTTTCGCAGTTCTGATTCTCGAAACGAATAACTAGAACAGCCTAGGGGAAAACTACACCTACTGTTGTAATCGGGCGAGTTTCTACTTTCAGATGCAACAGAAATTTTGCGGATTGATCAATCCGTTCGCGAGATATGGCAGTTTGGAGATAAGAAACGCTTGAGAAACTCAAAATTTTCGCAGTTCTGATGCTCGAAACGAGTAACTAGAACGTCCTAGGGGAAAAGTACGCATACCGTTGTAATCAGGCGAGTTTCTACTTTCAGATGCAACAGAAATTTTGCGGATTGGTCAATCCCTTCGCGAGATATGGCAGTTTGGATGTAAGAAACGCTCGAGAAACTCAAAATTTTCGCAGTTCTGATGCTCGAAACGAATAACTAGAACGGCCTAGGGGAAAACTGCACATACCGCTGTAATCGGGCGAGTCTCTACTTTCAGATGCAACAGAAATTTTGCGGATTGGTCAATCCGTTCGCGAGATATGGCAGTTTGGAGGTAAGAAACGCTAGAGAAACTCAAGATTTTCGCAGTTCTGATGCTCGAACCGAATAACTAGAAACGGCGTACGGGAAAAGTACGCATACCGATGTAATCGGGCGAGTTTCTACTTTCATAAGCAACAGAAATTTTGCGGACTGGTCGATCCGTTCGCGAGATATGGCAGTTTGGAAGTAAGAAACGCTTGAGAATCTCAAAATTTTCGCAGTTCTGATGCTCGAAATGAATAACTGGAACGGCATAGGAGAAAACTACACATACCGTTGTATTCGGGCGAGTTTCTACTTTCAGATGCAACAGAAATTTTGCGGATTGGTCAATCCGTTCGCGAGATATGGCAGTTTGGAGGTAAGAAATGCTTGAGAAACTCAAAATTATCGCAGTTCTGATGCTCGAAACGAATAACTGGAACGGCCTAGGGGGAAACTACGCATACCATTGTAATCGGGCGAGTATCTACTTTCAGATGCAACAGAAATTTTGCGGATTGATCAATCCGTTCGCGAGATATGGCAGTTTAGAGTTAAGAAAGGCTTGAGAAACTCAAAATTTTCGCAGCTCTGATGCTCGAAATGAACAACTAGAGCGGCCTAGGGGAAAAGTGCGCATACCGTTGTAATCGGGCGAGTTTCTAATTTCAGATGCAACAGAAACTTTGCGGATTGGTCAATCCGTTCGCGAGATGTGGCCGTTTGGAAGTAAGAAACGCTTGAGAAACTCAAAATTTTCGCTGTTCTGATGCGCGAAACGAATAACTAGCACGGCCTAGGGGAAAAGTGCGCATAACGTTGTAATCGGGCGAGTTTCTACTTTCAGAAGCTACAGAAATTTTGCGGATTGGTCAATCCGTTCGCGAGATTTGGCGGTTTGGATGTAAGAAACGCTTGTGAAACTCAAAATTTTCGCAGTTCTGATGCTCGAAATGAATAACTGGAACGGCCTAGGGGAAAACTACACATACCGTTGTAATCGGGCGAGTTTCTACTTTCAGATGCAAAAGAAATTTTGCGGATTGGTCGATCCGTTCGCGAGATATGGCAGTTTGGAAGTAAGAAACGCTTGAGAAACTCAGAATTTTCGCAGTTCTGATGCTCGAAACGAGTAACTAGAACGTCCTAGGGGAAAAGCACGCATACCGTTGTAATCAGGCGAGTTTCTACTTTCAGATGCAACAGAAATTTTGCGGATTGGTCAATCCGTTCGCGAGATATGGCAGTTTGGAGGTAAGAAACGCTAGAGAAACTCAAGATTTTCGCAGTTCTGATGCTCGAACCGAATAACTAGAACGGCCTAGGGGAAAAGTACGCATACCGATGTAATCGGGCGAGTTTCTACTTTCATAAGCAACAGAAATTTTGCGGATTGGTCGATCCGTTCGCGAGATATGGCAGTTTGGAAGTAAGAAACGCTTGAGAATCTCAAAATTTTCGCAGTTCTGATGCTCGAAACGATTGACTAGAACGGCCTACGGGAGGAGTACGCATACCGTTGTAATCGGGCGAGCTTCTACTTTCAGATGCAACAGAAACTATGCGGATTGGTCAATCCGTTCGCGAGATATGGCCGTTTGGATGTAAGAAACGCTTGAGAAACTCAAAATTTTCGCAGTTCTGATGCTCGAAACGAATAACTGGAACGGCCTAGGGGCAAACTACGCATACCATTGTAATCGGGCGAGTTTCTACTTTCAGATGCAACAGAAATTTTGCGGATTGGTCAATCCGTTCGTGAGATATGGCAGTTTGGATGTAAGAAACGCTTGAGAAACTCAAAATTATCGCAGTTCTGATGCTCGAAACGAATAACTGGAACGGCCTAGGGGCAAACTACGCATACCATTGCAATCGGGCGAGTTCCTACTTTCAGATGCAACAAAAATTTTGCGGATTGGTCAATCCGTTCGCGAGATATGGCCGTTTGGATGTAAGAAACGCTTGAGAAACTCAAAATTTTCGCAGTTCGGATGCTCGAAACGAATAACTAGAACGGCCTAGGAGAAAAGTGCGCATACCGTTGTAATCGGGCGAGTTCCTACTTTCAGATGCAACAGAAATTTTGCGGATTGATCAATCCCTTCGCGAGATGTGGCAGTTTGGAGGTAAGAGACGCTTGAGAAACTCAAAATTATCGCAGTGCTGATGCTCGAAACGAATAACTGGAACGGCCTAGGGGGAAACTACACATACCGTTGTAATCGGGCGAGTTTCTACTTTCAGATGCAACAGAAATTTTGCGGATTTGTCAATCCGTTCGCGAGAAGTGGCCGTTTGGAAGTAAGAAACGCTTGAGAAAACTCAAAATTTTCGCTGTTCTGGTGCGCGAAACGAATAACTAGCACGGCCTAGGGGAAAAGTACGCACACCGGTGTAATCGGGCGAGTTTCTACTTTCAGATGCAACAGAAATTTTGCGGATTGGTCAATCCGTTCGCGAGGTATGGCAGTTTGGAGGTAAGAAACGCTTGAAAAACTCAAAATTTGCGCAGTTGTGATGCTCGAAATGAATAACTGGGACGGCCTAGGCGAAAACTACACATACCGTTGTAATCGGGCGAGTTTCTACTTTCAGATGCAACAGAAATTTTGCGGACTAGTCGATCCGTTCGCGAGATGTGGCAGTTTGGAAGTAAGTAACGCTTGAGAAACTCAAAATTTTCGCAGTTCTGATTCTCGAAACGAATAACTAGAACGGCCTAGGGGAAAACTACACCTACTGTTGTAATCGGGCGTGTTTCTACTTTCAGATGCAACAGAAATTTTGCGGATTGATCAATCCGTTCGCGAGATATGGCAGTTTGGAAATAAGAAACGCATGAGAAACTCAAAATTTTCGCAGTCCTGATGCTCGAAACGAATAACTGGAACGGCCTAGGGGGAAACTACACATACCATTGTTATCGGGCGAGTTTCTACTTTCAGATGCAACAGAAACTTTGCGGATTGGTCAATCCGTTCAAGAGATGTGGCCGTTTGGAGGTAAGAAACGCTAGAGAAACTCAAGATTTTCGCAGTTCTGATGCTCGAATCGAATAACTAGAACGGCTTAGGGGAAAAGTACGCATACCGATGTAATCGGGCGAGTTTCTACTTTCATAAGCAACAGAAATTTTGCGGATTGGTCGATCCGTTCGCGAGATATGGCAGTTTGGAAGTAAGAAACGCTTGAGAATCTCAAAATTTTCGCAGTTCTGATGCTCGTAACGATTGACTAGAACGGCCTACGGGAGGAGTACGCATACCGTTGTAATCGGGCGAGCTTCTACTTTCAGATGCAACAGAAACTATGCGGATTGGTCAATCCGTTCGCGAGATATGGCCGTTTGGATGTAAGAAACGCTTGAGAAACTCAAAATTTTCGCAGTTCTGATGCTCGAAACGAATAACTGGAACGGCCTAGGGGGAAACTACGCATACCATAGTAATCGGGCGAGTTTCTACTTTCAGATGCAACAGAAATTTTGCGGATTGGTCAATCCGTTCGTGAGATATGGCAGTTTGGAGGTAAGAAACGCTTGAGAAACTCAAAATTATCGCAGCTCTGATGCTCGAAACGAATAACTGGAACGGCCTAGGGGCAAACTACGCATACCATTGCAATCGGGCGAGTTCCTACTTTCAGATGCAACAAAAATTTTGCGGATTGGTCAATCCGTTCGCGAGATACGGCCGTTTGGATGTAAGAAACGCTTGAGAAACTCAAAATTATCGCAGTTCTGATGCACGAAACGAATACCTGGAACGGCCTAGGGGTAACTACACATACCATTGTAATCGGGCGCGTTTCTACTTTCAGATGCAACAGAAATTTTGCGGATTGGTCGATCCGTTCGCGAGATATGGCAGTTTGGTGGTAAGAAACGCTTGAGAAACTCAAAATTTTCGCAGTTCTGATGCTCGAAACGAGTAACTAGAACGGCCTAGGGGAAAAGTACGCACACAGATGTAATCGGGCGAGTTTCTACTTTCAGATGCAACAGAAATTTTGTGGATTGGTCAATCCGTCCGCGAGGTATGGCAGGTTTGAGGTAAGAAACGCTTGAAAAACTCAAAATTTGCGCAGTTGTGATGCTCGAAATGAATAACTGGGACGGTCTAGGCGAAAACTACACATACCGTTGTAATCGGGCGAGTTTCTACTTTCAGATGCAACAGAAATTTTGCGGACTGGTCGATCCGGTCGCGAGATGTGGCAGTTTGGAAGTAAGTAACGCTTGAGAAACTCAAAATTTTCGCAGTTCTGATGCTCGAAACGAATAACTGGAACGGCCTAGGGGGAAACTACACATACCATTGTTATCGGGCGAGTTTCTACTTTCAGATGCAACAGAAACTTTGCGGATTGGTCAATCCGTTCGCGAGATGTGGCCGTTTGGAGGTAAGAAACGCTAGAGAAACTCAAGATTTTCGCAGTTCTGATGCTCGAACCGAATAACTAGAACGGCCTAGGGGAAAAGTACGCATACCGATGTAATCGGGCGAGTTTCTACTTTCATAAGCAGCAGAAATTTTGCGGATTGGTCGATCCGTTCGCGAGATATGGCAGTTTGGAAGTAAGAAACGCTTGAGAATCTCAAAATTTTCGCAGTTCTGATGCTCGTAACGATTGACTAGAACGGCCTACGGGAGGAGTACGCATACCGTTGTAATCGGGCGAGCTTCTACTTTCAGATGCAACAGAAACTATGCGGATTGGTCAATCCGTTCGCGAGATATGGCCGTTTGGATGTAAGAAACGCTTGAGAAACTCAAAATTTTCGCAGTTCTGATGCTCGAAACGAATAACTGGAACGGCCTAGTGGGAAACTACGCATACCATTGTAATCGGGCGAGTTTCTACTTTCAGATGCAACAGAAATTTTGCGGATTGGTCAATCCGTTCGTGAGATATGGCAGTTTGGAGGTAAGAAACGCTTGAGAAACTCAAAATTATCGCAGCTCTGATGCTCGAAACGAATAACTGGAACGGCCTAGGGGCAAACTACGCATACCATTGCAATCGGGCGAGTTCCTACTTTCACATGCAACAAAAATTTTGCGGATTGGTCAATCCGTTCGCGAGATATGGCCGTTTGGATGTAAGAAACGCTTGAGAAACTCAAAATTATCGCAGTTCTGATGCTCGAAACGAATACCTGGAACGGCCTAGGGGTAACTACACATACCATTGTAATCGGGCGCGTTTCTACTTTCAGATGCAACAGAAATTTTGCGGATTGGTCGATCCGTTCGCGAGATATGGCAGTTTGGAAGTAAGAAACGCTTGAGAATCTTAAAATTTTCGCAGTTCTGATGCTCGTAACGATTGACTAGAACGGCCTACGGGAGGAGTACGCATACCGTTGTAATCGGGCGAGCTTCTACTTTCAGATGCAACAGAAACTATGCGGATTGGTCAATCCGTTCGCGAGATATGGCCGTTTGGATGTAAGAAACGCTTGAGAAACTCAAAATTTTCGCAGTTCTGATGCTCGAAACGAATAACTGGAACGGCCTAGTGGGAAACTACGCATACCATTGTAATCGGGCGAGTTTCTACTTTCAGATGCAACAGAAATTTTGCGGACTGGTCGATCCGTTCGCGAGATGTGGCAGTTTGGAGGTAAGAAACGCTTGAGAAACTCAAAATTTTCGCAGTTCTGATGCTCGAAATGAATAACTGGGACGGCCTAGGGGAAAACTACACATACCGTTGTAATCGGGCGAGTTTCTACTTTCAGATGCAACAGAAATTTTGCGAACTGGTCGATCCGTTCGCGAGATGTGGCAGTTTGGAAGTAAGTAACGCTTGAGAAACTCAAAATTTTCGCAGTTCTGATTCTCGAAACGAATAACTAGAACGGCCTAGGGGAAAACTACACCAACTGTTGTAATCGGGCGAGTTTCTACTTTCAGATGCAACAGAAATTTTGCGGATTGATCAATCCGTTCGCGAGATATGGCAGTTTGGAGATAAGAAACGCTTGAGAAACTCAAAATTTTCGCAGTTCTGATGCTCGAAACGAATAACCGGAACGGCCTAGGGGGAAACTACACATACCATTGTTATCGGGCGAGTTTCTACTTTCAGATGCAACAGAAACTTTGCGGATTGGTCAATCCGTTCGCGAGATGTGGCCGTTTGGAAGTAAGAAACGCTTGAGAAACTCAAAATTTTCGCAAGTCTGATACTCGAAACCATTAACTGGAACGTCCTAGGGGCAAAGTACACAGACCATTGTAATCGGGCGCGTTTCTACTTTCAGATGCAACAGAAATTTTTCGGATTCGTCAATCCGTTCGCGAGATAAGGGAGTCTGAAATTAAGGAATGGTTGAGAAACCATCAAAATTTTCACAAGTCTGATAGCCGAAACCAATAATTACGATGGCCTAGGGTAAAAATACACATACCGTTGTAATCGGGAGAGTTTGTACTTTCAGATGCACAGAAATTTTTCGGATTCTTCAAACCGTTCGCGAAATATCGGAGTTTGGAGTTAAGAGATGGTTGAGAAACCATCAAAATTTTCGCAATTCTGATAGTCGAAGCCAATAACAGAAATGACCTAGGGGAAAAGTACACACACCATTGTAATCTGGCGAGTTTCTACTTTCAGATGCAACAGGAATTTCTCGAGTTCGTCAGTACGATCGCGAAATATCGGAGTTTGGAGTTAAGAGATAGTTGAGAAACCCTCAAAATTTTCGCAATTCTGATGCTAGAAACGAATAACTGGAATGGCCTAGGGGAAAAGTACGCACACCATTGTAATCGGGCTAGTTTCTACTTTCAGGCGCAACAGGAATTTCTCGAGTTCGTCAATCCGTTCGCGAGATATGGGAGTTGGAAGTTAAGAAATGGTTGAGAAACCATCAAAATTTTCGCAAGTCTGTTACTCGAAACCAATAACAGGAATGGCCTAAGGGAAAAGTACACACACCGTTGTAATCGGGCGCGTTTCTACTTTCAGATGCAGCAGGAATTTCTGGAGTTCGTCAATCCGTTCCCGAGATATGGGAGTTTGAAGTTAAGGAATGGTTGAGAAACCGTCAAAATTTTCGCAAGTCTCATACTCGAAACCAATAACTGGAATGGTCTAGGGGAAAAGTACACACACCATTGTAATCGGGCTCGTTTCTACTTTCAGCTGCAGCAGGAATTTCTGGAGTTCGTCAATCCGTTCGCGAGATATGGGAGTTTGAAGTTAAGGAATGGTTGAGAAACCATCAAAATTTTCACACGTCTGATACTCGAAACCAATAACTACAATAGCCTAGGGTAAAAATACACATACCGTTGTAATCGGGAGAGTTTGTACTTTCAGATGCACGGAAATTTTTCGGATTCGTCAAACCGTTCGCGATATATCGGAGTTTGGAGTTAAGAGATGGTTGAGAAACCATCAAAATTTTCGCAAGTCTGATGCTAGAAACGAATAACGGGAATGGCCTAGGGGAAAAGTACGCACACCATTGTAATCGGGCGAGTTTCTACTTTCAGATGCAACAGGAATTTCTCGAGTTCGTCAATCCGTTCGCGAGATATGGGAGTTTGAAGTTCAGGAGTGGATGAGAAACCATCAAAATTTTCACAAGTGTAATACTCGAAACCAATAACTACAATGCCCTAGGGTAAAAATACATATACCGTTGTAATCGGGAGAGTTTGTACTTTCAGATGCACGGAAATTTTTCGGATTCGTCAAACCGTTCGCGAAATATCGGAGTTTGGAGTTAAGAGATGGTTGAGAAATCGTCAAAATTTTCGCAATTCTGATGCTAGAAACGAATAACTGGAATGGCCTACAGGAAAAATACACACACCATTGTAATCGGGCGAGTTTCTACTTTCACATGGAACAGGAATTTCTCGAGTTCGTCAATCCGTTCGCGAGGTATGGGAGTTTGAAGTTAAGAAATGGTTGAGAAGCCATCAAAATTTTCGCAAGTCTGATGCTAGAAACGAATTACTGGAATGGCCTAGGGGAAAAGTACACACAACATTGTAATCGGGCGAGTTTCTGCTTTCAGATGCAACAGGAATTTCTCGAGCTCGTCAATCCGTTCGCGAGATATGGGAGTTTGAAGTTATGGAATGGTTGAGAAACCGTCAAAATTTTCGCAAGTCTGATACTCGAAACCAATAACTGGAATGGTCTAGGGGAAAAGTACACACACCATTGTAATCGGACGTGTTTCTACTTTCAGAAGCAACAGGAATTTCTCGAGTTCGTCAATCCGTTCGCGAGATATGGGAGTTTGAAGTTAAGGAGTGGATGAGAAACCATCAAAATTTTCACAAGTGTAATACTCGAAACCAATAACTACAATGCCCTAGGGTAAAAATACACATACCGTTGTAATCGGGAGAGTTTGTACTTTCAGATGCACGGAAATTTTTCGGATTCGTCAAACCGTTCGCGAAATATCGGAGTTTGGATTTAAGAGATGGTTGAGAAACCGTCAAAATTTTCGCAATTCTGATGCTAGGAACGAATAACTGGAATGGCCTACAGGAAAAATACACACACCATTGTAATCGGGCGAGTTTCTACTTTCACATGCATCAGGAATTTCTCGAGTTCGTCAATCGGATCGCGAGATATGGGAGTTTGAAGTTGTGGAATGGTTGAGAAACCATCAAAATTTTCGCAAGTCTGATACTCGAAACCAATAACTACAATGGCCTAGGGCAAAAATACACATACCGGTGTAATCGGGAGAGTTTGTACTTTCAGATGCACGGAAATTTTTCGGATTCGTCAAACCGTTCGCGATATATCGGAGTTTGGAGTTAAGAGATGGTTGAGAAACCATCAAAATTTTCGCAATTCTGATGCTAGAAACGAATAACTGGAATGGCCTAGGGGAAAAGTACACACACCATTGTAATCGGGCGGGTTTCTACTTTCAGATGCAACAGGAACTTCTCGAGTTCGTCAATCTGTTCGCGAGATATGGGAGTTTGAAGTTAAGGAATGGTTGAGAAACCATCAAAATTTTCGCAAGTCTGATACTCGAAGCCAATAACTACTATGGACAAGCGCAAAAATACACACACCGTTGTAATCGGGCGAGCTTCTACTTTCAGATGCAACAGAAACTATGCGGATTGGTCAATCCGTTCGCGAGATATGGCCGTTTGGATGTAAGAAACGCTTGAGAAACTCAAAATTTTCGCAGTTCTGATGCTCGAAACGAATAACTGGAACGGCCTAGGGGCAAACTACGCATACCATTGCAATCGGGCGAGTTCCTACTTTCAGATGCAACAAAAATTTTGCGGATTGGTCAATCCGTTCGCGAGATATGGCCGTTTGGATGTAAGAAACGCTTGAGAAACTCAAAATTTTCGCAGTTCGGATGCTCGAAACGAATAACTAGAACGGCCTAGGAGAAAAGTGCGCATACCGTTGTAATCGGGCGAGTTCCTACTTTCAGATGCAACAGAAATTTTGCGGATTGATCAATCCCTTCGCGAGATGTGGCAGTTTGGAGGTAAGAGACGCTTGAGAAACTCAAAATTATCGCAGTGCTGATGCTCGAAACGAATAACTGGAACGGCCTAGGGGGAAACTACACATACCGTTGTAATCGGGCGAGTTTCTACTTTCAGATGCAACAGAAATTTTGCGGATTGGTCAATCCGTTCGCGAGAAGTGGCCGTTTGGAAGTAAGAAACGCTTGAGAAAACTCAAAATTTTCGCTGTTCTGGTGCGCGAAACGAATAACTAGCACGGCCTAGGGGAAAAGTACGCACACCGGTGTAATCGGGCGAGTTTCTACTTTCAGATGCAACAGAAATTTTGCGGATTGGTCAATCCGTTCGCGAGGTATGGCAGTTTGGAGGTAAGAAACGCTTGAAAAACTCAAAATTTGCGCAGTTGTGATGCTCGAAATGAATAACTGGGACGGCCTAGGCGAAAACTACACATACCGTTGTAATCGGGCGAGTTTCTACTTTCAGATGCAACAGAAATTTTGCGGACTAGTCGATCCGTTCGCGAGATGTGGCAGTTTGGAAGTAAGTAACGCTTGAGAAACTCAAAATTTTCGCAGTTCTGGTTCTCGAAACGAATAACTAGAACGGCCTAGGGGAAAACTACACCTACTGTTGTAATCGGGCGTGTTTCTACTTTCAGATGCAACAGAAATTTTGCGGATTGATCAATCCGTTCGCGAGATATGGCAGTTTGGAAATAAGAAACGCATGAGAAACTCAAAATTTTCGCAGTCCTGATGCTCGAAACGAATAACTGGAACGGCCTAGGGGGAAACTACACATACCATTGTTATCGGGCGAGTTTCTACTTTCAGATGCAACAGAAACTTTGCGGATTGGTCAATCCGTTCAAGAGATGTGGCCGTTTGGAGGTAAGAAACGCTAGAGAAACTCAAGATTTTCGCAGTTCTGATGCTCGAATCGAATAACTAGAACGGCTTAGGGGAAAAGTACGCATACCGATGTAATCGGGCGAGTTTCTACTTTCATAAGCAACAGAAATTTTGCGGATTGGTCGATCCGTTCGCGAGATATGGCAGTTTGGAAGTAAGAAACGCTTGAGAATCTCAAAATTTTCGCAGTTCTGATGCTCGTAACGATTGACTAGAACGGCCTACGGGAGGAGTACGCATACCGTTGTAATCGGGCGAGCTTCTACTTTCAGATGCAACAGAAACTATGCGGATTGGTCAATCCGTTCGCGAGATATGGCCGTTTGGATGTAAGAAACGCTTGAGAAACTCAAAATTTTCGCAGTTCTGATGCTCGAAACGAATAACTGGAACGGCCTAGGGGGAAACTACGCATACCATTGTAATCGGGCGAGTTTCTACTTTCAGATGCAACAGAAATTTTGCGGATTGGTCAATCCGTTCGTGAGATATGGCAGTTTGGAGGTAAGAAACGCTTGAGAAACTCAAAATTATCGCAGCTCTGATGCTCGAAACGAATAACTGGAACGGCCTAGGGGCAAACTACGCATACCATTGCAATCGGGCGAGTTCCTACTTTCAGATGCAACAAAAATTTTGCGGATTGGTCAATCCGTTCGCGAGATACGGCCGTTTGGATGTAAGAAACGCTTGAGAAACTCAAAATTATCGCAGTTCTGATGCACGAAATGAATACCTGGAACGGCCTAGGGGTAACTACACATACCATTGTAATCGGGCGCGTTTCTACTTTCAGATGCAACAGAAATTTTGCGGATTGGTCGATCCGTTCGCGAGATATGGCAGTTTGGTGGTAAGAAACGCTTGAGAAACTCAAAATTTTCGCAGTTCTGATGCTCGAAACGAGTAACTAGAACGGCCTAGGGGAAAAGTACGCACACAGATGTAATCGGGCGAGTTTCTACTTTCAGATGCAACAGAAATTTTGTGGATTGGTCAATCCGTTCGCGAGGTATGGCAGTTTTGAGGTAAGAAACGCTTGAAAAACTCAAAATTTGCGCAGTTGTGATGCTCGAAATGAATAACTGGGACGGTCTAGGCGAAAACTACACATACCGTTGTAATCGGGCGAGTTTCTACTTTCAGATGCAACAGAAATTTTGCGGACTGGTCGATCCGGTCGCGAGATGTGGCAGTTTGGAAGTAAGTAACGCTTGAGAAACTCAAAATTTTCGCAGTTCTGATGCTCGAAACGAATAACTGGAACGGCCTAGGGGGAAACTACACATACCATTGTTATCGGGCGAGTTTCTACTTTCAGATGCAACAGAAACTTTGCGGATTGGTCAATCCGTTCGCGAGATGTGGCCGTTTGGAGGTAAGAAACGCTAGAGAAACTCAAGATTTTCGCAGTTCTGATGCTCGAACCGAATAACTAGAACGGCCTAGGGGAAAAGTACGCATACCGATGTAATCGGGCGAGTTTCTACTTTCATAAGCAACAGAAATTTTGCGGATTGGTCGATCCGTTCGCGAGATATGGCAGTTTGGAAGTAAGAAACGCTTGAGAATCTCAAAATTTTCGCAGTTCTGATGCTCGTAACGATTGACTAGAACGGCCTACGGGAGGAGTACGCATACCGTTGTAATCGGGCGAGCTTCTACTTTCAGATGCAACAGAAACTATGCGGATTGGTCAATCCGTTCGCGAGATATGGCCGTTTGGATGTAAGAAACGCTTGAGAAACTCAAAATTTTCGCAGTTCTGATGCTCGAAACGAATAACTGGAACGGCCTAGTGGGAAACTACGCATACCATTGTAATCGGGCGAGTTTCTACTTTCAGATGCAACAGAAATTTTGCGGATTGGTCAATCCGTTCGTGAGATATGGCAGTTTGGAGGTAAGAAACGCTTGAGAAACTCAAAATTATCGCAGCTCTGATGCTCGAAACGAATAACTGGAACGGCCTAGGGGCAAACTACGCATACCATTGCAATCGGGCGAGTTCCTACTTTCACATGCAACAAAAATTTTGCGGATTGGTCAATCCGTTCGCGAGATATGGCCGTTTGGATGTAAGAAACGCTTGAGAAACTCAAAATTATCGCAGTTCTGATGCTCGAAACGAATACCTGGAACGGCCTAGGGGTAACTACACATACCATTGTAATCGGGCGCGTTTCTACTTTCAGATGCAACAGAAATTTTGCGGATTGGTCGATCCGTTCGCGAGATATGGCAGTTTGGAAGTAAGAAACGCTTGAGAATCTTAAAATTTTCGCAGTTCTGATGCTCGTAACGATTGACTAGAACGGCCTACGGGAGGAGTACGCATACCGTTGTAATCGGGCGAGCTTCTACTTTCAGATGCAACAGAAATTTTGCGGACTGGTCGATCCGTTCGCGAGATGTGGCAGTTTGGAGGTAAGAAACGCTTGAGAAACTCAAAATTTTCGCAGTTCTGATGCTCGAAACGAATAACTGGAACGGCCTAGTGGGAAACTACGCATACCATTGTAATCGGGCGAGTTTCTACTTTCAGATGCAACAGAAATTTTGCGGACTGGTCGATCCGTTCGCGAGATATGGCAGTTTGGAGGTAAGAAACGCTTGAGAAACTCAAAATTTTCGCAGTTCTGATGCTCGAAACGAGTAACTAGAACGGCCTAGGGGAAAAGTACGCACACAGATGTAATCGGGCGAGTTTCTACTTTCAGATGCAACAGAAATTTTGTGGATTGGTCAATCCGTTCGCGAGGTATGGCAGTTTTGAGGTAAGAAACGCTTGAAAAACTCAAAATTTGCGCAGTTGTGATGCTCGAAATGAATAACTGGGACGGTCTAGGCGAAAACTACACATACCGTTGTAATCGGGCGAGTTTCTACTTTCAGATGCAACAGAAATTTTGCGGACTGGTCGATCCGGTCGCGAGATGTGGCAGTTTGGAAGTAAGTAACGCTTGAGAAACTCAAAATTTTCGCAGTTCTGATGCTCGAAACGAATAACTGGAACGGCCTAGGGGGAAACTACACATACCATTGTTATCGGGCGAGTTTCTACTTTCAGATGCAACAGAAACTTTGCGGATTGGTCAATCCGTTCGCGAGATGTGGCCGTTTGGAGGTAAGAAACGCTAGAGAAACTCAAGATTTTCGCAGTTCTGATGCTCGAACCGAATAACTAGAACGGCCTAGGGGAAAAGTACGCATACCGATGTAATCGGGCGAGTTTCTACTTTCATAAGCAACAGAAATTTTGCGGATTGGTCGATCCGTTCGCGAGATATGGCAGTTTGGAAGTAAGAAACGCTTGAGAATCTCAAAATTTTCGCAGTTCTGATGCTCGTAACGATTGACTAGAACGGCCTACGGGAGGAGTACGCATACCGTTGTAATCGGGCGAGCTTCTACTTTCAGATGCAACAGAAACTATGCGGATTGGTCAATCCGTTCGCGAGATATGGCCGTTTGGATGTAAGAAACGCTTGAGAAACTCAAAATTTTCGCAGTTCTGATGCTCGAAACGAATAACTGGAACGGCCTAGTGGGAAACTACGCATACCATTGTAATCGGGCGAGTTTCTACTTTCAGATGCAACAGAAATTTTGCGGATTGGTCAATCCGTTCGTGAGATATGGCAGTTTGGAGGTAAGAAACGCTTGAGAAACTCAAAATTATCGCAGCTCTGATGCTCGAAACGAATAACTGGAACGGCCTAGGGGCAAACTACGCATACCATTGCAATCGGGCGAGTTCCTACTTTCACATGCAACAAAAATTTTGCGGATTGGTCAATCCGTTCGCGAGATATGGCCGTTTGGATGTAAGAAACGCTTGAGAAACTCAAAATTATCGCAGTTCTGATGCTCGAAACGAATACCTGGAACGGCCTAGGGGTAACTACACATACCATTGTAATCGGGCGCGTTTCTACTTTCAGATGCAACAGAAATTTTGCGGATTGGTCGATCCGTTCGCGAGATATGGCAGTTTGGAAGTAAGAAACGCTTGAGAATCTTAAAATTTTCGCAGTTCTGATGCTCGTAACGATTGACTAGAACGGCCTACGGGAGGAGTACGCATACCGTTGTAATCGGGCGAGCTTCTACTTTCAGATGCAACAGAAATTTTGCGGACTGGTCGATCCGTTCGCGAGATGTGGCAGTTTGGAGGTAAGAAACGCTTGAGAAACTCAAAATTTTCGCAGTTCTGATGCTCGAAACGAATAACTGGAACGGCCTAGTGGGAAACTACGCATACCATTGTAATCGGGCGAGTTTCTACTTTCAGATGCAACAGAAATTTTGCGGACTGGTCGATCCGTTCGCGAGATATGGCAGTTTGGAGGTAAGAAACGCTTGAGAAACTCAAAATTATCGCAGCTCTGATGCTCGAAACGAATAACTGGAACGGCCTAGGGGCAAACTACGCATACCATTGCAATCGGGCGAGTTCCTACTTTCAGATGCAACAGAAACTTTGCGGATTGGTCAATCCGTTCGCGAGATATGGCCGTTTGGATGTAAGAAACGCTTGAGAAACTCAAAATTTTCGCAGTTCTGATGCTCGAAACGAATAACTGGAACGGCCTAGTGGGAAACTACGCATACCATTGTAATCGGGCGAGTTTCTACTTTCAGATGCAACAGAAATTTTGCGGACTGGTCGATCCGTTCGCGAGATGTGGCAGTTTGGAGGTAAGAAACGCTTGAGAAACTCAAAATTTTCGCAGTTCTGATGCTCGAAATGAATAACTGGGACGGCCTAGGGGAAAACTACACATACCGTTGTAATCGGGCGAGTTTCTACTTTCAGATGCAACAGAAATTTTGCGGACTGGTCGATCCGTTCGCGAGATGTGGCAGTTTGGAAGTAAGTAACGCTTGAGAAACTCAAAATTTTCGCAGTTCTGATTCTCGAAACGAATAACTAGAACGGCCTAGGGGAAAACTACACCAACTGTTGTAATCGGGCGAGTTTCTACTTTCAGATGCAACAGAAATTTTGCGGATTGATCAATCCGTTCGCGAGATATGGCAGTTTGGAGATAAGAAACGCTTGAGAAACTCAAAATTTTCGCAGTTCTGATGCTCGAAACGAATAACCGGAACGGCCTAGGGGGAAACTACACATACCATTGTTATCGGGCGAGTTTCTACTTTCAGATGCAACAGAAACTTTGCGGATTGGTCAATCCGTTCGCGAGATGTGGCCGTTTGGAAGTAAGAAACGCTTGAGAAACTCAAAATTTTCGCAGTTCTGATGCTCGAAACGAGTAACTAGAACGGCCTAGGGGAAAGGTACGCCTACCGTTTTAATCGGGCGAGTTTCTACTTTCAGATGCAACAGAAATTTTGCGGATTGGTCAATCCGTTCGCGAGGTATGGCAGTTTGGAGGTAAGAAACGCTTGAGAAAACTCAAAATTTTCGCTGTTCTGATGCGCGAAACGAATAACTAGCACGGCCTAGGGGAAAAGTACGCATACCGATGTAATCGGGCGAGTTTCTTCTTTCAGATGCAACAGAAATTTTGCGGATTGGTCGATCCGTTCGCGAGATATGGCAGTTTGGAAGTAAGAAACGCTTGAGAAACTCAAAATTTTCGCAGTTCTGATGCTCGAAACGAGTAACTAGAACGGCCTAGGGGAAAGGTACGCCTACCGTTTTAATCGGGCGAGTTTCTACTTTCAGATGCAACAGAAATTTTGCGGATTGGTCAATCCGTTCGCGAGGTATGGCAGTTTGGAGGTAAGAAACGCTTGAGAAAACTCAAAATTTTCGCTGTTCTGGTGCGCGAAACGAATAACTAGCACGGCCTAGGGGAAAAGTACGCACACCGGTGTAATCGGGCGAGTTTCTACTTTCATAAGCAACAGAAATTTTGCGGATTGGTCGATCCGTTCGCGAGATATGGCAGTTTGGAAGTAAGAAACGCTTGAGAATCTCAAAATTTTCGCAGTTCTGATGCTCGAAACGATTGACTAGAACGGCCTACGGGAGGAGTACGCATACCGTTGTAATCGGGCGAGCTTCTACTTTCAGATGCAACAGAAACTATGCGGATTGGTCAATCCGTTCGCGAGATATGGCCGTTTGGATGTAAGAAACGCTTGAGAAACTCAAAATTTTCGCAGTTCTGATGCTCGAAACGAATAACTGGAACGGCCTAGGGGCAAACTACGCATACCATTGTAATCGGGCGAGTTTCTACTTTCAGATGCAACAGAAATTTTGCGGATTGGTCAATCCGTTCGTGAGATATGGCAGTTTGGATGTAAGAAACGCTTGAGAAACTCAAAATTATCGCAGTTCTGATGCTCGAAACGAATAACTGGAACGGCCTAGGGGCAAACTACGCATACCATTGCAATCGGGCGAGTTCCTACTTTCAGATGCAACAAAAATTTTGCGGATTGGTCAATCCGTTCGCGAGATATGGCCGTTTGGATGTAAGAAACGCTTGAGAAACTCAAAATTTTCGCAGTTCGGATGCTCGAAACGAATAACTGGAACGGCCTAGGGGGAAACTACACATACCGTTGTAATCGGGCGAGTTTCTACTTTCAGATGCAACAGAAATTTTGCGGATTGGTCAATCCGTTCGCGAGAAGTGGCGGTTTGGAAGTAAGAAACGCTTGAGAAAACTCAAAATTTTCGCTGTTCTGGTGCGCGAAACGAATAACTAGCACGGCCTAGGGGAAAAGTACGCACACCGGTGTAATCGGGCGAGTTTCTACTTTCAGATGCAACAGAAATTTTGCGGATTGGTCAATCCGTTCGCGAGGTATGGCAGTTTGGAGGTAAGAAACGCTTGAAAAACTCAAAATTTGCGCAGTTGTGATGCTCGAAATGAATAACTGGGACGGCCTAGGCGAAAACTACACATACCGTTGTAATCGGGCGAGTTTCTACTTTCAGATGCAACAGAAATTTTGCGGACTAGTCGATCCGTTCGCGAGATGTGGCAGTTTGGAAGTAAGTAACGCTTGAGAAACTCAAAATTTTCGCAGTTCTGATTCTCGAAACGAATAACTAGAACGGCCTAGGGGAAAACTACACCTACTGTTGTAATCGGGCGAGTTTCTACTTTCAGATGCAACAGAAATTTTGCGGATTGATCAATCCGTTCGCGAGATATGGCAGTTTGGAGATAAGAAACGCTTGAGAAACTCAAAATTTTCGCAGTTCTGATGCTCGAAACGAATAACCGGAACGGCCTAGGGGGAAACTACACATACCATTGTTATCGGGCGAGTTTCTACTTTCAGATGCAACAGAAACTTTGCGGATTGGTCAATCCGTTCGCGAGATGTGGCCGTTTGGAAGTAAGAAACGCTTGAGAAACTCAAAATTTTCGCTGTTCTGATGCGCGAAACGAATAACTAGCACGGCCTAGGGGAAAAGTACGCATACCGATGTAATCGGGCGAGTTTCTTCTTTCAGATGCAACAGAAATTTTGCGGATTGGTCGATCCGTTCGCGAGATATGGCAGTTTGGAAGTAAGAAACGCTTGAGAAACTCAAAATTTTCGCAGTTCTGATGCTCGAAACGAGTAACTAGAACGGCCTAGGGGAAAAGTACGCCTACCGTTTTAATCGGGCGAGTTTCTACTTTCATAAGCAACAGAAATTTTGCGGATTGGTCGATCCGTTCGCGAGATATGGCAGTTTGGAAGTAAGAAACGCTTGAGAATCTCAAAATTTTCGCAGTTCTGATGCTCGAAACGATTGACTAGAACGGCCTACGGGAGGAGTACGCATACCGTTGTAATCGGGCGAGCTTCTACTTTCAGATGCAACAGAAACTATGCGGATTGGTCAATCCGTTCGCGAGATATGGCCGTTTGGATGTAAGAAACGCTTGAGAAACTCAAAATTTTCGCAGTTCTGATGCTCGAAACGAATAACTGGAACGGCCTAGGGGCAAACTACGCATACCATTGTAATCGGGCGAGTTTCTACTTTCAGATGCAACAGAAATTTTGCGGATTGGTCAATCCGTTCGTGAGATATGGCAGTTTGGATGTAAGAAACGCTTGAGAAACTCAAAATTATCGCAGTTCTGATGCTCGAAACGAATAACTGGAACGGCCTAGGGGCAAACTACGCATACCATTGCAATCGGGCGAGTTCCTACTTTCAGATGCAACAAAAATTTTGCGGATTGGTCAATCCGTTCGCGAGATATGGCCGTTTGGATGTAAGAAACGCTTGAGAAACTCAAAATTTTCGCAGTTCGGATGCTCGAAACGAATAACTAGAACGGCCTAGGAGAAAAGTGCGCATACCGTTGTAATCGGGCGAGTTCCTACTTTCAGATGCAACGGAAATTTTGCGGATTGATCAATCCCTTCGCGAGATGTGGCAGTTTGGAGGTAAGAGACGCTTGAGAAACTCAAAATTATCGCAGTGCTGATGCTCGAAACGAATAACTGGAACGGCCTAGGGGGAAACTACACATACCGTTGTAATCGGGCGAGTTTCTACTTTCAGATGCAACAGAAATTTTGCGGATTGGTCAATCCGTTCGCGAGAAGTGGCCGTTTGGAAGTAAGAAACGCTTGAGAAAACTCAAAATTTTCGCTGTTCTGGTGCGCGAAACGAATAACTAGCACGGCCTAGGGGAAAAGTACGCACACCGGTGTAATCGGGCGAGTTTCTACTTTCAGATGCAACAGAAATTTTGCGGATTGGTCAATCCGTTCGCGAGGTATGGCAGTTTGGAGGTAAGAAACGCTTGAAAAACTCAAAATTTGCGCAGTTGTGATGCTCGAAATGAATAACTGGGACGGCCTAGGCGAAAACTACACATACCGTTGTAATCGGGCGAGTTTCTACTTTCAGATGCAACAGAAATTTTGCGGACTAGTCGATCCGTTCGCGAGATGTGGCAGTTTGGAAGTAAGTAACGCTTGAGAAACTCAAAATTTTCGCAGTTCTGATTCTCGAAACGAATAACTAGAACGGCCTAGGGGAAAACTACACCTACTGTTGTAATCGGGCGAGTTTCTACTTTCAGATGCAACAGAAATTTTGCGGATTGATCAATCCGTTCGCGAGATATGGCAGTTTGGAAATAAGAAACGCATGAGAAACTCAAAATTTTCGCAGTCCTGATGCTCGAAACGAATAACTGGAACGGCCTAGGGGGAAACTACACATACCATTGTTATCGGGCGAGTTTCTACTTTCAGATGCAACAGAAACTTTGCGGATTGGTCAATCCGTTCAAGAGATGTGGCCGTTTGGAGGTAAGAAACGCTAGAGAAACTCAAGATTTTCGCAGTTCTGATGCTCGAATCGAATAACTAGAACGGCTTAGGGGAAAAGTACGCATACCGATGTAATCGGGCGAGTTTCTACTTTCATAAGCAACAGAAATTTTGCGGATTGGTCGATCCGTTCGCGAGATATGGCAGTTTGGAAGTAAGAAACGCTTGAGAATCTCAAAATTTTCGCAGTTCTGATGCTCGTAACGATTGACTAGAACGGCCTACGGGAGGAGTACGCATACCGTTGTAATCGGGCGAGCTTCTACTTTCAGATGCAACAGAAACTATGCGGATTGGTCAATCCGTTCGCGAGATATGGCCGTTTGGATGTAAGAAACGCTTGAGAAACTCAAAATTTTCGCAGTTCTGATGCTCGAAACGAATAACTGGAACGGCCTAGGGGGAAACTACGCATACCATTGTAATCGGGCGAGTTTCTACTTTCAGATGCAACAGAAATTTTGCGGATTGGTCAATCCGTTCGTGAGATATGGCAGTTTGGAGGTAAGAAACGCTTGAGAAACTCAAAATTATCGCAGCTCTGATGCTCGAAACGAATAACTGGAACGGCCTAGGGGCAAACTACGCATACCATTGCAATCGGGCGAGTTCCTACTTTCAGATGCAACAAAAATTTTGCGGATTGGTCAATCCGTTCGCGAGATACGGCCGTTTGGATGTAAGAAACGCTTGAGAAACTCAAAATTATCGCAGTTCTGATGCACGAAACGAATACCTGGAACGGCCTAGGGGTAACTACACATACCATTGTAATCGGGCGCGTTTCTACTTTCAGATGCAACAGAAATTTTGCGGATTGGTCGATCCGTTCGCGAGATATGGCAGTTTGGTGGTAAGAAACGCTTGAGAAACTCAAAATTTTCGCAGTTCTGATGCTCGAAACGAGTAACTAGAACGGCCTAGGGGAAAAGTACGCACACAGATGTAATCGGGCGAGTTTCTACTTTCAGATGCAACAGAAATTTTGTGGATTGGTCAATCCGTTCGCGAGGTATGGCAGTTTTGAGGTAAGAAACGCTTGAAAAACTCAAAATTTGCGCAGTTGTGATGCTCGAAATGAATAACTGGGACGGTCTAGGCGAAAACTACACATACCGTTGTAATCGGGCGAGTTTCTACTTTCAGATGCAACAGAAATTTTGCGGACTGGTCGATCCGGTCGCGAGATGTGGCAGTTTGGAAGTAAGTAACGCTTGAGAAACTCAAAATTTTCGCAGTTCTGATGCTCGAAACGAATAACTGGAACGGCCTAGGGGGAAACTACACATACCATTGTTATCGGGCGAGTTTCTACTTTCAGATGCAACAGAAACTTTGCGGATTGGTCAATCCGTTCGCGAGATGTGGCCGTTTGGAGGTAAGAAACGCTAGAGAAACTCAAGATTTTCGCAGTTCTGATGCTCGAACCGAATAACTAGAACGGCCTAGGGGAAAAGTACGCATACCGATGTAATCGGGCGAGTTTCTACTTTCATAAGCAACAGAAATTTTGCGGATTGGTCGATCCGTTCGCGAGATATGGCAGTTTGGAAGTAAGAAACGCTTGAGAATCTCAAAATTTTCGCAGTTCTGATGCTCGTAACGATTGACTAGAACGGCCTACGGGAGGAGTACGCATACCGTTGTAATCGGGCGAGCTTCTACTTTCAGATGCAACAGAAACTATGCGGATTGGTCAATCCGTTCGCGAGATATGGCCGTTTGGATGTAAGAAACGCTTGAGAAACTCAAAATTTTCGCAGTTCTGATGCTCGAAACGAATAACTGGAACGGCCTAGTGGGAAACTACGCATACCATTGTAATCGGGCGAGTTTCTACTTTCAGATGCAACAGAAATTTTGCGGATTGGTCAATCCGTTCGTGAGATATGGCAGTTTGGAGGTAAGAAACGCTTGAGAAACTCAAAATTATCGCAGCTCTGATGCTCGAAACGAATAACTGGAACGGCCTAGGGGCAAACTAGGCATACCATTGCAATCGGGCGAGTTCCTACTTTCACATGCAACAAAAATTTTGCGGATTGGTCAATCCGTTCGCGAGATATGGCCGTTTGGATGTAAGAAACGCTTGAGAAACTCAAAATTATCGCAGTTCTGATGCTCGAAACGAATACCTGGAACGGCCTAGGGGTAACTACACATACCATTGTAATCGGGCGCGTTTCTACTTTCAGATGCAACAGAAATTTTGCGGATTGGTCGATCCGTTCGCGAGATATGGCAGTTTGGAAGTAAGAAACGCTTGAGAATCTTAAAATTTTCGCAGTTCTGATGCTCGTAACGATTGACTAGAACGGCCTACGGGAGGAGTACGCATACCGTTGTAATCGGGCGAGCTTCTACTTTCAGATGCAACAGAAACTATGCGGATTGGTCAATCCGTTCGCGAGATATGTCCGTTTGGATGTAAGAAACGCTTGAGAAACTCAAAATTTTCGCAGTTCTGATGCTCGAAACGAATAACTGGAACGGCCTAGTGGGAAACTACGCATACCATTGTAATCGGGCGAGTTTCTACTTTCAGATGCAACAGAAATTTTGCGGACGGTGTCGATCCGTTCGCGAGATGTGGCAGTTTGGAGGTAAGAAACGCTTGAGAAACTCAAATTTTCGCAGTTCTGATGCTCGAAATGAATAACTGGACGGCCTAGGGGAAAACTACACATACCGTTGTAATCGGGCGAGTTTCTACTTTCAGATGCAACAGAAA